>NC_138770.1:43965784-44068284 GCF_965119305.1 Pelophylax lessonae
CTGAGCTCCTCCATCCCCCCATAGCTGAGCTCCTCCATCCCCCCATAGCTGAGCTCCTCCATCCCCTCCATAGCTGAGCTCCTCCATCCCCCCATAGCTGAGCTCCTTCATCCCCCATAGCTGAGCTCCTCCATCCCCCCATAGCTGAGCTCCTCCACCCCCCATAGCTGAGCTCCTCCACCCCCCCCCCATAGCTGAGCTCCTCCACCCCCCATAGCTGAGCTCCTCCATCCCCCCATAGCTGAGCTCCTCCACCCCCCATAGCTGAGCTCCTCCACCCCCCATAGCTGAGCTCCTCCATCCCCCATAGCTGAGCTCCTCCATCCCCCCATAGCTGAGCTCCTCCATCCCCCCATAGCTGAGCTCCTCCATCCCCCCATAGCTGAGCTCCTCCACCCCCCATAGCTGAGCTCCTCCATCCCCCCATAGCTGAGCTCCTCCATCCCTCCATAGCTGAGCTCCTCCATTCCTCCATAGCTGAGCTCCTCCATCCCCCATAGCTGAGCTCCTCCATCCCCCCATAGCTGAGCTCCTCCATCCCCCCATAGCTGAGCTCCTCCATCCCCCCATAGCTGAGCTCCTCCATCCCCCCATAGCTGAGCTCCTCCATCCCTCCATAGCTGAGCTCCTCCATCCCTCCATAGCTGAGCTCCTCCCATCCCCTCCATAGCTGAGCTCCTCCCATCCCATGCTTCTCTTCCCCCCCATAGCTGAGCTCCTCCATCCCCCCATAGCTGAGCTCCTCCATCCCCCATAGCTGAGCTCCTCCATCCCCCATAGCTGAGCTCCTCCATCCCTCCATAGCTGAGCTCCTCCATCCCCCCATAGCTGAGCTCCTTCCATCCCCCCATAGCTGAGCTCCTCCATCCCCCATAGCTGAGCTCCTCCATCCCCCATAGCTGAGCTCCTCCATCCCCCCATAGCTGAGCTCCTCCATCCCTCCATAGCCTGAGCTCCTCCATCCCTCCCATAGCTGAGCTCCTCCATCCCCCCATAGCTGAGCTCCTTCATCCCCCCATAGCTGAGCTCCTCCATCCCCCATAGCTGAGCTCCTCCATCCCTCCATAGCTGAGCTCCTCCATCCTCCATAGCTGAGCTCCTCCATCCCCCATAGCTGAGCTCCTCCATCCCCCATAGCTGAGCTCCTCCATCCCCCATAGCTGAGCTCCTCCACCGCCCATAGCTGAGCTCCTCCACCGCCCATAGCTGAGCTCCTCCATCCCTCCATAGCTGAGCTCCTCCATCCCTCCATAGCTGAGCTCCTACATCCCCCATAGCTGAGCTCCTTCATCCCCACATAGCTGAGCTCCTCCACCGCCCATAGCTGAGCTCCTCCACCGCCCATAGCTGAGCTCCTCCATCCCTCCATAGCTGAGCTCCTCCATCCCTCCATAGCTGAGCTCCTCCATCCCTCCATAGCTGAGCTCCTCCATCCCTCCATAGCTGAGCTCCTCCATCCCCCATAGCTGAGCTCCTTCATCCCCCCATAGCTGAGCTCCTCCATCCCCCCATAGCTGAGCTCCTCCATCCCCCATAGCTGAGCTCCTCCATCCCCCCATAGCTGAGCTCCTCCATCCCTCCATAGCTGAGCTCCTCCATCCCCCCATAGCTGAGCTCCTTCATCCCCCCATAGCTGAGCTCCTCCATCCCCCCATAGCTGAGCTCCTCCACCCCCCCCCATAGCTGAGCTCCTCCACCCCCCCCCCAATAGCTGAGCTCCTCCACCCCCCATAGCTGAGCTCCTCCATCCCCCCATAGCTGAGCTCCTCCACCCCCCATAGCTGAGCTCCTCCACCCCCCATAGCTGAGCTCCTCCATCCCCCATAGCTGAGCTCCTCCATCCCCCCATAGCTGAGCTCCTCCATCCCCACATAGCTGAGCTCCTCCATCCCCCCATAGCTGAGCTCCTCCACCCCCCATAGCTGAGCTCCTCCATCCCCCCATAGCTGAGCTCCTCCATCCCTCCATAGCTGAGCTCCTCCATCCCTCCATAGCTGAGCTCCTCCATCCCCCCATAGCTGAGCTCCTTCATCCCCACATAGCTGAGCTCCTCCACCGCCCATAGCTGAGCTCCTCCATCCCCCCCATAGCTGAGCTCCTCCATCCCCCCATAGCTGAGCTCCTCCATCCCTCCATAGCTGAGCTCCTCCATCCCTCCATAGCTGAGCTCCTCCATCCCCCCATAGCTGAGCTCCTCCATCCCTCCATAGCTGAGCTCCTCCATCCCCCCATAGCTGAGCTCCTCCACCGACCATAGCTGAGCTCCTCCATCCCCCCCATAGCTGAGCTCCTCCATCCCCCCATAGCTGAGCTCCTCCATCCCTCCATAGCTGAGCTCCTCCATCCCTCCATAGCTGAGCTCCTCCATCCCCCCATAGCTGAGCTCCTTCACCCCCCATAGCTGAGCTCCTCCATCCCCCCATAGCTGAGCTCCTCCATCCCCCATAGCTGAGCTCCTCCATCCCCCCATAGCTGAGCTCCTCCATCCCTCCATAGCTGAGCTCCTCCATCCCCCCATAGCTGAGCTCCTTCATCCCCCCATAGCTGAGCTCCTCCATCCCCCATAGCTGAGCTCCTCCATCCCCCATAGCTGAGCTCCTCTATCCCCCCCATAGCTGAGCTCCTCCATCCCTCCATAGCTGAGCTCCTCCATCCCCCATAGCTGAGCTCCTCCACCCCCATAGCTGAGCTCCTTCATCCCCCATAGCTGAGCTCCTCCATCCCTCCATAGCTGAGCTCCTCCATCCCCCATAGCTGAGCTCCCCCATCCCCCATAGCTGAGCTCCTCCACCCCTCCATAGCTGAGCTCCTCCATCCCTCCATAGCTGAGCTCCTCCATCCCCCCATAGCTGAGCTCCTTCATCCCCCCATAGCTGAGCTCCTCCATCCCCCATAGCTGAGCTCCTCCATCCCTCCATAGCTGAGCTCCTCCATCCCTCCATAGCTGAGCTCCTCCATCCCCCATAGCTGAGCTCCTCCATCCCCCATAGCTGAGCTCCTCCACCGCCCATAGCTGAGCTCCTCCACCGCCCATAGCTGAGCTCCTTCATCCCCCATAGCTGAGCTCCTCCATCCCCCATAGCTGAGCTCCTCCATCCCCCATAGCTGAGTTCCTCCACCCCCCCCCCCATAGCTGAGCTCCTCCACCCCCCCCCCCATAGCTGAGCTCCTCCACCCCCCCCCCCCCATAGCTGAGCTCCTCCACCCCCCATAGCTGAGCTCCTCCATCCCCCCATAGCTGAGCTCCTCCATCCATGATCTCCATTCTATTTCATTCAAAAACATCTTTCCTGAGGATTTGTGACCAAAACTAAAGGTCATATTTCAGATGACGGTGAACCCATGTTCTATAAAAGGGTAAAATGACTGATATCATTATATACGGTATGAGGGTCCCCTTATAATAATAATATGTCCCCCTCTCTCTGTCATTGTCTGGATCTGAGCTCTCCTGAGAGAGATCCAGGAGGAGAGAAGAATACTTTGTAGTCGGTTTGTTTTTATATCAATCATAGTTTAATCCATAGGAAGCCCTATGTGTCTCTTCCTCCATACTGAGGATACAATGTAGCATCTCACCACCATCCCCCACACTGACAGCCAAAACCATGTGACCTGACACACCAAGGGGCGGGACACTACCAGCATCATGTGACATAACAGGAAGAGACCCAGAGACACACATGAAGTGAGTGCAAAGAGAGAGGGAGAGAAGGGGAGATGAGTGTGTGAGAGAGAGAGAGAGAAGGAGAGATGAGAGAGGGAGGGAGAGAATGAGGGAGAGAAGGAGAGATGAGAGGAGGGAGGGAGAGATGAGAGAGAAGGAGAGATGAGAGAAGGAGGGAGGGAGAGAGGGAGGGAGGGAAAGAGAGGGAAGGAGGGAGGGAGAGATGAGAGAGAAGGAGAGATGAGAGAGGGAGAGAAGGAGAGATGAGAGAGAGGGAAGAAGAGAAGGAGAGATGAGAGAAGGAGGGAGGGAGAGAAGGAGGGAGAGATGAGGGAGGGAGAGAGAGGGAAGGAGGGAGGGAGAGATGAGAGAGAAGGAGAGAGAGATGAGAGAAGGAGGGAGGGAGAGAAGGGAGGGAGAGAGAGGGAAGGAGGGAGAGATGAGAGAAGGAGGGAGAGATGAGAGAAGGAGGGAGAGATGAGAGAGAAGGAGAGATGAGAGAGAGGGAAGGAGGGAGGGAGAGATGAGAGAGAAGGAGAGATGAGAGAGGGAGAGATGAGAGAAGGAGAGATGAGAGAAGGAGGGAGGGAGAGAAGGAGAGATGAGAGAAGGAGGGAGGGAGGGAGAGAGAAGGAGAGATTAGAGAGAAGGATCGATGAGAGAGGGAGAGATGAGAGAGAAGGGGGGAGAGAAGGAGGGAGGGAGAGATGAGAGAGAAGGAGAGATTAGAGAGAAGGATCGATGAGGGAGGGAGAGATGAGAGAGAAGGGGGGAGAGAAGGAGGGAGGGAGAGAGGGAGGGAGGGAAAGAGAGGGAAGGAGGGAGGGAGAGATGAGAGAGAGAAGGAGAGATGAGAGAGGGAGAGAAGGAGAGATGAGAGAGAGGGAAGAAGAGAAGGAGAGATGAGAGAAGGAGGGAGGGAGAGAAGGAGGGAGAGATGAGGGAGGGAGAGAGAGGGAAGGAGGGAGGGAGAGATGAGAGAGAAGGAGAGAGAGATGAGAGAAGGAGGGAGGGAGAGAAGGGAGGGAGAGAGAGGGAAGGAGGGAGAGATGAGAGAAGGAGGGAGAGATGAGAGAAGGAGGGAGAGATGAGAGAGAAGGAGAGATGAGAGAGAGGGAAGGAGGGAGGGAGAGATGAGAGAGAAGGAGAGATGAGAGAGGGAGAGATGAGAGAAGGAGAGATGAGAGAAGGAGGGAGGGAGAGAAGGAGAGATGAGAGAAGGAGGGAGGGAGGGAGAGAGAAGGAGAGATTAGAGAGAAGGATCGATGAGAGAGGGAGAGATGAGAGAGAAGGGGGGAGAGAAGGAGGGAGGGAGAGATGAGAGAGAAGGAGAGATTAGAGAGAAGGATCGATGAGGGAGGGAGAGATGAGAGAGAAGGGGGGAGAGAAGGAGGGAGGGAGAGATGAGAGAGAAGGAGAGATTAGAGAGAAGGATCGATGAGGGAGGGAGAGAAGGAGAGATGGGAGAGAGAGAGGGAGAGATGAGAGAAGGAGGGAGGGAGAGATGAGAGAGAAGGAGAGATGAGAGGGAGGGAGAAGGAGAGATGAGAGAGAAAGAAGAGAGATGAGAGAGAGAGAGAGAGGGAGGGAGGGGAGGGAGAGATGAGAGAAGGAGAAATGAAAGAAGGGAGAGATGAGAGAGAGAGAGAAGGAGAGATGAGAGATGGGAGAAGAAGAAAGAGGGAGAGATGAGAGAGAGAGAGAAGGGGAGATGAGAGAGGGAGAGATGAGAGAGAGAGAGAGAAGGAGAGATGAGAGAGTGAAAGGTGGGAGGAGAAGAGAGAGGGAGAGAAGGACAGATGCGAGAAGAGAGAGGGGGAGAAGGTGAGGAAAGAGAGCGATGAGAAAGGGAGTACACAAGAAAGAGGAGGGGGGAGAGAGAGGAGAGTGAGCAAAGGGAGAGCGAAAGAAAGAGTGCGGGCAGAGAAAAGCAAATGGAGGAGAGAGACAGGCAGAGAGTGAGAGATAAACGGGAGAGAGAGAGAAATGGGAGAGAAGAGAGAGAAACGGGAGAGAGTGGAGAGAGAAAGAGAAATGGGAGAGAAGAGAGAGAAAAGGGGGAGAGTGGAGAGAGAGAGAGAGAGAGAAATGGGAGAGAAGAGAGAGAAACGGGAGAGAGGTGGAGAGAGAAAGAGAAATGGGAGAGAAGAGAGAGAAACCGTAGAGAGAGAGAGAAAAGGGGGGAGAGTGGAGAGGGAGAGAGAGGGAGAAGGAAAGGGGGAGAGAGAAAAGAAAGAGATGGAGAAGAATGAAGGAGAGAGAGAGAGGACATAGGAGGGAGAAAAGAAGTGGGGAAGAGAGGGAGAGAGAGAACAGAAGAGAGAGAGACAGAGAGATGAGGTGGAGAGAGAGAGAGAGATGAGAAGGAGAGAGTGACAGAGTGAGAGGGAGGAGAAAGAGGAAAAAAAAGCTGTGGACTTGACAACCCCCTATATAAACTCTACCCTGTCCCTTTAATAGAACCCCTTTCCCACCAACATTGTCCTAGATTTTTTTCCTTCCCACCACCCCCTCGCCTCTTCCCTTCCATCCAACCTATACAAACTCATTTATTTTGTGAATGTTAAAATGTATTTGGTTCTGTCAATAAAGCTAATATTTTGAGAGAGATAAAAAGACAAGGGGAAGAGTGAGAGAGTGATAAACTTTATATAGAGTGCAGTGAGTGGTGTCAGTTATGTAGAGTGCAGTGAGTGGTGTCAGTTATGTAGAGTGCAGTGAGTGGTGTCAGTTACATAGAGTGCAGTGAGTGGTGTCAGTTAGGTAGAGTGCAGTGAGTGGTGTCAGTTATATAGAGTGCAGTGAGCAGTGTCAGTTATGTAGAGTGCAGTGAGTGGTGTCAGTTATGTAGAGTGCAGTGAGTGGTGTCAGTTAGGTATAGTGCAGTGAGTGGTGTCAGTTAGGTAGAGTGCAGTGAGTGGTGTCAGTTATGTAGAGTGCAGTGAGTGGTGTCAGTTAGGTAGAGTGCAGTGAGTGGTGTCAGTTATGTAGAGTGCAGTGAGTAGTGTCGGTTAGGTAGAGTGCAGTGAGTGGTGTCAGTTATATAGAGTGCAGTGAGTGGTGTCAGTTACATAGAGTGCAGTGAGTGGTGTCAGTTATGTAGAGTGCAGTGAGGGGTGTCAGTTACATAGAATGCAGTGAGTGGTGTCAGTTATATAGAGTGCAGTGAGTGGTGTCAGTTATGTAGAGTGCGGTGAGTGGTGTCAGTTATGTAGAGTGCAGTGAGTGGTGTCAGTTAGGTAGAGTGCAGTGAGTGGTGTCAGTTACATAGAGTGCAGTGAGTGGTGTCAGTTACATAGAATGCAGTGAGTGGTGTCAGTTAGGTAGAGTGCAGTGAGTGGTGTCAGTTATGTAGAGTGCAGTGAGTGGTGTCAGTTACATAGAATGCAGTGAGTGGTGTCAGTTATATAGAGTGCAGTGAGTGGTGTCAGTTATGTAGAGTGCGGTGAGTGGTGTCAGTTATGTAGAGTGCAGTGAGTGGTGTCAGTTAGGTAGAGTGCAGTGAGTGGTGTCAGTTATGTAGAGTGCAGTGAGTGGTGTCAGTTAGGTAGAGTGCAGTGAGTGGTGTCAGTTACGTAGAGTGCAGTAAGTGGTGTCAGTTATGTAGAGTGCAGTGAGTGGTGTCAGTTACGTAGAGTGCAGTGAGTGGTGTCAGTTACATAGAGTGCAGTGAGTGGTGTCAGTTAGTTAGAGTGCAGTGAGTGGTGTCAGTTATGTAGAGTGCAGTAAGTGGTGTCAGTTATGTAGAGTGCAGTGAGTGGTGTCAGTTACGTAGAGTGCAGTGAGTGGTGTCAGTTACATAGAGTGCAGTGAGTGGTGTCAGTTAGTTAGAGTGCAGTGAGTGGTGTCAGTTAGGTAGAGCTGTGTTTGGTGTCAGTGATGACAGTGTGGGAGTGCTGTGCTGACTCGGCAGTATTACAGGTCAGAGTTCAGTCTGTACTTTGTTTTCCTGCAGATTGTCCTGATCTCACAGACAGACGGAGGGACGGAGGGACGGAGGGCGATGGAGGAGAAGAGAATTCTGTGTATTGGACTCGTCTGTCTGGACATCATCAGTGTGGTGGACAGATACCCCGAGGAGGACTCTGACACCAGGTGAGCTCACATGTCTGTATACTCCCCACCCCTAATGACCAACACCTAGTCACCCCCTATCTAAACCCCACCTTCTAGATGCCCTTTCTCTGGTGCCCCCTCTCTGACCAACTACTGGGAGACCCTTTTCCAACCCCCCCAGATGTCCTGTCTCTTACTATCCCCAAGATACCCCCACTCTGACCAAACCCTCGCCCCTAGATGCCTTCTCTCTGCCCACCCCCAGGTGTTCCCTCTCTGCCCACTTTCAAGATGACCTCTCTTTGCCCACCTCCAGGTTTTCTCTCTCTGACCACCCACAGGGGTCCCCTCTTTGACCACCCCAAAATGTCCCCTCTCTCCCCATCCCTATGTGTCTTTTTTCTCTGACCACCCCCAGGTGTCCCCTCTCTGACCACCCTAGATATCCCCTCTGTTATCGCCCCCAGGTATCTCCTCTCTGACCACCCCTAGGTGTGCCCTTTATGCTGACCTCCCATGTCTCCCTTCTCTGATCACCCCACGTATTTCCTCTCTTATCACCCCCAGGTCTCCCCTCTCTGATCACCCCACGTATCTCCTCTCTGACCACCCCCAGGTCTCCCCTCTCTGATCACCCCACGTATCTCCTCTCTGATCACCCCTGGTATCTCCTCTCTGACCACCCCCAGGTCTCCCCTCTCTGATCACCCCCAGTTCTCCCCTCTCTGATCACCCCCAGGTCTCCCCTCTCTGACTACCCCCAGGTCTCCCCTCTCTGATCACCCCCAGTTCTCCCCTCTCTGACCACCCCCAGGTCTCCCCTCTCTGACCACCCCCAGGTCTCCCCTCTCTGATCACCCCACGTATCTCCTCTCTGACCACCCCCAGGTCTCCCTTCTCTGATCACCCCAGGTATCTCCTCTCTTACCACCCCCAGGTCTCCCTTCTCTGATCACCCCACGTATCTCCTCTCTGACCACCCCCAGGTCTCCCCTCTCTGATCACCCCACGTATCTCCTCTCTGACCACCCCCAGGTCTCCCTTCTCTGATCACCCCACGTATTTCCTCTCTGGCCACCCCCAGGTCTCCCCTCTCTGATCACCCCACGTACCTCCTCTCTGATCACCCCCAGGTCTCCCTTCTCTGATCACCCCACGTATCTCCTCTCTGACCACCCCCAGGTCTCCCTTCTCTGATCACCCCACGTATCTCCTCTCTGATCACCCCCGGTATCTCCTCTCTGACCACCCCCAGGTCTCCCCTCTCTGATCACCCCCAGTTCTCCCCTCTCTGACCACCCCCAGGTCTCCCCTCTCTGATCACCCCCAGGTCTCCCCTCTCTGATCACCCCCAGGTCTCCCCTCTATGACCACCCCCAGGTCTCCCCTCTCTTACCACCCCCAGGTCTCCCCTCTCTGATCACCCCCAGGTCTCCCCTCTCTGACCACCCCCAGGTCTCCCCTCTCTGATCACCCCCAGGTCTCCCCTCTCTGATCACCCCCAGGTCTCCCCTCTCTGACCACTCCCAGGTCTCCCCTCTCTGATCACCCCCAGGTCTCCCCTCTCTGATCACCCCACGTATCTCCTCTCTGACCACCCCCAGGTCTCCCTTCTCTGATCACCCCACGTATCTCCTCTCTGACCACCCCCAGGTCTCCCTTCTCTGATCACCCCACGTATCTCCTCTCTGATCACCCCCGGTATCTCCTCTCTGACCACCCCCAGGTCTCCCCTCTCTGATCACCCCCAGTTCTCCCCTCTCTGACCACCCCCAGGTCTCCCCTCTCTGATCACCCCCAGGTCTCCCCTCTCTGATCACCCCCAGGTCTCCCCTCTCTGACCACCCCCAGGTCTCCCCTCTCTTACCACCCCCAGGTCTCCCCTCTCTGATCACCCCCAGGTCTCCCCTCTCTGACCACCCCCAGGTCTCCCCTCTCTGACCACCCCCAGGTCTCCCCTCTCTGATCACCCCCAGGTCTCCCCTCTCTGATCACCCCCAGGTCTCCCCTCTCTGACCACTCCCAGGTCTCCCCTCTCTGATCACCCCCAGGTCTCCCCTCTCTGATCACCCCACGTATCTCCTCTCTGACCACCCCCAGGTCTCCCTTCTCTGATCACCCCACGTATCTCCTCTCTGACCACCCCCAGGTCTCCCTTCTCTGATCACCCCACCTATCTCCTCTCTGATCACCCCGAGGTCTCCCCTCTCTGATCACCCCCAGGTCTCCCCTCTCTGATCACCCCCAGGTCTCCCCTCTCTGACCACCCCTAGGTCTCCCTTCTCTGATCACCCCACGTATCTCCTCTCTGATCACCCCCAGGTCTCCCTCTCTGATCACCCCCGGTATCTCCTCTCTGACCACCCCCAGGTCTCCCTTCTCTGATCACCCCCAGGTCTCCCCTCTCTGATCACCCCCAGGTCTCCCCTCTCTGATCACCCCCAGGTCTACCCTCTCTGATAACCCCCCGGTATCTCCTCTCTGACCACCCCCAGGTCTCTCCTCTCTGATCACCCCACGTATCTCCTCTCTGATCACCCCACGTATCTCCTCTCTGACCACCCCCAGGTCTCCCCTCTCTGATAACCCCACGTATCTCCTCTCTGACCACCCCCAGGTCTCCCCTCTCTGATCACCCCACGTATCTCCTCTCTGATCACCCCCAGGTCTCCCCTCTCTGATCACCCCCAGGTCTCCCCTCTCTGACCACCCCCAGGTCTCCCTTCTCTGATCACCCCACGTATCTCCTCTCTGACCACCCCCCGGTATCTCCTCTCTGACCACCCCCAGGTCTCTCCTCTCTGATCACCCCACGTATCTCCTCTCTGATCACCCCACGTATCTCCTCTCTGACCACCCCCAGGTCTCCCTTCTCTGATCACCCCACGTATCTCCTCTCTGACCACCCCCAGGTCTCCCTTCTCTGATCACCCCACGTATCTCCTCTCTGATCACCCCCAGGTCTCCCCTCTCTGATCATCCCCAGGTCTCCCCTCTCTGACCACCCCCAGGTCTCCCTTCTCTGATCACCCCACGTATCTCCTCTCTGATCACCCCCAGGTCTCCCTCTCTGATCACCCCCGGTATCTCCTCTCTGACCACCCCCAGGTCTCCCTTTTCTGATCACCCCCAGGTCTCCCCTCTCTGATCACCCCCAGGTCTCCCCTCTCTGATCACCCCCAGGTCTACCCTCTCTGATAACCCCCCGGTATCTCCTCTCTGACCACCCCCAGGTCTCCCTTCTCTGATCACCCCACGTATCTACTCTCTGATCACCCCCAGGTCTCCCTCTCTGATCACCCCCGGTATCTCCTCTCTGACCACCCCCAGGTCTCCCTTCTCTGATCACCCCCAGGTCTCCCCTCTCTGATCACCCCCAGGTCTCCCCTCTCTGATAACCCCACGTATCTCCTCTCTGACCACCCCCAGGTCTCCCCTCTCTGATCACCCCACGTATCTCCTCTCTGATCACCCCCAGGTCTCCCCTCTCTGATCACCCCCAGGTCTCCCCTCTCTGACCACCCCCAGGTCTCCCTTCTCTGATCACCCCACATATCTCCTCTCTGATAACCCCCCGGTATCTCCTCTCTGATCACCCCACGTATCTCCTTTCTGATCACCCCACGTATCTCCTCTCTGATCACCCCACGTATCTCCTCTCTGACCACCCCCAGGTCTCCCCTCTCTGATCACCCCACGTATCTCCTCTCTGACCACCCCCAGGTCTCCCCTCTCTGATCACCCCACATATCTCCTCTCTGACCACCCCCAGGTCTCCCTTCTCTGATCACCCCACATATCTCCTCTCTGACAACCCCCAGGTCTCCCCTCTCTGATCATCCCACGTATCTCCTCTCTGACCACCCCCAGGTCTCCCCTCTCTGATCACCCCCAGGTCTCCCTTCTCTGATCACCCCCAGGTCTCCCTTCTCTGATCACCCCACGTATCTCCTCTGTGATCACCCCACGTATCTCCTCTCTGATCACCCCCGGTATCTCCTCTCTGACCACCCCCAGGTCTCCCTTCTCTGATCACCCCCAGGTCTCCCCTCTCTGATCACTCCCAGGTCTCCCCTCTCTGATCACCCCCAGGTCTACCCTCTCTGATAACCCCCCGGTATCTCCTCTCTGACCACCCCCAGGTCTCTCCTCTCTGATCACCCCACGTATCTCCTCTCTGATCACCCCACGTATCTCCTCTCTGATCACCCCACGTATCTCCTCTCTGACCACCCCCAGGTCTCCCCTCTCTGATCACCCCACGTATCTCCTCTCTGACCACCCCCAGGTCTCCCTTCTCTGATCACCCCCAGGTCTCCCCTCTCTGATCACCCCCAGGTCTCCCCTCTCTGATCACCCCCAGGTCTCCCCTCTCTGACCACCCCCAGGTCTCCCTTCTCTGATCACCCCACGTATCACCTCTCTGATCACCCCCAGGGCTCCCTCTCTGATCACCCCCGGTATCTCCTCTCTGACCACCCCCAGGTCTCCCCTCTCTGATCACCCCCAGGTCTCCCCTCTCTGATCACCCCCAGGTCTCCCCTCTCTGATAACCCCACATATCTCCTCTCTGACCACCCCCAGGTCTCCCCTCTCTGATCTCCCCACATATCTCCTCTCTGACCACCCCCAGGTCTCCCTTCTCTGATCACCCCACGTATCTCCTCTCTGACCACCCCCAGGTCTCCCCTCTCTGATCACCCCACGTATCACCTCTCTGATCACCCCCAGGGCTCCCTCTCTGATCACCCCCGGTATCTCCTCTCTGACCACCCCCAGGTCTCCCCTCTCTGATCACCCCCAGGTCTCCCCTCTCTGATCACCCCCAGGTCTACCCTCTCTGATAACCCCACATATCTCCTCTCTGACCACCCCCAGGTCTCCCCTCTCTGATCTCCCCACATATCTCCTCTCTGACCACCCCCAGGTCTCCCTTCTCTGATCACCCCACATATCTCCTCTCTGACCACCCCCAGGTCTCCCCTCTCTGATCACCCCACGTATCTCCTCTCTGACCACCCCCAGGTCTCCCCTCTCTGATCACCCCACGTATCTCCTCTCTGACCACCCCCAGGTCAGAGACATGTCATGACATCACTTCCGGGTACTCGGCGGCAAATTTTAAAAAATCCAAGCATTCAAAACAGCCAAACTTGGCGTTTTGAATGCTTTTAAGTGCAGAGGAGGGGTTTGAGGTCTTTTAGACCCCCAGATCCCTCCACAAGAGTACCTGTGAAAAAAAAAAAAAATTTTAAATGTCCGAAAATATCCGCCAATATCGGCCGATACCGATATCCGATGGCCAAATTATTGGTATCTGCAATAAAAAAACGATATCAGTCAATCACTACTAAAGAGCTTGTATTTTTATTTTTTCTCTGGGTGATCTATTGTTGCTGGGGGGTCTATTGTTGCTGACGGGGGCTGTATTGTTGCTGGGGGTATTATGTTCCTGGAGAGCCTGTCATTGCTGTGATCACTGGTAGAGTCTATTGTTGCTGAGCAGCTTCTATTTTTGCTCTGGGGTGACCTATTGTTGCTTCGGGCTCTATTGTTGCTGGAAAGGGGGGGGGGGTTATTATTTTCCTGGAGGGCCTGTTGTTGCTGGGGGAAACAGTTGTTACTGGTGGAGTCTATTAATGCTGAGAGGCTTCTATTGTTGCTCTAGGGCAGTGATGGTGAACCTTGGCACCCCAGATGTTTAGAACTACATTTCCCATGATGCTCAACTACACTGCAGAGTGCATGACCATCATGAGAAATGTAGTTCCAAAACATCTGGGGTGCCAAGGTTCGCCATCACTGCTCTAGGGTGATCTATTGTTGCTGGAGGGGTCTATTGTTGCTTGGGGGATCTATTGTGGCTGGGGGGGAGGAGTCTATTGATGCTTGCTCCAGGGGACACATTTTACTGGCTTTCTTGCTATCATTAACAAATTCTATACAAATGACTTGGCACCAGAAAATTACGCTTGGTTCTCTATTCTGCAAAAGTTGCTGTAGAAAGAAACGCAAACCCATCAGAAGTCTCCCTTGGGAGGGGGGGGGGGGTTATAACACTTTTGATGTTTCAGGATCTGGAAGAGCGGGAGGTACTAAGGTTGTACACAGATGATATGTCCCACAAACTATAGTTGTAGTCTTAGAAAATTTGAGTTTTCTTCTTAATAGTACAAAGAGCACATGCAGGTGCCTCTCATTTGCTGGCCAATCACGCACAGTGGTACCATGATCATGTGACCCAGTATTGATAGTTTTGGCAGTGTGGGCGGTGCCAAGTCCTGCTGGAAAATGAAATCAGCATCTCCATAAAGCTGGTCAGCAGAGGGAAGCATGAAATGCTTCATAATTTCCTGCTAGAGGTTGCGCTGACTTTGGACTTGATAAAACACAGTGGACCAACACCAGCAGATGACATGCTGCCAAAAATACCAATACCTGGTTTAATGATCATGGGATCACTGTGCTTGATTGGCCAGCAACAGAGTTGTATAAAGCACTCGAAACCCATACTTGAGTAAAAGTACAAGTGCTCGATCAAAAAGTGACTTGAGTAGAAGTGGAAGTACTCGATCAAAAAGTGACTTGAGTAGAAGTACTAAAGTATTCAACATTTTTTGTACTTAAGTATTGCAAGTAGTTTTTTTTTTAATTTTGCTACTCAAGTACTGAAAGTAAAAGTACAAGTACTGTGTTATGTAGTTATTAAAGAAACAAGTCAAAAGTTTGAACATCGTATTGTTTTTTATTATTTCATATGCAGCTTTTATTTATACATACAGTAGCTTTTATTTTCTTATGCGCTGATAATACACATGTTTTGAGCTTCATGAAACCTGCCATCTACTGTTCTGGCAGTGGTCATTTTTAAAATAGTAACGAGTAACTATGCAGCACAAAAAAAAAATATTGGAGTAGAAGTATTGAAATCATCGAAAAAATGTAGTGAAGTAGAAGTAGGAGAAAAAAATTCTACTCTAGGAAAGTACAGATACCGCCTTTCGGTACTTAAGTACAGTAGTGAAGTAGTTCTACTTAGTTACTATACATCTCTGGCCAGCAAACTCGCCTGACCTAAACCCCATAGAGAATCTGTGGGGTATCGTCAAGAGGAAGATGAGAGACACCAGACCCAACCATGCAGATGAGATGAAGGCCTCTATTCAAGCAACCTGGGCTTCCATAACACCTCAGCAGTGCCACAGGCAGATGACCTCCATGCCAACTCCGCATTGATGCAGTAATTCATGCAAAAGGAGCCCCTGCCAAGTACTAAGTGCATACTATACTGTACATGGACATACTTTTCAATAAGCCAACATTTCTGTATTAAAAATCCTTTTTTTTATTGGTCTTATGTCATTTTCTAATTTTCTGAGATACTGAATTTTGGGGTGTCACTAGCTGTAAGCCATAATCATCAAATGTAAAAGAAAGAAATTCTTGTAATATATCACTCTGTGTGTAACACGTCTATATAAAATTTAGTTTCACTTTTTGAATTGAATTACTGAAATAAATTAACTTTTTGATGATATTCTAATTTTATGAGATGTACCTGTAGTATGGGGAGGGGGGCTAAGAGGAGAATGGACAGCTGCCCCTAAAACAGCTTAAAAGAGGTTTCATATTGCACAAGTGTTAAGTATTTTATTTTATTGTATTATGTTACAGTGTAATATTTTATATTATATTGTTATGTTACAGTACTCTATAGTATTATAAAGAACATTTTAGTGCAATAAGTTGCAGTGTGTTATATTTTGTTATAATATGTTGCAGTATGTTTTATTATATGGATGTTTAATGTGAAGTCTCGTATTGCAGGTGTCTTTCTCAGCGATGGCAGCGAGGGGGGAATGCCTCCAATTCCTGCACTGTACTCTCTCTTCTTGGGGCTCCTTGTGCCTTCATGGGGTCACTGGCTCCAGGGCACATAGCTGAGTAAGTAGAGATGTGGCCCTTGACTGAAATGGGCACATGGATGGAGAAGTATGCAGTAAGGATGGTTCATGGGCAAGCAGGATTCGGTTTACCAGTTAGGTGGGGGGGGGGGGGGGGCTTGGAGTGACAATTTTTGGCTAGACTTGTGTATAAGGGTTGTGTTAGGGGTCAATGGATGAAGGGAGTTTGCTTTATGGGATGAATGTAGTTGGTGTAGATTTAATGATGGAAGGGCAGGAGTATATGAAAAAGGATAGGATCTGTGTGAGGTTGCGCTAGTGTGGGAGCAAATAAAGAAAGGGGAGTCTCTAGGCAGCATTGGTATTTTTAGGAGGCAGGTTTAGCTTGGAAGTACTGGAGAAAAGTAGAGGGGTGTTTAAGGCAGGGGTGGGGTTTGTAGGAGATAGGTTTGGTTAGGAGGTACTGGAGGAACGTAGAGAGGTCTATAAGACAGAGATGGGGTTTGTAGGAGGTAGGGTTGGTTGGGATGTATTGGAGGAAAGTAGAGGGGTCTCTAAGGCATAGATGGGGTTTGTAGGGGATAGGGATGGTTGAGGGGTACTGGAGGAAAGTTTAAGGATCTCTAAGGCAGGGATGATGTTTGTAGGAGGTAAAGTGGGTTGTGGGGTACTGGAGGAGAGTAGAAGGGTCTCTAAGGCAAGGATGGGGTTTGTAGGAGGTAGAGTGGGTTGTGTGGTACTGGAGGAAAGTGGAAGGGTCTCTAAGGCAGGGATGGGGTTTGTAGGATGTACAGTGGGTTGTGAAGTACTGTAGAAAAGTAGAGGGGTCTATGAGGCAGGGATGGGGGTTTGTAGGAGATAGGGTTTGTTGGGAGGTACTGGAGGAAAGTAGAGGGGTCTCTAAGGCAGGGATGGGGTTTGTAGGATGTACAGTGGGTTGTGAGGTACTGTAGGAAAGTAGAGGGGTCTATGAGGCAGGGATGGGGGTTTGTAGGAGATAGGGTTTGTTGGGAGGTACTGGAGGAAAGTATAGGGGTCTCTAAGGCAGGGATGGGGTTTGTATGATGTACAGTGGGTTGTGAGGTACTGTAGGAAAGTAGAGGGGTCTATGAGGCAGCAATGGGGGTTTGTAGGAGATAGGGTTTGTTGGGAGGTACTGGAGGAAAGTAGAGGGGTCTCTAAGGCAGGGATGGGGTTTGTAGGATGTACAGTGGGTTGTGAGGTACTGTAGGAAAGTAGAGGTGTCTATGAGGCAGGGATGGGGGTTTGTAGGAGATAGGGTTTGTTGGGAGGTACTGGAGGAAAGTATAGGGGTCTCTAAGGCAGGGATGGGGTTTGTATGATGTACAGTGGGTTGTGAGGTACTGTAGGAAAGTAGAGGGGTCTATGAGGCAGGGATGGGGGTTTGTAGGACATAGGGTTTGTTGGGAGGTACTGGAGGAAAGTAGAGGGGTCTCTAAGGCAGGGATGGGGTTTGTAGGAGGTACAGTTGGTTGTGAGGTACTGTAGGAATGTAGAGGGGTCTATGAGGCAGGGATGGGGGTTTGTAGGAGATAGGGTTTGTTGAGAGGTACTGGAGGAAAGTAGAGGGGTCTCTAAGGCAGAGATGGAGTTTGTAGGGGACAGGGATGGTTGAGGGGTACTGGAGGAAAGTTTAAGGATCTATAAGGCAGGGATGATGTTTGTAGAAGGTAAAGCGGGTTGTGAGGTACTGAAGGAGAGTAGAAGGGTCTCTAAGGCGAGGATGGGGGTTTGTAGGAGGTAGAGTGGGTTGTGAGGTACTGGAGGAAAGCAGAAGGGTCTCTAAGGCAGGGATGGGGTTTGTAGGATGTACAGTGGGTTGTGAAGTACTGTAGGAAAGTAGAGGGGTCTATAAAGCAGGGATGGGGGTTTGTAGGAGATAGGGTTTGTTGGGAGGTACTGGAGGAAAGTAGAAGGATCTCTAAGGCAGAGATGGGGTTTGTAGGTGGTAGGGTTGGTTGGGAAGTACTGGCGGAAACTAGAGGAGTCTCTAGGTCAGGGGTGGGGTTTGTAGGAGGTAGGGTTGGTTTGGAAGTACTAGAGGAAAACAAAGGGGTCTTAAAGGTAGGGGTAGGGTTTGTGTGATGTAAGGTTAGCATGGGGGCAATAAAGGAAATAGAGGGGAGTAGTTTATAAGGGAGGAGTCATGTTCATGTTTTAAAATGTTGTCTCCCTTTGAATTGTTGTGCCATCTGTCTTTCTATACATTTATAACCTAATTCTACAGTGTGCAATGCTCTACTGTCCTGTGAGAACGTTGTATAGGGAGCATCTTAACTGGCCACTGCCAAGCCAATCACTGTGCTACTCATCAATCACATGACCTCATCATGTCACCAATTTCTAATAATATGGGAGGAGAAAATAGACATGACTTATTAGCAGCAAGTGTATTATTCTATAATCTGTAGAAAATACAAAATACATATAAAGGAAAGGTGAGGCCACTCAGAAGTTATACTCATGTATAGGTGGAGTGGACTGTTTTGCTTCCTATACCTTCTGGAGTCTCTAGCATTGGGACAGTGAGATCTCCCTACCCCCCCCCCCCCCCCCATGGTTCCTGGTTCTATTCATCCTCAGTTTGGAGATTGGGTCTCTCCACCTGAAATGGGGAATTCCAGCAGCCTCTTTTTAATTTTCCATAACCTAATATAAATGTTTAAAAACCAGGAACAAAGAAAAGGATGTGTTGGGCGCTTGTGCCGACAGGTGGGACCCGCACTGAAATGTGGATCAAATGGAGAGAGGTACATGAACTCCAAATGTAGCAAAGTTCCGATGTTGATTCTGAGGGCAGCACTGTAGGCAGGCAAAAGCCAGAATCCCGCTGGCACATATAAAACAGAAGAGGACAGGCGCCACTCAATAACAAGCAAAGTTTATTGCACAAAAAACATAGCACACTTACATAGAAGTTGGGTTCGGGCTTCTCCTGATAGCTTCTCTACCCCTATATGGCATGGCGCTTCTTCCTATCGGCCGGACCAGCAGCCGGGAGATGACGCCGCTAGAGTGGAATCCAATGGGGGAGCAGGATCAGACCACAGACGGCGGTGAACCGCTCGTCGGCTTGTGATGACGTAACGCGTTTCTGAGTGGCGCCTGTCCTCTTCTGTTTAATATAAATGTTTAGTTCCCCAAAAGATGGGGCCCCTATAATGGCAGGTGTGTAGAACAATGAAGAACTCATTAACTAAGTCCCCAGAAGATATAAGGAATCATTCAATTATTCAGTTTCCCAACATCTACCAAATGCCAAAATAATACTTCTGTGTGGGTGACCCTTTCATAAACGTGTTGAAACTGCACCTCCCACTCTTTGGCCTCCTCAAGTATTGTAGACATTCCCTGGCCTGTATAAAGAATGAGTAGATCACAGATCATTTTCCCACTTTTCATTCTTCCTGCTGGGTGGAGTTGCCGAAAGTAATCTAGACATAGCCCAATAATGGCTCAACACTGGCCAAAACTAGCCCACTTGAGATATTCCTTTTGAGGGACAAGGAACACCTGAAAAAGTGCTCACCAAACACCAACCTAAAGGTCTTTTTACAACGTACAGAGGAAAACAGCCTCTCCTGGCATGTGCATGGCTGGCCAGAATTGGTCAGAATAAAGCAGAAAGGAGCACTTCTCCCCTGAGATGAGGGGCAATATTTGGCTATTTCTTCATTGGAAACCTGCACTGAAATAAACATGGAGGCGAATCCTGTCGACATCTGTAAGAAAATGCTACTTTTCTGTCTGTCTCTACACTTAGTATGAATTTCTGACCCAGAACAAGCATGCAACTAGTTAAATCACAACTCATTACCTGCATACTTGTTCCAGGTTAGGGGCTCTAATATTGGAAGCTATTGGGCCATCATGATAACCAGGCAATTCTCATTTTTGGAAGGATGTCAACAATGATTCCTATGATTATCTCAGTACAAATTTCCTTGAAAAATTACCAAGCTGGCAACCTCGTTACACAATCTAGAATTCTTCACCTTCCCATTCTCTTCCAAAACCCTCAGATGTGTTTTACTCAACTTTCTATCATTACCCAAGTCCAGATTTCCCACTTCTCTGATATTACCAAATTTCTGCTCTTCCTCTATCAGATCCTCCATGAACATCCAACGTCTCTTATGTGTGAAAACCACCTTTCCTCCTCATGTTTCTCACTTAAGCCCCGTACACACGCAACGAATTTCCGCCGACCGGTCGTCCATCTTTTGTCCAGAGTGCGTGTCTGTTGGTTGGAATGTGCTCTAGACTGCACACGAATTTTCCCGCACGACAGAATTCTACTTCAGAAGTGATGTCATGTGTTGGATTGCTTTCTTTGTGTTCTTTCATCTCTGAGCATGCCTAGTCTTGCTCATAAGATTTTTCCCCATCGAAATCTGTACTAATGAGATGAAAATCGGACGTGTTTTGGCGGTCGACGAAAATTTTTTAGCCTGCACACCAGGATTTTTTCGGCCGAAAAGTCGGAGTCGGTTGTCGGAAGCATCATACTAACAAGCCGAAAATCAGCAGATCGGTCGTCGGACGAAATTTCCCGGCCGAATTTCTATTCGTGTGTACGGGACTTTAGACTTCTATCACATCTGTGTTCCTTCCATTCCTCTTCCTCTTCATCCCTGAATTTATACCATCTTTCACTGTGTCCGATCCACTCTTCTTTCATATAGTCATCATTGAGACTTCCTTCATCTGCTATGTCCTTTCTATAAATCCTGAACTTCCTTCTTCAGCTCCTGGGTCACATACAGTCTTCTCTTTATTCTTGAACTTTCACATTCTGCTCCAGAGTAATATTCCATAACCCCCTCTTCGTTCCCAAACTTCCACCTTCTGCATTTGGGTCACATTCAGTCTTCTCTACATTTCTGAACTTCCACCTTATCCTCAGTCACATTCAGTCTTCTCTACATTTCTGAACTTCCACCTTATCCTCAGTCACATTCAGTCTTCTCTACATTTCTGAACTTCCACCTTATCCTCAGTCACATTCAGTCTTCTATGATTCCTAAGCTTCCACTGTTTTCGCCTCAGTCACATTCAGTCTTCTCCTATTCATTCATGAGCTTCCATCTTCTCTTCTGTCACATTCATTATTTTCTTAATTCCTGAATTTCCACCTTCTTCTGGGTCACCTCCAGTCATCTTCTTTTCATTCCTAACCTCCACCTTTTTCTCCTGGGTCACATCCAGTCCTCTCATCTTCATTGCTGTACCTCCACCTCCTCATTCACATTCAGTCTTCTCATTTTCATTCCTAAGCTTCCACCATCTTCTCAGTCACATTCATTTTCTCCTCTTCATTCCTGAACTCCCACCTTCTTCTTCTTCTGAGTCACATCCAGTCATCTTCTTTTCATTCCTAAACCTTTACCTTTTTTCTGGGTCACATCCAATATTCTCTTCTTCATTCCTTAACTTCCACCCTGTGCATTTGGGTCACATCCAGTCTTCTCCTCTTCATTGTTGAAATTCCTCCTTCTCCTCAATCACATTCATTCTTCTCCTATTCATTTCTGAACTTTCACCTTCTTCTTGGTTACATTCATTATTCTCTTCATTCCTAAATTTCCACCTTCTTCTGGGTCACCTCCAGTCATCTTCTTTTCATTCCTAACCTCCACCTTTTTCTCCTGGGTCACATCCAGTCTTCTCTTCTTCATTCCTTAACTTCCACCCTGTGCACTTGGGTCACATCCAGTCTTCTCCTCTTCATTGTTGAAATTCCTCCTTTTCCTCAATCACATTCATTCTTCTGCTATTCATTTCTGAGCTTCCACCTTCTTCTTAGTTACGTTCATTATTCTTTTCATTCCTGAACTTCCGGCTTCTTCTTCTAGGTCACATCCAGTCATCTTCTTTTCATTCCAAAACCTCCACCTTTTTTTCCTGGGTCGCATCCAATCCTCTTTTCTTCATTCCTGAACTTCCACCTTCTGCATTTGGGTTACATCCAGTCTTCTCTTCTTCATTGCTGAACCTCCACCTTCTTCTCTTTAGTTACATTCAGCCAACTTCTTTTCATTCCTAAACCTCCACCTTTCTTTGAATTTCTCATCCTTATTCCTGAGCTTACATCTTCTTCTATTCAGCCACATTCAGTCTTCTCCTCTTCATTCAACCTCAACCTTTTTCTTTTGGGTCACATCCAATCTTCTCATCCTCATTCCTGAACTTCCACCTTCTTCTGGGTCACATCCAGTCATCTTCTTTTCATTCCTAAACCTCCACCTTTTTCTTTTGGGTCACATCCAATCTTCTCATCCTAATTTCTGAACTTCCATCTTCTTCTCTTTAGTTCTTTAGTTACAATCAGTCTTCTCCTCTTCATTCCTGAACTTCCACCTTCATATTCAGGGTCACATCCAGTCTTTTCCTCTTTATTCCCAAACTTCCACCTTCTGCTTCTGGGTCATATCCAGTCTTCTTCTTTTTCATTCCTGCACTTCCACATCATTCTCCTCAATCACATTCAATCTTCTCCCCTAATTACTAAACTTTCACCTTCTCCTCTTGGGTCACATCGATTTTAAGACTCCTCATTCTTGAACTTCACCTGTTTGCTCCTGAGTCATATCCATTCTCTCCTTCCTCATCTTTCCCAAACATCCATTATCTACTATGTCCTAGCTTTTCTTACTTTCATCATTAATTGCTTAACTTCCACTTTCTTTCTTGCTTTTCTTCATATTATTTCTTAACTTCAGCCTTCTGTCCTTGTCATGTCTTCCTCCTTTTTCCCATATCCCAATGTCCTGAGCTTCCACTGTTTATTCTTAACATCTAGTCCAGGAATCCTCAAACTACGGCTCTCCAGTTGTTGCAGAACTACACGTCCCATGAGGCATTGTAAAACTCTGATATTTACAGACATGACTAGGCATGATGGGAATTGTAGTTCCTGAACAACTGGAGGGCCATAGTTTGAAAACCCCTGATCTAGTCTTTCATGTTCTCTTTATCTGTTACCTCTGCTCTGCTTTTCCTAGGACCATCTGACCCAACCTGTCTTATTCTGATCCTACTGTTTTTTTTAAGTCCGTTTCAGATTTCCCACCAATTACATCTCCTTTCAACTCCTTTCACTTCTAAACTTTTTTCCTTTATAGCCTCTTTTTTGTATCAGTCTTTTCATTTCTCTATTACTGGACAATTTCCTTGTGCATGAATTTTATGGCAATTTTTTGTTTATTTTATATAATCCCTTTTTTTTTCCATTTTTATTTTTACACAAAATCTGTTATTAATTTATTTATTTTTTGTTTACTTTTATTTTGTTTTTGTCTTCTTCCTCTCTGTTCTTGTTTTTTAATTAACTTAAGTTAATTGCCCCGACTCTATGCCCTTCTTTCCCTTCCTCGGCAGTTTTGTCCTGGACAGTCTTTCAAGTTACGGTATAGACGTAAGACACGTTATCAGTCACCCTGGCTCTACATTCCCGGCTTCCATTGTCATCAGCAACATTACCAATGGGAGCCGAACAATCCTGCACATGAACAGGTGTGTTTCAATGTGAGGTGCTAGTGTGAGATACAGGTTGGGTATATTGGCACTTTTCCACTGCAAGAACCGGCTCGGCTCTACTCGGCCCTGCTTAGCCCTGCTTGGCCCGGTTTGGTTTTCCACTGCATGGTACCGCATGGTACGGTGTTGGAACGGTTCGGTACGGTTTGGTACGGTTTGCTTTTCCACTAAAGTAGTACTAAAGTGGGTGGTATAACAACGATTCTCTGACCAATCAGTGGCTAGTAGTGACTGCATGCAAAGGATTGTGGGATATGGTACCGGTATGGTACCTCTTGGAACCACAATCGAGGTGGTACTGTTTTAGAGAGCCGTACCGTTCGGTTCCATGTAGTGGAAAAGCACCGCCGTACCGTACCATACCGAAACGTTCCTATACCGTACCATGAGGTACCAGCAGTGGAAAAGCACAAAAGCGAGCCGAACCGTTCGGTTCCATGCAGTGGAAAAGCCCCATAAGTGAGGTGTGATCAGGTGTGAAATAAAGGTGAGGTATGTACTTGTGTAAAGTACAGGTCAAGTGTGTGCAGATGTGAGGTATGTACTTGTGTAAAGTACAGGTCAAGTGTGTGCAGATGTGAGGTATGGGTGAGGTATGTACTTGCAGGACGTACAGTTGTAGCCTGTACTGGTGTGAGGTACAGATGAAGTCTGTACAGGTTTGAAGTAATGGTAAAGTGCGTGCTAGTGTGAGGCAGGGTAAGTTGTATACTGATGTGAGGTACAGGTGTGAGCCATTGTGAGATATACTGTAGATGAGGTATGTACAGGTATATGGTGTTTACAGTCATAAGATGTTTGGAGGTTTGCAATACAGATAAGTTGTGTACAGGTGTAAAGTATAGGTGAGGTGTGTAAAGGGGCAAAGGTGTGGTAACCACAGGTGAGGTATAGAAGTATTAGGATAAAGGCCAGATGTGTACGGGTGTCAGGTATGGGTGAGGGGTTTACATTTCTGGAGTAGAGGTGAGGGGTGTGTACAGGTTTGAGGTACAGGTTAGGTGTTTACAAGTTTGTTGTACAGGTGAGGTGTGTACAGGTATAAGGTATAGATGAGTTGTGTATAGATGTAAATTAAAGGTATGGGGTGTACAGGTGTGAGCCAATTTAGGATACAGGTAAGGTGTGTACAGGTCTGAGTACAACAAAGAACCCCTCTAGAACGGGACTTTTAAGGGCAATAATAGACAAAAAATATATGAAAATTCAATTGAGTATAGAGAAAGTACAAAGAGAAAAAAAGGGAAAAAATTCTCAAAACAATCCAAAGTTTATTTCCTGAAACATATAAAAATACTTATAACCAGAGAACAAACTCTGGAGTGATTATAACAATTCCATACGGTTGACCATTGACATACACAACACCTGACAGTGGAGAAGACAATATGCAAAGACATAGGCAGCTGCCTATGTCTTTGTATATTGTCTTCTCCACTGTCAGGTGTTGTGTTGCCTATGTCTTTCTTTGTATATTGTCTTCTCCACTGTCAGGTGTTGTGTTGCCTATGTCTTTCTTTGTATATTGTCTTCTCCGCTGTCAGGTGTTGTGTTGCCTATGTCTTTCTTTGTATATTGTCTTCTCCACTGTCAGGTGTTGTGTTGCCTATGTCTTTCTTTGTATATTGTCTTCTCCACTGTCAGGTGTTGTGTTGCCTATGTCTTTCTTTGTATATTGCCTTTCTCCACTGTCAGGTGTTGTGTTGCCTATGTCTTTCTTTGTATATTGTCTTCTCCACTGTCAGGTGTTGTGTTGCCTATGTCTTTCTTTGTATATTGTCTTCTCCGCTGTCAGGTGTTGTGTTGCCTATGTCTTTCTTTGTATATTGTCTTCTCCACTGTCAGGTGTTGTGTTGCCTATGTATTTCTTTGTATATTGTCTTCTCCGCTGTCAGGTGTTGTGTTGCCTATGTCTTTCTTTGTATATTGTCTTCTCCGCTGTCAGGTGTTGTGTTGCCTATGTCTTTCTTTGTATATTGTCTTCTCCGCTGTCAGGTGTTGTGTTGCCTATGTCTTTCTTTGTATATTGTCTTCTCCGCTGTCAGGTGTTGTGTTGCCTATGTCTTTCTTTGTATATTGTCTTCTCCGCTGTCAGGTGTTGTGTTGCCTATGTCTTTCTTTGTATATTGCCTTCTCCGCTGTCAGGTGTTGTGTTGCCTATGTCTTTCTTTGTATATTGTCTTCTCCGCTGTCAGGTGTTGTGTTGCCTATGTCTTTCTTTGTATATTGCCTTCTCCGCTGTCAGGTGTTGTGTTGCCTATGTCTTTCTTTGTATATTGTCTTCTCCACTGTCAGGTGTTGTGTTGCCTATGTCTTTCTTTGTATATTGTCTTCTCCACTGTCAGGTGTTGTGTTGCCTATGTCTTTCTTTGTAAATTGTCTTCTCCACTGTCAGGTGTTGTGTTGCCTATGTCTTTCTTTGTATATTGTCTTCTCCACTGTCAGGTGTTGTGTTGCCTATGCCTTTCTTTGTATATTGTCTTCTCCACTGTCAGGTGTTGTGTTGCCTATGTCTTTCTTTGTATATTGTCTTCTCCACTGTCAGGTGTTGTGTTGCCTATGTCTTTCTTTGTATATTGTCTTCTCCACTGTCAGGTGTTGTGTTGCCTATGTCTTTCTTTGTATATTGTCTTCTCCACTGTCAGGTGTTGTGTTGCCTATGTCTTTCTTTGTATATTGTCTTCTCCACTGTCAGGTGTTGTGTATGTCAATGGTCAACCGCATGGAATTGTTTTAATCACTCAAACAGTTTGTTCTCTGGTTATATGTATTTTTATATGTTTCCGGAAATAAACTTTGGATTGTTTTGAGAATTTTTCCCCTTTTTTTTCTCTTTGTACTTTCTCTATACTCAATTGAATTTTCATATATTTTTTGTCTATTATTGCCCTTAAAAGTCCCGTTCTAGAGGGGTTCTTTGTTGTATTCAGCAATTTTGGGATGTGGGCACGTTAACCTCTAATAGGCCCTGGTTGAAGGCAATTACTGTACAGGTTTGAGGTACAGGTATGTTGTGTACAGGTCTGAGGTCCAGGTATTTTGTTTTCAGATATGAGGTTCGAGTGAAGTGTGTAAAGGTATAAGGTACGTTTGAGATGTGTACAGGTGTGTGCCATGCAAAGATGTAACATATGGGTGAGGTGTAAAGTACAGATGATGTGTGAACAGGTTTGGGTAAAGGTGCAGTGTAAAATGGTAAGTATTAAAGATCAATTGTATACATATGTCAGGTACAGGTGAGGTGCATACAGGTGTGAGGTTACAGATGAAATGCAGTGTGATATAATTTTTGTGATCCCCATTGCCCAATGCATCAGATTTGGGTGACATCTGTTGCTATCTAATGGAGGAGTACTGTGACACCCCTTTCCCGGAGATACCAGACTCAACACCAGAGAGACATGGCTTACACAAATAAATCTCAGGACAGTAAAGCTTGCTCCACTTCTTCTTTCTCCACCAATCACCTGTCTTCTGTAGGTTTAGAATATATCCATCTTCCCATCTAACCCATCTTCCCCTGCTGCCCCCATAGCTTCATCATTTCAGATTTTCGCAAGAGAAACATTGATGCCTCCAATGTGAGCTGGCAGAACTGGGGCGACACCCCATGTGCCTGCTGTCTGGTTAATGTCACCTCCGGTTCTCGCACCGTCACGCTGTATGACACGTAAGGAACTTATTTCTCTATTCCATCCAATAATATATACAATATCTATTGATTTGTCCCCTCTGTGTGGCCCTAGGATGGTAAATTTAATGGACAATGAGTGGTGCTGAGTATGGTAAGAATAATGGAAGGTAGTGGTGAAGGTGGTGGTGCCAAATCGAATGTTACTGTGGCGCTTAGTAACATGTTTTATGTTTAATATGTGTCTCCTCTGTGTGGCCCCAGGATGATAGATTTGATGTGACGTAAGTATTGCAGAGTATGGCGAAGATAATGGAAGGTGGGTAGTGATGGTGGTGTAACCTTCAGAACTTCAGATCTCATGTTATTGTGGTTCTCAGTAACATGTTTTATGTGTGCGTCTCCTCTGTGTGGCCCTAGAGTGGTAGAGTTAAAGCTGAGTGAGTGTAGCTGAGAAAGATGAAGATGTTTTCTCCTGTGTGTGGCCCTAGGGTGGTAGATTTGATGTGGAATGAGTTTCGCAGTGTATGATGAGGTTAATGGAAGGTAGCATTGGTGGTGGTGGTGCCTACAAAACCTCCGATCTCATGCAATGGTGGTGTTCGGTAACATGTTTTGAGAATAATGAAGGTAGTGGTGATGGTGGTGGTAACTTCGGAAACCTCAGATCTCATGCAGTGGTGGTGTTCAGTAACATGTTTTGAGAATAATGAAGGTAGTGGTGATGGCGGTGGTAACTTCAGAACCTCAGATCTCATGCAGTGGTGGTGTTCAGTAACACGTTTTGAGAATAAAATAGGTAGTGGTGATGGCGGTGGTAACTTCGGAACCTCAGATCTCATGCAGTGGTGGTGTTCAGTAACAAATTTTGAGAATAAAATAGGTAGTGGTGATGGTAGTGGTAACTTCGGAACCTCAGATCTCATGCAGTGGTGGTGTTCGGTAACATGTTTTAAAAAATATTGAAGGTAGTGGTGATGGTGGTGGTAACTTCGGAACCTCAGATCTCATGCAGTGGTGGTGTTCAGTAACAAATTTTGAGAATAAAATAGGTAGTGGTGATGGCGGTGGTAACTTCGGAACCTCAGATCTCATGCAGTGGTGGTGTTCAGTAACATGTTTTGAGAATAATGAAGGTAGTGGTGATGGCGGTGGTAACTTCGGAACCTTAGATCTCATGCAGTGGTGGTGTTCAGTAACATGTTTTGAGAATAATGAAGGTAGTGGTGATGGCGGTGGTAACTTCGGAACCTCAGATCTCATGCAGTCGTGGTGTTCAGTAACAAATTTTGAAAATAAAATAGGTAGTGGCGATGGTGGTGGTAACTTCAGAACCTCAGATCTCATGCAGTGGTGGTGTTCAGTAACATGTTTTCAAAATATTGAAGGTAGTGGCGATGGTGGCAGTGCCTTCAGAACTTCAGATCCCATGTGATTGTGGTGCTCAGTAACATATTTTATGTTTTTGTCTCCTCTGTGTGGCCCTAGAGTGGTCGATTTAAAACGGAGTGAGTGTAGCTGAGAATGATGAGGATGTTTCCTCCTGTGTGTGGCCCTAGGGTGGTAGATTGGATGTGGAATGGGTTTAGCTGAGTTTATTGGAAGGTAGTGGTCATGGTGGTGGTACCTTCAGAACCTTAGATCTCATGCGATGGTGGTGTTTAGTAATACGTTTTGAGAATAATGAAGGTAGTGGTGATGGTGGTGGTACCTTCAAAACTTCAGATCTCATGCAATGGTGGTAACAAGTTTTAAGAATAATGAAGGTAGTGGTCATGGTGGTGGTACCTTCAGAACCTCAGATCTCATGTGATGGTGGTGTTTAGTAATACGTTTTGAGAATAATGAAGGTAGTGGTGATGGTGATGGTGGTGGTACCTTCAAAACTTCAGATCTCATGCAATGGTGGTAACAAGTTTTGAGAATAATGAAGGTAGTGGTCATGGTGGTGGTACCTTCAGAACCTCAGATCTCATGCGATGGTGGTGTTTAGTAATACGTTTTGAAAATAATGAAGGTAGTGGTGATGGCGGTGGTAACTTCAGAATCTCCGATCTCATGCAGTGGTGGTGTTCAGTAACATGTTTTGAGAATAATGAAGGTAGTGGTGATGGCGGTGGTAACTTCGGAACCTCCAATCTCATGCAGTGGTGGTGTTCAGTAACATGTTTTGAGAATAATGAAGGAAGTGGTGATGGCGGTGGTAACTTCGGAACCTCAGATCTTATGCAGTGGTGGTGTTCAGTAACATGTTTTGAGAATAATGAAGGTAGTGGTGATGGCGGTGGTAACTTCGGAACCTCCAATCTCATGCAGTGGTGGTGTTCAGTAACATGTTTTGAGAATAATGATGGAAGTGGTGATGGCGGTGGTAACTTCGGAACCTCAGATCTTATGCAGTGGTGGTGTTCAGTAACATGTTTTGAGAATAATGAAGGTAGTGGTGATGGTGGCAGTGCCTTCAGAACTTCAGATCCCATGTGATTGTGGTGCTCAGTAACATGTTTTATGTTTGTGTCTCCTCTGTGTGGCCCTAGGGTGGTAGATTTAGAGCGGAATGAGTGTAGCTGAGAATGATGAGGATGTTTCCTCCTGTGTGTGGCCCTAGGGTGGTATATTTGATGTGGAATGGGTTTAGCTGAGTATATTGGAAGGTAGGGGTCATGGTGGTGGTACCTTCAGAACCTCAGATCTCATGCGATGGTGGTGTTTAGTAATACGTTTTGAGAATAATGAAGGTAGTGGTGATGGTGGTGGTGGTACCTTCAAAACTTCAGATCTCATGCAATGGTGGTAAGAAGTTTTGAGAATAATGAAGGTAGTGGTGATGGCGATGGTGGTGGTGGTACCTTCAAAACTTCAGATCTCATGCAATGGTGGTAACACGTTTTGAGAATAATGAAGGTAGTGGTCATGGTGGTGGTACCTTCAGAACCTCAGATCTCATGCGATGGTGGTATTTAGTAATACGTTTTGAGAATAATGAAGGTAGTGGTGATGGCGATGGTGGTGGTGGTGGTACCTTCAAAACTTCAGATCTCATGCAATGGTGGTAAGAAGTTTTGAGAATAATGAAGGTATTGGTGATGGTGGTGGTACCTTCAGAACCTCAGAGCTCCTGTGACTGTGGTGCTCAGTAACATGCTTTACATATAGAACAGGACTGATAGGGACATATGGTAGTTGTCCATAACCAGATGGTTTGTCAGCTTTTTGGCAGCACTGTGTCAAAACATCAGATATGATCCAAGTGAAATGGACTTCTTTTGCTGCATGTAGTTTGGGTAACGAGGACCAGCAAGAGCATTTTGGTCTGACTATTTTTGCTAGGCTTTTTTCATATAAAACCCAACTGCCCCAAGAGTTTTTGTGTCTTTTAGAACTGGTATCGCCAGCTGCCCTGGGCAAATTTCTTCTTCTTGGTGTTCTATGATTGTAAAGATGTTTTATTAAATTGGAAAGGACTGTGTATCACTCTCCGACTTACCAAAGACAGACCACGAATGAAGTGAGTAATGAGTAGGATAGAAGAATGAGTAAGAAATTATCCTCAGAATTTCCATCTGTCATTGGACAGTTGTGGGCAGATGGATATGCTTTCTGCTTTATAATAATAATCAAATGGTTTTGACCAGTTTGTGGATTTTGTTGGTTTGTGAATGGTTATCTTGTGTGTTATTGTCTCTCTTAAAAGGTCAAACCCCTCAAAATGTAAACTTTAATTAAAGATTGAATCAGCTCCTGGCTTCTTATACGACTGGAGACCCAAACACCGAGCTTGCCATTTCATAATTAATGACTCATCTCCTGCACACCTGTGAGTTTTGGGTCCCCACAAGCTTTGTGTGTTCCAACTCCTCCTGTTAAGTTCTCCATAATATAAAATAAATAAACAGGTGTGCAGACCTGGGAAGTCAGACCAGGAATGGTGGGAACCCTTCTTAATGGGCACAGCAGGTGTGCAGACTTGGGAAATCAGCACATGGATGGTGGGAACCTTCATAGTGGGCAAAGCAGGTGTGCAGACCAGGGAAGTCAGCCTAGGGTTGGTGGGAACCCCTCATAATGGACACAGCAGGTGTGCAGACCAGGGAGGTCAGCTCAGGGATGGTGAGAACCCCTCATAATGGGCACAGCAGGTGTGCAGACCAGGGAGGTCAGCACAGGGATGGTGGGAACCCCTCATAATTGGCACAGCAGGTGTGCAGACCAGGGAAGTCAGCCCAGGGATTGTGGAAACCCCTCATAATTGGCACATCAGGTGTACAGATCCAGGAACTCAGCACAGGGATGGTGGGAACCCCTCATAATTGGCACAGCAGATGTGCAGAACATGGAAGTCAGCCCAGGGATGGTAGGAACCCTTAATAATACGCACAGCAGGTGTGCAGACCTGAGAAGTCAGACAAGGGTTGGTGGGAACCCCTCATAATGGGCACAGCAGGTGTTCAGATACAAGAACTCAGCACACGGATGGTGGGAACTCCTCATAATGGGCACAGCAGGTGTACAGACCCGGGAACTCAGTGCAGGGATGGTGGGAACCCCTATAATGGGCACAGCAGGTGTACAGACCTGGGAACTCAGCACAGGGATGGTGGGAACTCATTATAATGGGCAAAGCAGGTGCACAGACCCGGGAACTCAGTGCAGGGATGGTGGGAACCCCTCATAATGAGCACAACAGGTGTATTAGACATTAATGGCTGTGTGTTGAGGTATTTTGAGGGGACAGCAAATTTACACTGTTATACAAGCTGTACACTCACTACTTTACATTGTAGCAAAGTGTCATTTCTTCAGTGTTGTCACATGAAAAGATAGAATAAAATGTTTACAAAAATGTGAGGGGTGTACTCACTTTTGTGAGATACTGTATATAATGGCATAGAAAACTTGAATTGTTTATAACACAAATAAGGAGAAAAGAAAATTGTGTGTATAGAAGGACATCAGAGTTATTACATAAGTAACCTTGTTACATGACATCGCCTTCCATACATTGTTGAGAGAATAGCAGGGGGATTATTGGGTCTTTGACGCTGGATCTAGCTTTCAGTGGAAATGTTTTCAAAGTGGTGTTTTTCATCACAAAACCATAAATTGTGCTAAAAGTTCCAAATCCAAGTACATTTAAACAGCTAAGGAGGTAATGTTTAGGCCTATGCAACCTTGGCTGAGGCAGAACCTTGGCTGGATAATCCAGGTGGCTCTAATATTGTAGACCCTGAGTGTAGGAGTACATGGAGATCAGTTTTAGTTAGCTTCAGTGCTCACTGTGAATGGGAACATTGAGTGAGGGCTGGGCCGGATAACCCTGGTGGCTCTGGTCTTGTAGACACGTGTATGAGGACCTAAAGCCTCGTACACACGCATCGAAAATCGGCAGGGAATTTTCGTCCGACGACCGATCTGCCAATTTTCAGCTTGTTAGGATGATGCTTCCGACAACCGACTCCGACTTTTCGGACGAAAAAAATCTGCTGTGCAGGCTATAAAATTTTTGTCCGCTGTCAAAACACGGCCGATTTTCATGCAGTCAGTACAGATTTCAACAGGGAAAAATCTAATGAGCAAGTCTGGGCATACTCAGAGAAGAAAGAACACAAAGAAAGCAAACCAACACATGACATCGCTTCTGAAGTAGAATTTTGTTGGGCGAGAAAATTCGTGTGCAGTCTAGGCACATTCCAACCAACAGACACCACTCTGGACAAAAGACGGACGATAATCGTTGCGTGTGTACGGGGCTTAAGGATCAGTATATTTAGCCTTCCACCTCCTTTCATGCCCTGTGTAAATGGGAACATTTAATGAGGCCCAGGCTGTATAACCTTGGGGGATCTGGCTTTGTAGACCCCGAGTCTAGGAGTACATAGTTACATAGTTAGTCTGGCTGAAAAAAGATACAAGTCCATCCAGTTCAATCAATGGAAGGGGGAAAAGATTATAATTTACAATCCTATGTTACATATTACTATATAGTACATTGAGTTTAGTTATATTTAGCCCTTCACCAACTTCAGTGCTTACTGTGAAAGTGAACAAGGAGTGAGGCCTGGGCTGCATAACCCTGGTGGACTTGGCCTTGTAGACCCTGAGTCTAGGAGTACCTCAGTTATATTTAGCCATTCACCACCTTCAGTGCTCACTGTGAATAGGAACAGTGAGTGAGGCCTGGGCCAGATAACCCTTGTGGTTCTCGTCTTGTAGACCCTGAGTGTAGGAGGATCTAAAGATTGGTTATATTTAGCCCTTTACCACCTTCCATGCCCTTTGTAAATGGGAACATTGAGTAAGGCCTGGCCTGCATAACCCTGGTGGGCCTGGGCTGCATAACCCTGGTGGACTTGGCCTTGTAGACCCTGAGTCTAGGAGTACATCAGTTATATTTAGCCATTCACCACCTTCAGTGCTCACTGTGAATAGGAACAGTGAGTGAGGCCTGGGCCAGATAACTCTTGTGGTTCTCGTCTTGCAGACCCTGAGTGTAGGAGGATCTAAAGATTGGTTATATTTAGCCCTTTTACCACCTTCCATGCCCTTTGTAAATGGGAACATTGAGTAAGGCCTGGGCTGCATAACCCTGGTGGGCCTTGGCTGCATAACCCTGGTGGACCTGGTCTTTGTAGACCCTGAGTGTAGAAGGATCTATGGATTGGTTGTATTTAGCCCTTTACCACCTTCCATGCCCTTTGTAAATGGGAACATTGAGTAAGGCATGGGCTGCATAACCCTGGTGGACCTGGTCTGCATAACCCTGGTGGACCTGGTCTTTGTAGACCCTGAGTGTAGGAGGATCTAAGGATTGGTTATATTTAGCCCTTTACCACCTTCCATGCCCTTTGTAGATCGGAACATTGAGTAAGGCCTGGGCTGCATAACCCTGGTGGACCTGGTCTTTGTAGACCCTTGTAGACCCTGAGTCTAGGAGTAAAATGAGATTAGTTATATTTACCCCTTCAATACCTTCAGTACTTATTGTGAATAGGAACAATGAGTGAGGCCTGGCCAGATAATCCTGGTGGCTCTCGTCTTGTAGACCCTGAGTATGGGAGGACGTTAGGATTGGTTATATTTATCTCTCCACTACATTTTGTGGCCTGTGTGATTGGGAACATTGAGTGAGGCTTGGGGCAGACCCTGAGTGTAGGAGGACATGGAGATCAGTTATAATTAGCCCTCCATCACTTTCAGTGTTCAGTGTGAATGGAAAAATTAACCGGTCTCTCTAGAACATGGTACTATTTCTATGGTTCCCCTATTCATACCCAGCTCCTTCTCTCGTAAACCTGCAGGAATCTACCAGATGTTACAGCAGAAGACTTCCAGAAAGTGGACCTTTCCCAATACAAGTGGATTCACTGGGAGGTGAGAGAAACCAATGGAGGCTATTTAGTGGCATAGATAGAGATTTGAGCCACTATGGTTATGAGGGGGATGATCATTATATCAAACAAAGCAGTACACAGGGGTTATGGGTGGAGGTGTACTGGTCATAGCTCTGGTGACATGGCTGGAGCAAACATGGGATTATGGGCATGTATTATGGGCATAATATTTATACTGTTTCCATAATGAAATCTAATCTCTCAGGGCAGGAATGCTGATGACCAGGTCAAGATGATCCAAAGAGTGGAAGACCACAATAAGAAGTGTCCCCCTGACCAGCGGATCAAAATCTCAGTGGAGATCGAGAAGGAAAGAGAAGAACTATTCCAGCTTTTCCAGCATGGTGACCTGGTGAGGAGATCTCTATAATGATACTGTACATAGTGATATGGTGAAGAGTCTGCATCATCCAGGACACACCTTACCATTGTATACAGGTTAGGGGGAGGAGTCTGTATCATCCAGGATATACCTTACCATTGTATACTGGTAAAGGGGCGAAGTCTAAATAATCCAAGGTAAACCTTACCATTCTACACAGGTAAGGAGGAGACGTATGTATCATCCACGACATACCTTTCCATTGTATACAGGTAAAAGGGGAGGAATCTGTATCATCCAGGACATACCTTTCCATTGGATACAGGCAAAAGGGGGAGGAGTCTATATCATCCAGGACATACCTTACTATTGTATACAGGTAAGGGGGAGGAGTCTGTATCATCTAGGGCATACTGTACCTTACCATTGTATACAGGTAAAGAGGAGGAGTCTTTATCATATAGGGGCGTACCTTACCGTTCTACACTGGTAATAGGGAGGAGTCTGCTTTATCTGCAACATACATTATCATTGTATACAGGTTAGGGGGAGGGGTCTGAATCATCCAGGACATGCACTTGTCATTGTATTCAGGTAAGGGGGAGGAGGCTGCATCATCCAGAACATCTATTACCATTGTATATGGTAAAGGGGAGGAGTCTATATTATCCAGAACACACTTTAGCATTCTACACAGGTAAGGAGGAGGAGTCTGCATCATCCAGGACATACCTTACCATTGTATACAGGTAAGGTGGAGAAGTCCAAGTCATCCAAGATATACCTTACAATTCTACACACGTAAGGGGAGCAGTTTGTATCACCATTGACATATCTTACACAAGTTACATAGTGGAGTCTGTATTGTCTTTGACATATCTTAACATTTGTATTAAGGGTAAGGGTGGAGTAGTCTGTATCATATAGGTAAGAGGGAAGAGTCTGTATTTTATGAACGATATGTCTGTTTCCCCACCTGTAAGTAATCAGCAGTGTTTGGTGACAGGTTCTCTTGTTTGCTCTCTGTGTCTTGGCAGGTATTTGTCAGTAAAGATGTGGCCAAGTATCTGGGCTTTCATTCTGCAACTGAGGCCGTTTTGGGTCTATACCCGCGGGTGCAGAAGGGGTGAGTGTTTCTTAATTATCCCCAGCTGAGAGACTGGGGTTTATTTAGGAGAGACTTCTCAGTTGGCTCCTCTTTTCTAATCTTTTTTTTTCCTATTGGCTCACCCACCCACTCATTGGAAGCCCAGCTCTCTTCATTCTGAATTGCCATTATACACATCCACTCCTCATTTCTGTTATTCCTCTCTCCCCGCAGGGCGTACCTGGTATGTGCCTGGGCTGACCAAGGAGCAAATGCTTTGGGCCCAGATGGACAGGTGATCCATTCCCCGGCCTTCCCGCCTGATGCCATTGTGGACACATTAGGGGCTGGAGACACGTTCAATGCCTCTGTCATGTTTGCTTTGTCTAAAGGTAGGTACACCAATGAGCTGGTTAGTACTGGTTCTCATTCGTGGCACAATGGACATTGAACATAAATATCCTACTGCTTCTACCCAGATGGCAAAATCACTGTGTGATGGCTGTCGGAGCTCATCACCGAAACTACCCCAGCATTCTGCAGATGACCAACATCTGCCCCAAGCTATCTGGTCACACATGACCAGTGTTGGTCCTTTCGCTACCTGGTCAGAGATGACCAATATCTGGCCCTTCGAAATCCAGTCACTCAGTGCCAACATCTACAGTACCCCCCCCCCCCCCCAGTATCTGGTCACACATGACTAGTGTCTGCCCCTTCACTATCTAGTCACGCTTGACCCGTGTCTTCCTATTCACGTGCTGTACTGGGAATTTAGGTTTTTGATAAAACTGAGAACCTTCCCTTCTCCCTGCCATCCTAGAGGAGGGACAAATGGGATTCAAGTCCCATGGAAGTCACAGCCAACATTATTGGTGGGGAAAAACTGCACAGATGGTACAAAAAAGTGGCAAAGCTTTGTATTTATTCTTCTGTAAACGATCCTCTTAGCTGGTGAGAAGATTGTGTTTGGTGGAGGTATCATCCTGACCTTTCTCCCCTCAGGTCAGTCTATGCAGGAGGCGCTCACCTTCGGCTGTCGTATAGCGGGTAAGAAGTGCGGCATACAAGGCTATGATGGCATCGTCTCATGATCAGGACTTCATCCAGCCAGAACAAGGAGCCAATGACACAGACAGCAGAGCCGATCGGTTGAGGAGGAGAAGAGCCGGAAACACCCATACGTCGTCCGTGAACCGCCTAGTTGGCTCCCACATTTTCAGAAAGTTTTAGCACTGTAATGAAAGCCCACTGGGATCTTCTAACAACTTGCTATCAGCTCTTCCATTATGATCCATGTTTAACTTTCCCAACCTGGATCTAAGTGGTCCTCTAAGAGCTTCAGGATGGAGCTGGAGGACAGCCATGTTGAAGCCCATGTGTACAAGTCTTACATACCTATAGACAGGACTTCATAATCAAAGATTAGATGAAGATCTAATGGAAGGATCACAAAGACAACAGTTCAGTTAGAATGCATACATTTTAAAGCCTCGTACACACGCACCGATTGTTGGCCGACCGATCGGCCGTCTTTTGTCCAGTGTTGTTGTGTTGGTTGAAATGTGCTCTAGACTGCACACAAATTTTGTCGGCCAACAACAACCAACTGCAGAAGTGATGTCATGTGATGGTTAACTTTCCGTGTGTTTTTTCTTCTCTGAGCATGCCCAGTCTTGCTCAACTGATTTTTGTCTGCCGAAATCTGTACTGACTGAGGAACAATCGGCCGTTCTGGTGACGGCCAACAAAAATTTTATAGCCTGCACACCAGATTTTATTCAGCCGAAAAGTCGCAGTCGGTTGTCGGAAGCATCAAACTAACAAGCTGATATTCGGCCGATCGGGCGGTGGCCGACAATTCACGGCCAACAATCGGTACGTGTGTACGAGGCTTAAGTTTTCTGTCTGGAGGGCCTTCAGATGTCTCCAGAAAAGGGGCCAACGAAGAGCTCCCCTGATCTTCCTCTTGGAGAGCTGGACAGAAAATGGCCATTTATGAGTTTAGTGGTCCAATGTCTTCAAATCTCTTCTATCTGCCCAATCAGAGGACAGAGTTTTCCATCATAAATTGCTGGCTTGAGCCAAAAACCTCCTGCAGAATGTCTTCTCATCCCACCTAGGCCGTGTTTCAGTCTACACCCTAAAGCTTCCATTTGATCTTCGCCACCCCCGTTACACCAAGTTGAATCCCATGTGTACAAGTCCTATAGACAGAACTTCAAAATTAAACATTAGATGAAGATCTGGTGGAAGGATCACAAGGACGACACTTTAGTTAGAATGCACACATTTATGAAGACAAAGTGTTCTGCCTGGAGATCCATCAGGTATCTTCAGAGAAGGCCAGAAAAGAGTTCCTCTAATCTTTCTCTTGGAAAGTTGGTCAGAAAATTGCCAATTATGGGTTTAATAGTCCACTGTCCTCAAATCTCTTCTATTTTTCCAATCAGAGGACAGAGTTCTCCATTACTATCTGCTGGCTTGAGCCAAAAACCTCTTTAAGAATTTCTTTCCACCTCTCCTAGATTATGTGTCAGTCTTCACTCCATTAGATCATCACCAAACCCGTTACACCAAGTTGAAGACTATGTATACAAGTCCTATAGAGAGGACTTCAAAATTAAACATTAGATGAAGTTCTTGTCTAAGGATCACAAAAATGATGGTTAGAATACACAAAGTTTTGAAGACCAGTTGTTCTGTCGGTAGGGCTATTAGATGTTTTCAGAGAAGGCCAGTAAAGAGTTCCTCTGTTCTTCCCCTTGGGGAGCTGGTCAGAAAGTGGCTAATTATGGGTTTAGCGGTCCAATGTCCTTGAATCTCTTCTTTTTGTCCAATCAGAGGACAGAGTTTTTCACCAGTAACTGTTTTCATGAGCCAAAATCCTCCTGCAAAAGTTCTTCCTGTCTCTCCTAGGCTGTGTGTTTATCATATCTCTAATACCTCCATTACATCTTCACCATCCCTGTTACACCATTGTGAACATTCCCTGACCATTCCCTTCTGTAAATATGCATCAGGCTCTGCTGGGACCACCCTGATTAATGTATGATATTGTAAGAAATAGATTTACAATAAATTCTCTTCACAACACAGCTGTCCTGTTATCTCTTCCTGGTGATGTCACTGCAGGGCAGAAGAGACAGCAGAGCCCAGATGACTCTTCTATGTGTTAATGGTAAACTGGACCTTGTCTTTGGACAGTAGGCCTCCCCGCTGTGGGACTGACTGTTCTATGGTGTCATTTGTACAATCAGGACCTTTTTTATATCACTGATAATTCAGAGAACCAGCTGATGGATCAGTTGGTTTCTTATAAACTTATCAGCTTTTGGGGCAGCTTTATTGAGTAAATCAGGTATGCCCTTTACGGAAGATTTTTTATTGAGCTGGCACCAAATTGTGATGGCATGTATTTTATTTTAACCACTTGCCGACAGGGCCGGTGCTTCCACTAGGCAAACTAGGCAGCTGCCTAGGGCGCATTGCCACCTAGGGGCGCAGTCATGAGTCCGCACTCTCTCTCCATCATGAATGATCCTTGTGAGCTGAGGGGAGGGGCGGCCGTGGGGGAGGAAGAAGGGGCAGTGGAAGATGCCAGGTGTCTGGGGCAGTGGCGGAACTATCAGGCCCTGGCTTTCCACCACTGTTAGGGGGCCCAAAGAGGCAGGAAGTGAGTCCACCAGAGTGTTGCCTGAATGATGATCCTCTCTGGCTGGAGCTGAGGGGTGTAAACCACCGGGTGGGAAGTGACTCTCTGCATTGAGCTGGTAGGCAGCCGTTCATTTCCCTGGGTTGGTATTAAGCAGGGAGCGGAGGAGAGCTGAACCTGAGCCAGAGCTCGGCACTGGAGGGCGGCACCTTTACTGGGGCAGAAGTGACGAGGCACCGGAATGGTCTGAGGATGTTGGTGATGAAGGAGGGGCGGAGCTCTCTCACTGCTGCTTTTCCCTCCACCAGGAGCTGGATGGAGCTGTGGTGAGCACTGTGGTCCAGGAGAGGAGCGTCCTTGGAGAAGGACTCAGCAGGATCACTGTGAAGGAGGGCAGAGTGGGGGCCACTCTCTTCATACCGCCCAGTGAGTGTCCCCAGAACAGGGAATCAGGGTCCCTGGGTGTTACATGGAGCATCCTTGGTATGAAAGGGAATCGGGGTCATCAGGTGTGCCATGGGGAATCGGAGTCACCAGGTGTGACATGGAGGATAGGGGTCACCGGGTGTAACAGGGGTTCGGGGTCACCAGGTGAGCCATGAGTAATTGGGGTCCCTGGGTGTGCCATGGGGGAATGGGGTCCCCAGATGTGACACAGAGAAACATTACGATCCCCAGGTGTGACATGGAGGAACATTGGGGTCACTGGGTATGACAGCATGACATGGAGGAACACGGGGTCCCTGGGTGTGACATGGAGGAATATGGGGGGGTCACTGGGTATGAGAGCATAACATGGAGGAAGCATCAGATCAGGGTCACTGGGTATGACATAGAGGAGTTTTTAACCATTTCCCTTTTTTTTTTCTTTTTTTTTGGGGGGGGCGCAAGTAGCTGGTCTTGCCTAGGGCGTAAAATAGTCTAGCACCGGCCCTGCTTGCCGACTGCCCACAGTCAGCCCCTCACAGGCAAAGCGACGTAGGGCTACGTCGCTAGCCTGTGAGGCTCTAGGGAGCGAGCGCGCGCTGCTGGAGGCACGCTCCCGCCCCCGCTCGTTCACAGTTCACAGACCCCCCCCCCCCGCGCGTGTGACCAGTGGACCCGATGTCCGTCGGCCACTCGCGATCGACCGGTACAGAGGGAGAAAGGCAGGTGGCTAGTGTACACACAGCCGCCTGTCATTCTCTCCTCTGTAAGAACAGAGATCATACGGTCCTGCTATGTAGGATCGTATATGTCTGTTGTTACACAACCAGCCACATCCCTTCACAGTTAGAAGCACGCCCCTAGGGACACACTTAACCCCTCCTTCTCCAATAAAGTTAACCCCTTCCCTGCCAGTGTCATTTTTCCAGTAACAGTGCATATGTATAGCACTGATTACTGCAGTAATGTCACTGGTAACCCCAAAAGTGTCAAAAATGTCAGCCAAGGGTCCGATCTGTCCGCCGCAATGTCGCAGTCCCGCAAAAAAAAAAAATCGCAGATCGCCGCCATTACATGTTAAAATAAAAACAACAAAAATGACAAAAATCTTTCCCTTAGTAAACGCAATAATTTTTGCGCAAACCAATCAAAATACGCTTTTTGCGATTTTTATTTTTCAAACATATGTAGCAGAAAACATATTGGCCTAAAATTTTAAAAAATTTAGATTTTTACTTTTTTTTTGGGGGGGTTTCATATAAAAAAATTTGAAAAATATTGTTATTTTTGCAAAATTTACGCTCTTTTTTTGTTTATAGCGCAAAAATAAATAATCGCACAGGTGATCAAATACCACCAAAAGAAAGCTCTGTTTCTGGGAAAAAAAGGACGTCAATTTAGTTTAGGTACAGCGTCGCTCAACCGCGCAATTGTCCGTTAAAGTCACGCAGTGCCGAATCGCAAAATAGGGCCCTGGTCAGGAAGGGGGTAAAATCTTCCGGGGCTTAGGTGGTTAATGAATACAAGATATTCAATGATTGGAAGAGGTAGAAAGGAGGGTGGTGATGTCACTATCTCTGCCTCATCCAATCAGAGAATGCCTTGTATTCATTGAAAAAATTCTGTGGATGGCCGCAGTACTGAGCAGGTTCTGAATATCCCCCAATAGTGTTAATACCTTATGGCTATGAATTCAGCTTGCTCAGTGAGCTTTCAAAAAGTAACATGACACTGGGGAGTTTTGTCTGTGCTTTTCCTCTGCAGAGCTACCTGAGCACCTTCCACTCCAGTCTCCAGTGCCAAAAACATTGCAGGGGAGTCTGGAAAGCTCACATGACATAGACTCAGTGGCAGTTCTACATTAAATTGCTCCCCGGGCAAGACTCCCTCCCGGCGCCGCCCCCCCCCCAAAAAAAAAAAATAACATGACAACATAACAATAAATGCAGAGTGCCACAGCATTGCCCCCAATAAATGCAGAGTGCCACAGCAATGCCCACAATAAATGCAGAGTGCCACAGCAATGCCCCCAATAAATGCAGAGTGCCACAGCAATGCCCCCAATAAATGCAGCGTGCCACAGCATTGCCCCCAATAAATGCAGAGTGCCACAGCAATGCCCCCAATAAATGCAGAGTGCCACAGCATTGCCCCCTTTCAATGTAGAGATGCCAGCGTGCCACCTTCAATGCGTTCCCCCCGCGAGACCCGTCCGTGCACTTACCTCACTTCTCTTCAGTTCAGTCCCCGGATTCCCCGCGTCTCCTCAGTCCTCCCGCGGCGCCTCCTCCTCGGCCAATGGCGTGGGGTTTACCTTTCGGCCAATCAGGAAGCGGGAGGACCCTCTCCCTGATTGGCCAGGAGGAGGATCAGTGTGACAAGAGCGAATTTTCATTCGCTCTTGTCACACAATGGGCGGGCTCGGGGGGGAACAATGCTCTGCGCCTCGCGCTCGGCTGCCACAGTGTCAGTGAAATTATTCAAAGTTCCTCGGGTGGCCTGGTACCATTTGATCCACGGACTGGTACCGGTCCGCGGCCCTGGGGTTGGGGAACACATGACTCATGCCGCCCCCCACGTGTCATGAAAAAATGCTGCCCCGGGAGGCTGCCCCGTTCGCCCATGCCTAAAACCGCCACTGCATAGACTCCCATTGTCAGACTGATTCTGGGGGAATGTAAAGATCAAGCATTTACAGTATCTTTTATTCTTTGGTTTTTGTTTTTTTTTAAAAGGACTTCAATTTACATATTTATTTCATGAATACACAATTTGTTCTTCACTTCCAATACAATTTCAAAGTTTGCCCATGACTAGGGTATTAAAGATGATTTGTCTGTATAATGCTCTGACCATCATTCCCTTTAACCCTTATAAATAACCACGTGACCATAAGCTGGATTTAAATGGCCAAAGCAGCCTTTTATTAACAAAACTGTATACATAACAGATAAATAACACGTTAAAACTAAACAGATAAATAACACGTTAAAAACAGTTTAACTGGGGCGTTAAGGTCCTAGTAGGCATCAAAGAAGAAGTACCTGCGTCCAACTTAATTAGGCCTCCAGCCGCCACAGCACCGACTCAGAGACAACCAGTCGCAGATACCAACATACCATTTACTGGGAGCCGTACCTCCGACGGGTCCCTACCTTTAACTGGGGCCTCAAGGTCCCATCAAAGAATAAAGTACCTGCGTCCAACTTAATTAGGCCTCCAGCCGCCACAGCACCGACTCGGAGACAACTTGTCGCAGATACCAACATACCAATTACTGGGAGCCGTACCTCAGACGGGTCCCTACCAAGTATATGTTTGCCCCATATTAGCCTACCAGGACCTTGTACCCCGCCACCACCGCACAAACATGACACCTTATGTTTCATGCGGCCCCCCACACCCACAGGGGCCTCTGAAGACCCAGCCCACACACCGAAACACTACGGTCCTCATCCCTAACATTTAAGCAAATCCCATCACCTGGCAAATATCCCCACACTTCAACGCCAACTGCAGCACCACCCCAAAAGAACCCCATTACTGACTGCAAACCAGAACACCTTCCCGTTGACTTACCCCCGAGCTAGATCAGGCCCGATGTTAATCGCCCAACTGCCATGGAGTACCAACCCCCACATCAGGTCAAACCAGAGCCAACCCCAGACAAAAAGTACAACGGTGCAAAGCCAATTAATCTATTGGATAAGCCTGTGTATGGATCGATGGCCCAAATCAGGACCCAGAGCGTGTACCAACAGCATATATGGGGCCAAATACAGTTTAGCAAAACCATAAACCACGGACAACCCTGCCACACATGACCAGGAACCCCAAGCCGTCATATTGTATCCCCCGCCCCGCCATCCATTAGGCGAAACGACCAATAACCCCAGAGACACACAAAGGGTGACCAAACACGTAAAACCAAACATAAAATCCCAATACGGCAAAGACAGAATTGGACCAAGGAGGCGGGGAATATAACCACAACGCCGCCGAAACACCCAGCACCAATGCCCCCAAATAAAAAACACCCTCACGCAAAAACTGCTATTGTACCACATACATGGCCGACCCAATGCGAAACAAAGAGGCAGCAACACCAGGTGCGCAAAAGGTACAAAGTCGACAAAAACCACCAAAACCAGAAACAAAGAGATAATGTGACCCGAACCAGCCCACTGAATAAGGCAAGAGCTATAGCCCGATAAAATAAGATGAACCGCCTGAACTAGACAGCCACGAGAACCACACACACTGCCCAACTACGCAAACCCCCTGGGTAATTCTGGAAAGCCTAAGATAGGAAACCCCAACAGGGGGACACTGGACGGAAACCGCCCGTCGCAACCTGTCCGCCATCCTGAAGAAAAAACCAGCTTGCCCACACCACAAGGTTTTAGGAAGGTAAACACCAAGGCCGTCACAAACAACCCACGGTGCTAAGAAGAATAAGAAACCCGGGAAAAAGGCCCGACAAGTAACATAACAAAAGCATACGACTATGATCAGAAGTAGAAAGCCACCAGGAGACCATTCCCGGTTCACCAAACCAAGTACTGTGAATATTCCAGTGGAAAAAAGGGGCAAAAACCTGCCACCACAATGCCCAAGTACCCAAAGCACCACGTGTCCCTAACGCTGGCACAAAAAACCACACTGCCCAACCAATAACCAAACCCAAACCTTCTTGCCTCGCCTGGCAATGTAACACTCAGCAGGCGTGCTCCGGAACATAAATTGGATGACCCGGCATCACAACGCCCCCTTACGCAGCCAGAAAGGACAAGGAACTCCCAGATACGCAACGCACGCAGCCCAGCTTGCAAAAAACGTCCCTACTGAAACCGAGAATGGGGCAGCGACCAAAATGGGCTGTCACAGGAGCAAGAACCACAACAACCAAGGAATGCAAGCAAACACAAGCTAAACCACATGCCTAAGAGACCGAACCATGAGATGTGCCACCTGCTCGTGCCCAACACCGCCCCAAATCGCCATAGTGAGACAATCGTATATCACAAACGGACAAACCCACAGCCAAACAAAGAGAACCAGAACAAACAAAGTAAATGAAAAAATTCCACGTCAACCCCCACCCCCTTGCTCGCCGATGGGCAGGGGGCCACATTCCAAAGCCGCCAAATACACACCACATCCGCCGATCCCGCGGCTGATCGAAAGCTCCATAAAAAAGCTAAACGTTGCACCCAGCATACTACCGGGTAAGCCAACTACCCCGACCGTATGTCCTAAACGACCGCTTTTAAAGGAGGACTGAAAAATCCCCCCAGCAATAGGCATGACCCGCCAGGGGAAGAGTTCATGCAACTGCAGCTGATGCAAAAGCACTGTCCCTCTACAGTCCCGACCGACACCATCTCGGAAGACAAACACGCCAGTCTTTCCACCACAATCCGACCCCTCATGGTCAAAAATACAGCCCGAAACCCCAAAAAGCTAAGCCCCGATGAAGGGCCCGTCGCATGTGGAGCACCCGGGGAACCAGTTGACGCACAGTAAACAACCGGAACCTGCAATAAGCAGAAGCAACCCGGCCTATATCAATGAAATATCCAAGCAGTGGCTGCAAAAAACAAAGCAAGATACCCCTGTGCCAGGAAAACAACCCAACAAAACCCAACCCAACAACAAAATGAGAAAAAAAAAACAAAAAGGACAACCATCGGGCAGGCAGAGATGGAAAAAATTAAGAACCCTGTCGCCGACCTACAAACAAATGGCGCCTGTCAGGAAGCACAGGAAGAAACCAAAGAAAGGCAACAGTAGATTTCTATGTTTTATTTATTATTATTTATTTATTTTTTTTTTTTAATCAAATATGTCGGACCCCAAGCCCTGCCTTATCATATGACAGAGATGACACTGAACCCCAATTCAGCAAAACGGCCAGTGACTGACCCACCACCGGCAAAAGACAGGAAAACGTATTAACCGGAAGTTGTCAGGGTCTTGCGTGGGGGTGACCCACAAATGATAAAACAAGCAACACCCCTCCCAGAGGGGAGGAAGAAAAAGGGAACCCCCATGCACCTGAAAGCAACCATCCAAGACCGTTTTCCCCAAACCACAATTGGGGCACAACACCGACCTCCATCCAGCGATCACTCCACTAGCTCCAGGAACACACGGAGCAAGAGTGGGAACCAACTGCCAAGGCGCTCACGCGTAAATCGACACCCTAGACCCACAGGCGTCTTGTTTCTGTTTAACAAGAAACATCCATAGTTTCTTGTTGAAGAACTACCCCGTCGGTCACGAAGCAACGGATCCTGGCCTCAGACTGAAAAAATAAAACAATAGCTATCCCATGCAGAAGCCCTCAAAACCGACGGCCACGTGATCCCAACGAAACGACAACAGACTGCTGGTGCCGACCTAATGTTGAAACATACCACAACCAAGCAAGTCCCCCACAATTGAAAGAAGCCACGTCACTCTCATCCAGGTAGAAGAACAGAGCAGAACCCCTCCACCATACATGGAAAATATCTCCCGCAGCGGCCACAAATTCTGCAACATCCTCACTGTTTCACAACATAATGTTTATTTATTTTTATTTATTTATTTTTTTTTTTAATGTAAAAAACCACCAGGTTTCGAGGTGCCCCTAATGAGCCCACAAAAACATCAGTACCCCCACACTTAACAAAATTCTATAACCGTATCCTAACCACCGCTTCGGCGCCAGCTGAAACGTAGGCAGCTGCAACACCTCTGCGTTACCCGCTAAAATCCTAGTCAGAGCTGAAATAAGAGGAGGGCTTACACAATGACATCACCGCACACTTGCACTGCTGCTGTCCCCCTGAGAAATACCATGCTGTAATGGACCACCTACCCCCCTGCAAACGACTAAGCCGCGAAACAACCTCCATAGGGCCTGCCAATAACCAAAACCCCCAGCGCCCTAAGAAATCCGTCCTGAAAAACGCCACGACTGCGCCACCCCCCACAATGTCCATCAAACCGCGACCCTCAAGCAACCTCTGTCCACCCAGACCCCATTGCCACAGGCATAGCTACCGCAGGATAGAAAGAAACCTATACTCACCAGGCTGACCAGGACGCACAGATCCCCCAGCCGCTGCAGACACCTCCATCGCCGCCGACACTTGTCCAACTGCCTCCAAGCTTGCCTCGCCGAGCTCACCCTCTGCTACAGAGAGGAGCGCTCACCACTGCTGGATAGTCGAGGTCCCGGCCCGCCACTCCGCACAGGCTGGGACACATATCCCAGCCGCCGCTGACATCATCCCCTGCATTCCGGAGCCCAGACCCGATGCAGCCATTGACACGCCGTGCTCTCCGCCCTCCAGAAGGTGCCCGGAAGCCGCTCCCACCGGACAGTCATCCCTCGAGCCGCAGTCTGCCACCTGCAGCCTGCCGAGAAGTCCACTCCCATGGATGGCTGACACCCGCTGGACAGAGGTCACCAGCCGCACCAGGGGCCATAACTCCCGCGCCGAGCCACCCCAAAGCAGAAACCCCCACTCAGAGGCGCCGCTGCAGTGGCAGATGATTCCTCCTGGGCCGCACCAGAGCCTTAGCAGTGTGGCAAGCCTGGTGCAGAACCCAGAGGGGGCCCCAAGACACTGCTAGAAAGGATCCGAAACTGATGCTGGCCTGCAGCCATGTGGGGGATCGAAGCACTCCAGAGGCCTCAGCCACTGAGCACGTGCCGGAGCAGGGGAGAATGAGCAAGGTTACCCTGCCTGACTCCCTTCAAACAGTCAGCTAACTCCGACTGTACCCCCGCATTACCGCACACAAAAGCTGCAGCCTGCAGGGAGGCCAGAAGGCTCTTCAAATCACCAAAGCAGCAAACCTGGTGGCAAGTTTTTCCTTACGTAGCTTTCCTCCGACTGAAGACCTACTCCGACCCCCAGTTTGACCACTCCCAGTGGCTCCACCCACTCCAGGCCTAGCCCCATCAAGTGAGTCCCAGAATCCATTGTTACTTATCAGATTAAGCTGACACCCCCTGCTAGCCCAAACCCCTTTAAACCCTGTCATGCTGGCCCTCCGTCCATGTCTTTTCTCTCCCTTCCTCCGGGCCTCTCTTTCAGCAGAAAGTGACTGGTTCTCACTTGTTTATACCTTCCCGGCCATCCCCCCATCTCCATCAGAGACCTTTGGAGATACCCAGTCCTTCCAGGTATGGGAGAGCATGTGACCTCTTCCCAGGAACCTAAATGGCCAATCACAGGGACTGAACCCCATCACCTGCCCAGGATAGGGTAGAAGTTACCCCTATGTATTCTCTGACACAATGTCCACATGGGGTAGAATATCCGACTTCTTCCATGTATAAGAATATTACATCTGATAATCCGTAAATGTAGATGAAGATGAAGCCATCAGACTAGGACATGGGTGGCCCTCCAGCTGTTGCAAAACTACAAGTCCCATCATGCCTTTGGGAGTCATGCCTTTAACTGTCAGCCTTGCAATGTGTCATGGGACTTGTAGTTTTGCAACAGCTGGATGGCTACTGGTTGAGCACCCATGGACTAGAATGTGAAGTCTTGGCCGCCCAAGGCGCTGGAAGAACACACTAAAGCCTCGTACACACGCAACGAATTTCCGCCGACCGGTCGTCCGTCTTTTGTCCAGAGTGGTGTCTGTTGGTTGGAATGTGCTCTAGACTGCACACGAATTTTCCCGTATGACAGAATTCTATTTTAGAAGTGATGTCATGTGTTGGATTGCTTTGTATGTGTTCTTTCATCTCTGAGCATGCCTAGTCTTGCTCATAAGATTTTTCCCCATCGAAATCTGTACTGACTGCATGAAAATCGGACGTGTTTTGATGGAGGACAAAACATATGAGATCATCTCTCATCACCGGCACTCCTTCCTCACACAGACACTGCAGTGTGAGGAAGGAGGGGGAGCCGACAGCCGCTGGGGACACAGAGAAATGTAATCAGGGCACTGATCACCAGTGCCCTGATTACTAAAGGTAAAAAAACCACACACATTGCCCCCCCATCAGTGCCCACAGTGCCCGCCATCAGTGCCCCCATCAATGCCCACAATCAGTGCCCATAGTGCTGCCAGTCAGTGCCCATCAGTGCCTGCTCATCTAGGCACTGATGAGCACTGACTGGCAGCAGTATGGGCACTGAGTGTGGGCACTGATGGTACTGCCCATCAGTGCTCATCAGTGCCGCCCATCAGTGCTCATCAGTGCCACCCGTCAGTGTCCATCAGTGCCATCCGCCAGTGCCCATCAGTGCCGCCCGTCAGTGCCGCCTCTCAGTGCCCAGCAGTGCCACCTCTCAGTGCCACCTCTCAGTGCCCAGCAGTGCCACCTATCATTGCTCATCAGTGCCGCCTATCAGTGCTGCCTATCAGTGCCGCCTATCAATGCCGCCTATCAGTGACCATCAGTGCGGCATATTAGTGCCACCTCATCAGTGCCCATAAGTGCCACCTCATCAGTGCCCATAAGTGCCACCTCATCAGTGCCCATCAGTGCAGCCTATCAGTGCCCATCAGTGCCGCCTCATCAGCGCACATCAGTGAGGGAGAAAAATTTATTTTCAAAATTTACTCGTAGAAAATAAGAAAAACTTTTTTTTTTTTTTTTCAAAATTTTCTGTCATTTTTCTTTTTTTTTTCGTAAAAAATAAAAAACCCAGAGGTGATTAAATACCACCAAAAGAAAGCTCTATTTGTGTGAAAAAAATGATAAAAATTTCATATGGGTACAGTGTAGCATGACCGCGCAATTGTCAGTCAAAGTGTGAGAGCGCTGAAAGCTGAAAATTGGCCTGGATGGGAAGGGGGTTTAAGTGCACAGTAGGCAAGTGGTTAAGTTCTGGACTCTGTGGTGACCAATTCATGTGTGACAATGATGTCTCATGCCTCCTGAACCACTCTTTCACAATATGAGCCCCATGAATCCTGGCATTGTCATCTTGGATTATGCCGTGCCATCAGAGAAGAAAAAATCTATTGATGGAATAACCTGGTCATTCAGTATATTCAGGTAGTCAGCTGACCTCATTCTTTGGGCACATTCAGTAACTATCCAATAGGAGAGATACTGCATGCTTAGTTTAGTTAGTTTCTTAGTTAATTCCAGGTGGCGACTTTTTTTTTGGCCAGGCAGTGTATAATGGTGCTGAAGGGGAGCTCTTACCTGATGCCCATGGATCTGCCCCCTGGTCTCAGCAAATCTGGCAACCTGGGAAGCTGCTGTAGGAGGTTATTTGTCTAAACTGACCCCTTATGTGTCTATATTTTTACCAGAATTGCAACTGTGACGGTGTTCACCGTCACTCGGAGTGAGGGACAGATACTTGGGGGACGCTGAGAGAATGGTTTGGATGGCTTCAGATATTGCAACCATCTGGGGTGACATGTAATAGCAGATGAAGAGATGGAGCTATGGCAATAGAGCAGACCCTAAAATATTTCGGGCAGGGTGCCCCTCCCACAATAGAATGCCCTGCAGTAGTTTGTGTCTCCGCCCCTCCCACTGTGGTGAGATTTTCCTGCAGCAGTTTGTGTCTCTGCCCCTCCCACATTGGTGAGCTTTCCCCACAGTACTTTGTGTCTTTGTCCCCCCCCCCCCCTAAAATGATGTGATTTGCCTGCAGTAGTTTGTGTCTCTGCCCCTCCCACAATGGGGAGATTTCCTCACAGTAGTTTGTGTCTCTGCCCCTCCCACAATGGGGAGATTTCCTCACAGTAGTTTGTGTCTATACCCCTCCCACAATGTTGTGATTCTCCTTGTAGTAGTTTGTGTCTTTGCCCCTCCCACAATGGTGAGATTACCCCACAGTAGTTTGTGTCTTTACCCCTCCTACAATGGTGAGATTTCCCTGCAGTAGTTTGTGTCTCTGCCCCTCCTACTATTGTGAGATCCCCCCCCCCCAGTAATTTGTGTCTATGCCCCTGCTACAATGATACAATCCCCCCCCCCCCCCCAGTAGTTTCTGTTTTTACCCCTCCCACAATAGTTAGATTTCCAAGCCATAGTTTGTGTCTTTGCCCATCCCACTATGGTGAGATTTCCCTACAGTAGTTTGTGTCTCTGCCCATCCAACAATGGTGAGATCTCCCCCAGTAGTTTGTGTCTCTGCCCCTCCCACAATGATGAGATTTCCTGCAGTAGTTTGTGTCTCTGCCCCTCCCACAATGGTGAGATCTCCCCCAGTAGTTTGTGTCTCTGCCCCTCCCACAATGGTGAGATCTCCCCCAGTAGTTTGTGTCTCTGCCCCTCCCACAATGATGAGATTTCCTGCAGTAGGTTGTGTCTCTGCCCCTCCCACAATGATGAGATTTCCTGCAGTAGTTTGTGTCTCTGCCCCTCCCACAATGGTGAGATCTCCCCCAGTAGTTTGTGTCTCTGCCCCTCCCACAATGGTGAGATCTCCCCCAGTAGTTTGTGTCTCTGCCCCTCCCACAATGATGAGATTTCCTGCAGTAGTCTGTGTCTCTGCCCCTCCTACAATGGTAAAATTTCCATGCAGTCATTTGTGTCTCTGCCCCTCCCACAATTACAGTATGGATTTTCTCAGTAATTTCCATATATTCTAGCAGGAGAAATAAAGAGGGTTGACACCATCATTTGGATTTGTAATGACTGGGACAGTTGGATGGAACTTGAATTTTATGGAGGTGATCTCATCATCAGGGTTCCTAAGAGTGATAAATGAAGCTCCAGTGTGATTGCCCTCTCATAAATGTAAACCTGAATATTTATAAAACTCATATTTCAGCTTCGAAGCATAACTATGAAGCATTACAAATGGTCAAACCTTTCCAACATTCCATTTTATTGTCATTCAATCCATCACCAATACATCATTCCGAGGTCCCCTGCGGTCACCTGAAGGCTCCCAGGAATGTTCTTTTGGCACCACATCAGAACCATTTCACGTGGGCAAAGTTCATTGGTAGTTCTTGGCCTGGGGCCACCTGCCAGGGTGTGGGCCAATTTACTGTACCAAAAGAAAAGTCTAAGCTGAGCCTATCTCTGACCTTTAACTTTCCATCAGTTTCCTTCAACAAAGTCTCTGATTGGTCAGTCACAACAGGCACTAGCTTTTCCCTCCCATGAGGGGATTTTTTTTGTAGTGGCTTTCTTGGTGGTCACAATGCAGGTGACATCAGGTATTGCAGTGGCATTAAAGGGCAAGAACTTTTACATCTCACCCTCAGATACAGTCTCGTCCTGTATGAATTGCTTCTGTCCATCGTCTTCTGTTGGCTCTTCCGCTTCTTCACTCTCGTTGGTTCTCTCTACTGATGCAGCTTCATGATCGATCACAGCAGGCTCCTCCTGGGTGACTTCTGCTTCTTCTTGGGATGGGGCAGGCTCATGGGTCTGCTCTTTCATATTGTCCTTAGATTCGGCTTCCTGATCATCAGCTTCTGAGGTGGTGGTGGTGTTAGTCTGTATTCCAGCTTCATTCTCTGAGGCTGCAGGATGGGCCCCCGGAGGTATGGGAATGGCCACAGCAATAGGTGGCGAGTCATCGGCTTTAGAGACTGGCGGTGTGACAAGTTCCTGGGTGCTGAGGAGACCATCCTGGTTGAGGTCTTGGTTCACCAAAATGTCATCTACCAGAGAAATGACCTGCAGGAAAAACACAAAGCTTACAATGATATAGGTCTTCAGATATTTTATGTTCAGTAAATCTGGTATACATGTAGATCAGGGGTCTTCAAACTATGGCCCTCCAGTTGTTCAGGAACTACAATTCCCATCATGCCTAGTCATGTCTGTGAATGTCAGAGTTTTACAATGCCTCATGGGACGTGTAGTTCTGCAACAGCTGGAGGGCCGTAGTTTGAAGATCCCTGAAGTAGATTATTACATTTGCATTGATTTGTGATTTAAATCTATTCCTCATCAATGACCAACATGATTAAAACCACTTACCACAAAGTGACGTATATTTACGTCGGCAGATTTTGCGGTGTTATACCGGGATGATGCCTCTAGCTAGAGGCACCATCCCGGTACCGTGGTTTACAGCCGACGGTTCGGCTTTCCGTCGGTAACGACCGATGCGGCTTGGGAGCCGCTCAATCGTTACCCGGGTGAGCGGGAGGGGACGTCCCCTCCCGCCGCCTTCCGTGACTTTGCCCGGGCCTCCCGTCCCACCAGGAGACCCAAGCACCCAGCCGGCGCGTCCGCCGGCTGGATGGAGTCCCGATCGAAGCTGCTTGACGTATGACGTAACCCGGAGGCGGCGTCCATGACGTCACTTCCGGGTTACTCTGACGTATGACGTAACCTGGAGGCGGCGTCCATGACGTCACTTCCGGGTTACTCTGACGTATGACGTAACCTGGAGGTGGCGTCCGTGACGTCACTTCCGGGTTACTCTGCTGCAAAAGGCTGCAGATTTAAAAAAACGGCTGTATGCAAAAATGCAGTTTTCGGCGTTTTGCATACATGAAAGTGTAGTGGAGGGGTCTAGGGTCTTTTAGATCCTCGATCCCTCCATAAAGAGTACCTGTCACTGCATATTGGTGTCACAAGGGATGTTTAAATTGCTTGTGAAAGCAATAAAAGTGATCAGATTTTTTATTTTTTTTTAAAAACCTGTAATAAAGTTAAAAAATAAATAAAATAAATAGGAAAAAAAAAATTTAGCCGCCCCGTCACTGCTAGCTCGCGCACGAAAAAAACGTATACGGAAGTCGAGCCGCGAATGAAATCACTGTTCAAACCACACATGTGAGGTATCGCCGTGATCGCCAGAGCGTGAGCAATAATTAAAAAAAAAGAGCTACACTCTAACTCTAAACTGGTAACCGTTAAAAAAATTTAAAGCGTCGCCTATTGAGATTTCTATTGACCGTAGTTTGTCGCCATTCCACGGGTGCGCGCAATTTTAAACCGTAACATGTTGGGTATCTATTTACTCGGCGTGACATCATCTTTCACAATATACAAAAAAAATGGGCTAACTTTACTGTTTAGTATTTTTTAAATGCAGTGAAATTTGATTTTTTGTAATTTTCCCAAAAAAATGGCGTTTTAATGACCGCTGAGCAAATACCGCGTGACAAAAAAATATTGCAATGACCGGCATTTTTTTCTCCAGAGTCTTTGCTAAAAAAATATATATAATGTTTGGGGGTTCTATGTAGTTTTCTAGGAAAAAAAAAACGTATTTTAACTTGTAAACAAAAACTGTCCGAAATAGGTTTGGGGCTTAAAGTGGAGTTCCACCCTATTTTTATACTTACCTCCATCTTCTCGCTCCGGGTCACCTGAAAAAGAAATGGATAATCGCATATTTTTTTTTTTTTTACTTACCTCGTAGCGAAGAAAATATACTTACCTTACTTCCTTCTTCCTCCTTCCTCGGCCGCGGCCCGTCGTCACTTCCTGGCTCTGCAATGATTCCTGGGAGCTGGACGTCATCGCGCGCGTCATCCCCTTCTAAACAGCTTCTGGGCATGCCCAGAAGCTGTGGAGGGATGACGCGCGCGACCCGGAAGTGACGTCGGGGCCGGCGCAGAGCATCGTGGGACCAAAGAAGGCGGAAGAAGATGCCGAAGAGGACGCGCTGGCTTCAAGCTGCCCACATCTGAGATGGCAGCGCTGGACAAGATGTTTGCAAGGTAAGTATTTGTCCTAACAGGTAAGTGCAACCCGGGACAGATCAGAGGCTAGCCATTGTGGAATGCACTAGCCCTGACTGTCCCGGGGGTATTAAAAAAAAAAAAAAATAATCCAGGGTGGAACTCCGCTTTAAGTGGTTAAGAACCAAAGATGTAGACTTCTCTGTGTTAAATATGAAAGGTTGTACAGTATATGTGGCAATTCCTGGATCTGATTATGAGGATCATCAAAACAGCTGCTTCAACTTTTATCACATTTCAGTCTTTTTAGCTGCCAATATTTTTTTTTTTTTAAACAAAATGAAAGCTACCAATATTAAAGCAGAAAAAAAATGTAAAACAAGTCCTAAAAAAACATAAAGAGGCAAAAAAAGAGTAATGTAGAAATTATTTTGGCTTTTAAGATAAAAACCAGTTTTTTTTTTCAATTTTGGCAGGCCAAGCTTTTTTGGATACACTTTAAACAAAGAAGAGCAGAAAGTCTTTATTGTTGATGAGTATCTATAAAATACATTTTGCTGGATTATTTTGATTTAAGGGGAAATCTGAAATCTATAAATCGATAAGAGGAGGAATTGCCACAATAATAACAGGGGTTTCTTCAACAATAAGGGGAGGAAGTGCCCCAATATTAAACTGAGGAATTGCTGAAAAAAAGAGAGTAATTGTCCCAACAATATGGGGAAGAATTACCCTAACCTTACCCTAACAAAAGGGTTGAAAGATAAAAGAGGATTGGAGTTGGGACTTTAAATACACTTCTCTAGTCACTTAATTTACCGTATTTTTCGGACTATAAGGCGCACTGAAAATCCTAAAATTTGATCAAAAACCAGCAGTGCGCCTTATAATCCGGTGCGCCTTATATATGAACCTTGAGTATTGAAGGGATCTCAAAACAATTTCTGTTTCACATGGATTGATGAACTCCGATACGGAGAATGAAGAGTTTGAAGGTTTCATGGAAGATGAATAGAGCTGAAAGTAAAATAAAGCTGTTTAAGACCCCGTTCAGACTGCGGCGACACGACTCTGTGCACCGCGACCTCAGCGCGACTTGCACGGACTTCATATAATTGAAGTCAATGCAAGTCGCCTCCAGGTCGCCTCAAAGTAGTACAGGACCCTTTTTCTAAGTCGGAGCGACTTGTGTCGCTCCTATTAGAATGGGTCCTGTACTATTCAATGGCGGGCGACCGACCGCGACTTGTCAGGCGACCAAGTCGCCTGACAAGTCGCGCTAGTGTGAATGGAGTCTAAAAGTTTAATAAAAGTGAGTGATTTTTCTCTGTATTTTTTTTAGTGTTTTGATTCTTTTTAGGCTGCGTTTAAAGGATTTGCCGATCCGTGAAAAATGTTTGCAAATTGAGCACCTGCCAGTAAACCCCGTGCGGATCAACGTTGCACAAAAAAAGTGCGCCTTATAATCCGGTGCGCCTTATATATGAAAATAGTTTGAAAATTTACTGTTAACTGATACTGCGCCTTATATCCGGCGCACCTTATGGTCCGAAAAATACGGTAAACAAAGATAGAAATAGTATTTGTCCAAAAAACGTTGTCTTTTATTTCATACAATATAAAAACATGTATTGATATCTAAAAAATACATTACAACAAAAGTGTGTATTAAATCTTTCTGAGAAGGTCAATGTGTTTCGCGGGTCGCCTGCTTTTTCAGGACCAACAGTATTTAATGCAATGAAAGAGTCTACCCACAGGATAATAAAAACAAGTCTTTAAAAAAAAAAAAAAGAAATACATACATGAAATACTTTACTGTATATTCATTGAGTATCGGTATAAGGTCAGATGATTTTAATAGACATACCATATCCATATAAGGTTCAATACATTCATTATGTATAATATTATGAGGAAAAAATAATTCACAACAGGTGAATACTTGCTTACCCTATTGCACAAGATATAGCGTACAGGGTAATTTAAAGGAAGAGATCAATAGAACTAGAGTAGCCTGCTGGCCCATAGGAGGATAACCCTCAAAAACAGCTAAATAGCATACATATTAGCCAAAGCTGTTTTCTTTTATAAATAATTTAGGTTGGGCCACTAAAGATAGAATATGATGAGGATGTATATGAGAGAGCACCTTACACATTAGGCTACATTCATAAAGATGCAATGTTGGTTCAAGTCAGGGGCAGTGTCCAGGTATGTTAAGGTGCATAAAGTGAAGTGGCAGGGATCCTCAAACTGAATTAATCCTTATATCTATTAGGGTATCCTCCATGGCCCGTTGGGTATGACGCAGGTGGGGCCACGTGGGACGGTCCCATTGGCACCTAGGTCAATACCAGAGGGCCTCTCCTTCCCCCCTCAAACGCACTCCCCATTGGTGGGACAGGCAGAGACCATGTCAAAAGGAAAACGTCCACCAGAGGACATAGACGCCACTCCTTGTGTGCACACCCGTGAAAACCGTGGGTGTAACATGATGGCGTCTAAACCGGAAACGCATATCCAGAGGTCGAGCAGACCAGAAGTGCAGAATAAAGGTATGGTGTACACCTGTAAAAGGGTGCACAAAGATGGCCCCCATCCAGCAAGTAAATCAACGTTGCCATCACAATATGCGTGCAAACCAGATAGTATTCCCCAATACTAAGAGTAGAAAAGGTGGAGGGAGGAAAGTGTATAATAAATCAAATCTAGGAATAGATGGATGAAAAAAACTAATTGCAAAGGAATCAACATTGCCATCCCGATTTAGGTGCAACCACTAGGATGATATTCCCCAAAACTAGAAAAAGAAAAAGGAAGGTGGAAAAAAATATAAAATACTATAGATCAAGTCTTGTTATAAGTAGGTAAAATACCAAGCCACTGGACTAGTGTAACGTTCATGCGTTTTTGTTTGTGGATGGATTTACAGCTGCAGAATTATTACACTCAGTAGCCTTGTAGAGAATCTGTTGAACAACATATCCAACTCTCAGGACTTCATCACCGTGTACAGCCTGTTATATACTATATATATATATTAATAGATGTTTAATGGAGGGATAGAGTATATGAGGATATATAGATGAGAGACAGGCTATTGTATGGTGAGCACTAGAAGTAGTATAGGAGAGTTGCAGGTGATGGTAAGCAGATAGGTTCTGATGTCAAGTATAGTGCAGATGGTAAGAGGACACAGATGGAGTATACTTTAGACAGAGTAACCTAGTGCAAGGATAGTTCAAGGTAGTCCCAAGAGCTAACAGTCTTATGCAGATGATAGTGAATAGATAGATACAGATAGTCTTGGTAATTGCAGTAGATGACAGTAGGAGATTGGTTAGTAAGAATCCCCTGCGGGGTACTTATCACTTAGATAGGTTAGGAATAACAGTGTCCATTGGAGAGGGGTGATCCCGTAGCGGGATACGGATCACCAGCGAGGTTTCCGGCTTTAGTTCAGCAAGGAAGGTATGTCAGCAGCTCCGACTTCTCAGGCGTAGGTGCGCTGAACATGTGGGTTTGAACGAGCGATGAGTGAGAGCAAACCGGCGATTGAAATAGCCGCTCATAGCGGCGCTCGGCAGTGATGTCATCCAGTCTTAAAGGTGTATGCGTCCTCCGTTATACAAGATGGGACGCAAAGAGAGGAGAAATATAGGAACAAGGGTACCATAGGTACCGGAACATTACAACTAGTGGGAGAAGGACTTGGGCCAGCAGGATGAACAGGACTACATACTCATCCACAACATACATATATGAAAAACTTTGATGGGAGCAGGGACAAAATTGGTTCCAAGGAACATATAGTATAATTTAGAATAACCTCAAATATAGAGACACAAGGAATGTGTACAGAAAATAATAAGGGAAAGCAATTATTGCCTTTCCTGTAGCCTAATATTTCAAGTAAACTACCTAAATTCTACATCATCTCTACTAAGCTAGACTCCTAGTATGGGAAAAAAAAAAGGCACAACACAAGAAAACCACATGGCACGATTTCTAAAAGTGGGTAATGATAAATGAAAAAAGATCATCAGGGCGTAAGGAAGAGACCAAAGCTAATAGAATCATTTAAACCGGGTAGGTTTAGTCACTTGAAGAGAGTAAATCCACCATGTTTCAATTTTCAATATCTTGTGGTCGAAATCACCGCCTCTAGGGGCTGGATGAGTACGGTCAAGGGCCAGGAATCTAAGACTGTTAGGTCTATATTGATGTTTTGTGGCAAAGTGCCTTTCTATAGGTTTTTACTATACCTAATGTTGCATCATTCACATGATCCTTGATGCGTCGCCAAAATTCCCTTTTCTGTCTTTCCAACGTAGAAAGAGACACAACTACAGGTTAAGAGATATACCATATCAACACATTTACTTTTTACAAAGTGGTTCGGAAAAACAATGTTGAATTAGGTAAAAATCTATCTTTTCCATTATGAATGAATCTGCAATATTCGCAATTGTCACATTTAAAAGGTACCTATTGGTAGGGATCTACTAGGGTCACCAGGACACAAGAGAGAGAAATGACTGGATACGAGTGTATCTTTAATAGATCTATTTCGGTGAAATGTAATCTGTAATCCTCCCACGGGACCACATGTATATAAATCAACATCTTCTTACACAACTACGGCAGGTCTGCCACATAAAGATTCTAAAATTTCACAACATCCCTTTGAGCAATCCAAACACCTTAGTGTCTCTTCTAACTATTATGTTTCCCATTACTATACTTTGTTAATAGAAAAACACTATCAGCACATTGGTACCTCCCCCGCTCATCTTCTCCTAGTATCCTCAAGGCTTCCAGAATGAAGTTCAGCACATCCTGGTGGTCTCTAGATAATTAGATCAGATCCCATTGCAAAGTCCATGCAGCATCTTTATTCAAATTTATGAAGCTTCAAGACTCTATTATAAATTATATAATATACTCTATTAAAAATAGAAACACTATCAGTACATTGGTACCTCCCACACTCATCTTCTCCCAGTGTCCTCCAGGCTTTTAGATGAAGATCAGCACAGAAAACACAAGTCAGTCCACCCTGGTGGTCTCTAGCCAATTAGATCAGATCCAATATTGCAAAGTCCATGCAGCATCTTTATTCTAATCCATTAAACTTCTGGACTCAATTATTTATTCTATAATATACTCTATTAAAAATAGAAACAATATCAGTAGATTGGTACCTCCTCCTGATCATCTTCTTGTGTCCTCCAGGCTTTCACATGAAGATCAGCACAGAAAACACAAGTCCACCTTGATGGTCTCTAGCTACAGTGCATTGCGAAAGTATTCGGCCCCCTTGAACTTTTCAACCTTTTGCCACATTTCAGGCTTCAAACATAAAGATATAAAACTGTATTTTTTTTTTTTTGAAGAATCAACAACAAGTGGGACACAAGCATGAAGTGGAACGAAATTTATTGGATATTTCAAACTTTTTTAACACATAAAAAAACTGAAAAATTGGGCGTGCAAATTATTCAGCCCCCTTAAGTTAATACTTTGTAGCGCCACCTTTTGCTGGGATTACAGCTGTAAGTCGCTTGGGGTATGTCTCTATCAGTTTTTCACATCGAGAGACTGAAATTTTTGCCCATTCCTCCTTGCAAAACAGCTCGAGCTCAGTGAGGTTGGATGGAGAGCGTTTGTGAACAGCAGTTTTCAGTTCTTTCCACAGATTCTCGATTGGATTCAGGTCTGGACTTTGACTTGGCCATTCTAACAACTGGATATGTTTATTTGTGAACCATTCCATTGTAGATTTTGCTTTATGTTTTGGATCATTGTCTTGTTGGAAGACAAATCTCCGTCCCAGTCTCAGGTCTTTTGCAGACTCCATCAGGTTTTCTTCCAGAATGGTCCTGTATTTGGCTCCATCCATCTTCCCATCCATTTTAACCATCTTCCCTGTCCCTGCTGAAGAAAAGCAGGCCCAAACCATGATGCTGCCACCACCATGTTTGACAGTGGGGATGGTGTGTTCAGGGTGATGAGCTGTGTTGCTTTTACGCCAAACATAACGTTTTGCATTGTTGCCAAAAAGTTTGATTTTGGTTTCATCTGACCAGAGCACCTTCTTCCACATGTTTGGTGTCTCCCAGGTGGCTTGTGGCAAACTTTAAACAACACTTTTTATGGATATCTTTAAGAAATGGCTTTCTTCCTGACACTCTTCCATAAAGGCCAGATTTGTGCAGTATACGACTGATTGTTGTCCTATGGACAGAGTCTCCCACCTCAGCTGTAGATCTCTGCAGTTCATCCAGAGTGATCATGGGGCCTCTTGGCTGCATCTCTGATCAGTCTTCTCCTTGTATGAGCTGAAAGTTTAGAGGGACGGCCAGGTCTTCGTAGATTTGCAGTGGTCTGATACTCCTTCCATTTCAATATTATCGCTTGCACAGTGCTCCTTGGGATGTTTAAAGCTCGGGAAATCTTTTTGTATCCAAATCCGGCTTTAAACTTCTCCACAACAGTATCTCGGACCTGCCTGGTGTGTTTCTTGTTCTTCATGATGCTCTCTGCGCTTTAAACGGACCTCTGAGACTATCACAGTGCAGGTGCATTTATATGGAGACTTGATTACACACAGGTGGATTCTATTTATCATCATTAGTCATTTAGGTCAACATTGGATCATTCAGAGATCCTCACTGAACTTCTGGAGAGAGTTTGCTGCACTGAAAGTAAAGGGGCTGAATAATTTTGCACACCCAATTTTTCAGTTTTTTTATTTGTTAACAAAGTTTGAAATATCCAATAAATTTTGTTCCACTTCATGATTGTGTCCCACTTGTTGTTGATTCTTCACAAAAAATTACAGTTTTATATCTTTATTTTTGAAGCCTGAAATGTGGCAAAAGTTCGAAAAGTTCAAGGGGCCCAAATACTTTTGCAATGCACTGTAAATAGTTCAGATGCCATATTGCAAAGTCTACACAGCATCTTTATTCTCATCCATGAAAGTTCAAGGCAGTAATAAATAGATTGGCAATCACTACAAAACCCAACCCCGTCACACTACCATGTAAGACATTATGAATGACTCTTCTGGAAGTCTGCTCCCACATTGAGCTTATCACTTTACCACTTTCCAATGGATCCCCACCAACAAATGTGAAATTTACCAAATCTTCTGCAGGTTCCTTCTGAAGACTTTTAACCAGGATTCTGCGCAGAAGACGCATGAGCTCCAGACCATCCAGAAGTCCACTCTTATCAAAGTCATGGAGCACAAAGAGGTGTAAAATGACTGATGGAGATAAAAGACAAAAGGGACATTACTTGCAAAGACTGATTACATATTGGAAGTTCTGCTTGTATATAAACCCCCAAACTCTCTAGGTACTGTGTGAAAGAAAAGATACACAGAAGAGCAGTACTGGGACAAGTTCATTTAGCACCCAGGGCAAGGATGTGGAACTGCAACCCCTCCCCCAATGTAAATGCATGCCGTAGAATGGGTTTACTGTCCTGTGTCCATTCTCTGCCCACTTGTTCTACCGTGCCTAGGGCAGCTGTTCCTCCTGCCCACCCCTTCTCCTGGCCCTGCAGAAGAGGATTGCGCATGATATATAAAAGAACACTCCCAACATTCAAGAATAGCAGTGCTTGGGATATGACCTGATAATTATAAGTAAACCTCTAGAGACATTTCAACCAAAATAAGGTGAGGATAGGTTGTATACTGGAAGTCTATGCCATCTTGTAAATCCTGAGGTCCACACACTAGTCTACAACTTGTAAATATTTTAGCATCCAGATTAATGTATATTTCACTGTCCACCATCACAAGGACATCCTACAGACTGGTGTGAAGGACATCATCTTTACCTGGATATGAAAATCGTTGAATACCTGACCAGAGAACTCCTAGTCCTTCTAGTAGGGGACTGTGTAGCGAAAGAAAATAACTCCAACGGGTTAGGCTGGCCATACACCAGTAGAATTCCATTCAAAAATATTCACTTTTGGAATGGTTAGTGTGGTCAATCGGACATTTATTTTGGACTATGGCCAAGAGAACATTTGAAGGAGCAGGATGTTAAATATTTCTCAAACAAATTAAAAACTGAAGCTGGTCAAAGATGAGTTTTTTTCAACCAGTGGTAGATCAACTTTTCTTTAACCACAGTGGCCATACATATATGGATAAAAATTTGGCTAGTTCAGCAGGTAAGTTTGTATATATTGTAAAGAAACCTGTTCAATGCATCTAGGATTCCATTCACATAGCAGGTCTGGACAAAATTGAATTGCCTTTTGGAAGGAAATTAATTGACTCAATGATGGAAAGAATGTTCTGATGAACAATATTTCTACGAACATTTGAATGAAAATGTAACAATGTCGAAGGATTGAAGAAAAACCCAACCCATCCCCTCACATTGGGAAGGGCTGGGATGAGGAGCTGTTACTAAGAAGATATATTGGGCTGTTGGCCTTGAGTGGAGACACTTCGCCATTGAAACATTGATAAGAGCCACACCCGTAGTCATTGCCAGCTCCGTATTCAGACCTGTGATTACAGAGTCTGACAGATGAACATTTTTCACCACAAACTGACTTCCTCAGAAATGAAATGGAAGGTTGTAGGCAGGCGTAGTCTGTACTCCACGCTGTTGGTGGAACTCAACGGAAGCAGCAATGCAGAAGGGGAAGGAAGTTGTGAGGAATTTGGTTCCTCTATGACTTCCCGTGGTCACCAAGAGACAGTTATCCGATTGGACGCTGGTGTCCCATGTGACTACGGTGGCTATCTTGAATCAGGCAGAGTCTATTTAACCTCTTGCCGACCGCCGCACGACTATTTACTGCGGCGGTCAGCCCCTCACAGGCAGAGCGACGTAGTACTACGTCGCTAGCCTGTGAGGGTCTAGGGAGTGAGCGCGCGACCCCGGAGGCGCGCTCCCACTCCCGCGCGGTCACGGACCCCCCCGTGCGTGTGCCCGGCGGACCCGATGTCCGCCAGTCACTCGGCGATCGTCGGTGCAGAGGAAGAAAGGCAGGCGGCTAATGTAAACAAAGCCGCCTGTCATTCTCCCTGTGTAGAAACAATGATCATACGGTTATACTATGTAGGACCGTTGATCATTGTTCCTACAGCTCAAGCCACAGCCAATCACAGTTAGAATCACGCCCCTAGGGACACACACAGCCCCTCCCTCTCAAATAAAGTTAACCCCTTCACTGCCAGTGTAATTTTACAGTAACAGTGCATATGTATAGCACTGATTACTGTAGAAATGTCACTGGTAACCCCAAAAGTGTCAAAAATGTCAGTCATGGGTCCGATCTGTCCGCCGCAATGTCGCAGTCCCGCAAAAAAAATCGCAGATCGCCGCCATTACACGTTAAAAAAGAAAACAACAAAAATGACAAAAATCTTTCCCTTTGTTAGTAAACGCGATAACTTTTGCGCAAACCAATTAAAATACGCTTTTTGCGATTTTTTTTTACCAAACATATGTAGCATAAAACAAATTGGCCGAAAATGTTAAAAAATTTAGATTTTTACATTTTTTTGGGGGGGAATTTCATATAAAAAAATTTGAAATATATTGTTATTTTTGCAAAATTAACGCTCTTTTTTTGTTTATAGTGCATGATCAAAAAATCGCACAGGTGACCAAATACCACCAAAAGAAAGCTCTGTTTGTGAGAAAAAAAGGACGTCAAATTTGTTTAGGTACAGCGTCGCACGACCGCGCAATTGTCCGTTAAATTCACGCAGTGCCGAATCGCAAAATAGGCCCTGGTCAGGAAGGGGGTAAAAGTGGTTAAAGTGGGGTACACACTAGTAGAAAATCTGCCGAAAATTCCCGTCCGAGGTAAAATCGTACGATTTTCGGCTAGTGTGTACACAACTTTTAGCAGCCGATGTCGACATTTTCAACGGAAAAAAACGGAGGGACAAACACCAAAATTTTTATCGTCCATCCCCAGACGACCAATTTTCGTTTAATGTGTATGCAGTACGTCCGTGAAAAATTGGATACGAAAGACCGCGCATGATCTGAAGTTGCTGACAACTCGGAAGTCTAGGAACACATGTCCCAAAAAAAAAAAAAAAAAATTGGACGAGAAATTTTGTGAACATTTATGCACTGTCAACTAGAAACGGTTATGAACGCTGAGCAAGAGAGAGAAAAATCGGAGGATATTTCGTCAGATTTCCGTCAAGTGTGTATGGGCCTTAAGACTCCGGCTCCCAGGTTTGGTGTATTTTATGTGAGTGGCTAGTGTAGGGAAATAAATAAAAAAGGTGTATCTCTGGGCTGTGGTGGGGTGGCAGGTGACACAGATAAGTAATATACCAAACTTATAAATAATCTTAATAAAAGTGTAGGGATAGGTTTCCCATCCCAGGGACAGTACTTGGAGGTAGGAAAAGGTTCCTGAGGAGTAGGGACAGTGCAGGGATTACGTCCATCTCACTCCAGGGAGCCTCTCCTTTTGGTGTGGACCAACCAGGCCGCATTCCGCTCCTCGTTGTAGATGTTGTTGGCATCTTCATGTCTTCAGACTGCTGTCACAGTTCATATGTGATTCCAGACAGGTGTGCCTACCCGCCAAGCCGGAATAAGTTGTGTTTAACTATTCTGCAATATTTCTGTTGCCTTACTTGGATTCTGTGCGTTCACTGCCCGCTACACCATGCTGTACCCTGCACTCAAGGTGATGCTGGAAGATGTGAAGGTGTATCACAATAAACCATGCCCTTTAAGAATACCGACCTCTCCCCATGCCCATCAATCGCTGGGGAATCCTTGCACTTTTCATGGTACACTTTCTTTAACCCACATTTATTACTACCAATAAAGGGTAATCTGGTTGTGTTAATGCCCCAGGCCTATGCTTGACAATTGTCCCCTACCTATGAGAGCTCTGAATTTCGAGAAAGACCAAATTGTGAGGATTCTTAGATATGAGATAAGGTAAAAAGTTTCCAAATACCAGGATAGTGGGAAGGAACCCGACCTGGAATACCCCATAAGGTTTGTCATTTAGAGAAGTCCCTGATCCCTGACAACTGACACTATTACCCCCCCCCCCATTCTTAAGTCCCCCCCCCCCCCCCCCCATTATTTTGTCTCTCCTGTGTCTTCCTGGCTGTGTTTCACCAGATACACTCACCAGTTTCTCTCTTCATGTCGGAAGTGCTTTCTTCCATCGGGTCCTCAGCTTGCAGATATCCCTGTAGAAGACTGAACAGTAGAATATGAAAATTAGAAAGTGCCCACCATCTCTTCTGTATGCCTCACGTTAGTGACAGTATTTGTGGATGATTTGTTGAATGCTGGAAGCACCCCAGATGTTTTAGGAGCTGTTTTCAGTGCATCCAGCATCCAGCAGACTGACCACAAGTACTGACAGCCATGTCATAGAGCAGTGTTCCCCAACCCCCGGGCCGCGGACCGGTACCGGTCAGTGGATCAAATGGTACCGGGCCACCCAAGGAACTTTAAATAATTTCACTGTGGCAGCCGAGCCGAGGCGCAGAGCATTGCTCCCCCCTGACCCCGCCCGTTGTGTGACAATAGCAAATGAAAATTCGCTATTGTCACACTGATCCTCCTCCTGGCCAATCAGGGAGCGGGTCCTCCCGCTTCCTGGTTGGCCGAAAGGCAAACCCCACGCCATTGGCCGAGGAGGAGGCGCTGCGGGAGGACTGAGGAGACGCGGGGAAGCCGGGGACTGAACTGAAGAGGTAAGTGCACGGACGGGTCTCGCGGGGGGAACGCTGGCGCTCTGCATTGAAAGGTGGCACGCTGGCATCTCTACATTGAAAGGGGGAAATGCTGTGGCACTCTGCATTTATTGGGGGCATTGCTGTGGCACTCTGCATTTATTGGGGGCAATGCTGTGGCACTCTGCATTTATTGGGGGCAATGCTGCGGCACTCTGCATTTATTGGGGGCAATGCTGTGGCACGCTGCATTTATTGGGGGCATTGCAGTGGCACACTGCATTTATTGGGGGCAATGCTGTGGCACGCTGCATTTATTGGAGGCATTGCTGTGGCACTCTGCATTTATTGGGGGCAATGCTGTGGCACTCTGCATTTATTGGGGGCAATGCTGTGGCACTCTGCATTTATTGGGGGCAATGCTGTGGCACTCTGCATTTATTTGGGGCAATGCTGTGGGCACTCTGAATTTATTGGGGCAATGCTGTGGGCACTCTGCATTGATTGGGGGCAATGCTGTGGGCACTCTGCATTGATTGGGTGCACGCTGGTCACTCTGCATTGACGTCCCCCCCCTGTCCCCCCAGCGGGCCACAGAATAATTATCAAACGTTGACCGGTCCACGGCGATAAAAAAGGTTGGGGAGCACTGTCATAGAGGACACTATCTCTAGAGAGGGCAATAATGAATACTGTCGTGTTACAACAAAACCCTACAACAAATGCCTTCTAATGTTTGAGATTTTTAATTGGATGACCCTCTAGGGAAGGGCATAGAAAGGCAGGTGCCTTCTAATGTCTAAAACGTCCCATAGAATTACCTTTTTTAAAATGGACCTGGATAGGCAGATGCCTTACCCAGAATATTGGGTGGGAAAACATGCTTATCCAGGATCTTCCCAGGTTATCTTCAGCCCAACCAACTGTAAAAGTTGTTGGGTGGTCTCCACCAGGTCAAATTATCAGAATAGTTGTAGTAGTGTATTATGCAATACAAAGACAATAGCAACCCCAATCCTCCCCCACAGTTTCCTCTAGTAATCCCTTTCAAACCCTAACATCATTCCCTCCCCAGGGATCTTACCTGAGCTGCTCAGCCCCAAGTGTGAATGGGTTGAGGACATTTTCTTGCACCTCCAACCTGGGGAATGACAGAAAAGTTACAAAGTAAAAGAACCTAAGAAAGTGCTAATGGGTCAGCTGAAGGCAGTGCTGTATTTTGGCCTAGGGCGGCACTTTGCAGGGGGGCAGCAAAAAAGCTGCCCCCCCCCTCCGCATGAGACTCTATTGGCCACTGGTTGCTAGAGCCGCCTCTCTCACCCCCTCTCTCTCACCCCCTCTCTCTCTCTCATTCCCCTCTCTCATTGCCCTCTCTCTCTCTCTCTCACCCCTCCTCTCTCTCCCTCTCTCTTTCTCTCTCATCCCCCCTCTCTCTCTCATCCCCCTTTCTCATCCCCCCTCTCTCTCATCCCCCCCTCTCTCTCTCTCTCTCTCTCTCTCATCCCCCCCTCTCTCTCTCATCCCCCTCTCTCTCTCGCTCTCTCTCTCACACTCTCTCTCCCCCTCTCTCTCATCCCCTCTCTCTCTTTTTGATCACCCCCTCTCTCTCTCTCTTCCCCCCTCTCTTTCATCCCCCCCCCTCTCTCTCTCCCTCACCCACCCCCCTCTCCCACCCCCTCTCACCCCCCCCTCTCGTGAGATCTCAGGGGTTCATGCTGGGACTTGTAGTCCTTCAATTTTGGAGGGAGTTACATCGGTTAAAAAAGGAATGGTCAAATTTACATAGGAGGGGGGGCGCCCAATTTTAGTCTTGCCTAGGGCAGCACAAAACAAAATACACCACTGGCTGAAGGACAGCATGGGGTGGACTGGTCTCATGTGATCAGAGAGGTATAAAGACCCTCTACGGAGTAAACACTAGTTCTGTGTTTATGTACATACTGTATGTCAGTGGTCCTCAACTCCGGTCCTCGGGACCCACTAATGGCGCTTTTCCACTGCATGGAACCGAACGGTTCGGCTCGCTTTTGTGCTTTTCCACTGCATGGTACCACATGGTACGGTGTAGGAACGGTTCGGTACGGTACGGCGGTGCTTTTCCACTGCATGGAACCGAACGGTACGGCTCTCAAAAACAGTACCACCTCAATTGTGGTTCCAACAGGTACCATACCCGGTACCATATCCCACAATCCTTTGCATGCAGTCACTACTAGCCACTGATTGGTCAGAGAATCCCACCCACCCCGTTGTTATCCCACCCACTTAACTTTAGTACTACTTTAGTGGAAAAGCAAACCGGGCCAAGCAGGGCAGAGTAGAGCCGAGCCGGTACTTGCAGTGGAAAAGTGCCATAACAGGCCAGGTTTGCAAGATAACTAAATTACATCACAGGTGATCTCATTTGCTGCTGTGATTGCAGTATTCTAGTCTGCATCTCCCCAAGGTAATACTTAAAATTTGGCCTGTTAGTGGTCCCTGAGGACTGGAGTTGAGGACCACTGCTGTATGTCACAAATGTATGTACTGTATGTCACAACTTATATGTCTATAGAACTTGACTAAGACAAATATTACTTTGATCATTGGCTTCTATAAAAAAATATTTGGGTCTGCCCTGGAAAATCCTTCTAAATAGGCTTGTGCCCAGTCTCTTTTAACACGAGTGAAAGCTCGCAACATTCATATTACCGACTACTAAGCAAACAATTGCAAAAACCTTGAGGCCACCAACAGTGTGCTGTGCATAAGGTAAGCAGGGAAAAATGGACACTATGGTACAGGAGAAGATGATGGCTATTTTGAACGTCTCCCAAAAAAGCCTTCTAACAAGGTCTGGATTCCCAGGATAGACCACCATCTCTTACCCCAAGTCAATTCCTAATTACTCATGTTATAAACTCCCACAGCTCTTGTTCTTCCAGTTGGACTCTTGTGCCCCACCCATGTAACCCTACCTTAATATTTCTCACTTTAGTTCTATAAACTCCCACAGCTTTTGCGGAACTTGTGCTCTCCTGGTTGTATCCCAAGCACTCTACCCTACGCTAACCCTTCTGCCCCTTTAGTTCTTTTCAATAAACTCCAAAAGCCCTTGTGGAACTCATGCTTTCCTGGTTAGACCCTTCATATACCCCAACTGGAACCCTCCACGTACCCCAACCACTCTACACAACCCTAATGCTTCTATAGTCTTTAGCTTTTTTCTATAAACATCCACAGGTCCTGTGGAACTCATGTTCTTTTGGTTGGACCCTGTACGTACCCCAGCTGGAACCCTCTACGTACCCCAAGCACTCTACCCTATGCTAACCCTACTCTCCCCTTCAGTTATTTTCAATAAACTCCTACGGCTCTTATGGAAATCATGTTCTCCTGGACAGCCCCCTCATGTACCCCAACTGGAACCCCCCCATACCCCAACAACTCTACACTACCCTAACCCTTCTCCCCCCTTCAGTTATTTTCTACAAACTTACACAGCTCGTACACAGCTTGTAGAACTCATGCTCGAATGGTCGGATCTTTGAAGTACCCCCAACTTGGAACCCTTCCCATACCCCAACAACTCTACACTACCCTAACCCTTCTCCCCCCTTCAGTTCTTTTCTACAAACTTACACAACTCTTGTAGAACTCATGCTCTCATGGTCGGATCTTTGAAGTACCCCCAATTGGAACCCTTCCCATACCCCAACTACTCTACTCTACCCTAACCTTTCTACTCACTTCAGTTTTTTTTATAAAATGTCCAGAGCTGTTGCAGAACTCATGCTTTCCTGATGGGACCTTCTTCATACCCAAACTGCTCTAAACTACCCTACCCTGACCCTTCTTCCCCCTTCATTTCCTTTCTATTCCATTCTATCCTCATGATTTTCCTCCAACCATAGTACCTATAAGGAATACACACTTGCAGCTTCTGTTGCTCCTTCGTCCAAGGTTGCCAACTAGTAGGTTTTTATTTCCATCCCAAATGAAGGCCTTGCTGAAAGATGATAAGGGCACCTTTCCCTTCGTATCCAATATTTGGGTCTACCAGCCCATGTGCATTACCCATGACTTCCTATAACCACTCATCTCCACCTTGGCCTCTTTTTCTACCTATTTTCCAAATGTAATCTCATATGGCCTTTACTGCTGCTCATTACCTTTGTATGATAAACTTGCTGTAACCATTTTGGCATTCTTGTATCTTTCTTCTTAAAAAAAAAACTGGAAAACCCCAGTAAAAACTGTTGTAAAAGAAGCATCTGGGTCTTTCCTGAGAAGCGCAGCATTTTCCAGATTTGCGCAGTAATCCAGTGTGAAATGTTGCCTCTGTGCAGGAGCTTCCTGTAATAAAGACCAGTCACTGTTGTTCTCTTTCCTTGAGCAGGGAGACTGGTCATGACTCCGCCCCTCCTGTAGTTTTCATGCCTGTAGCCTGTAGCCTGGGCCCCTCCCACAGCTCTGCTCTATGCACAGGCTATGCACAGCTCAGTAAAGATATCACTACTACAAAGTGGATTTATAATTAAATTAAAGTTTTTAGAAAGGAGTCACTATTGGATGATTTCTCCCCTATTCCTGTGCTGGTGACAACTGTAACAATTTATATCTGTTATCTTTGACACCAGGACAAATAGGAGCAGAATCTCCTCTGCGGTGACACAGACAGCAATACAAACCTGACAGAGGATCTAACCCTATACCACCCCGACCAAAACGACAAAAATATATTTTTGGCTTGCACTACGCAGTGTATGTCATGGCAGAAAAAAGGCATTTTCAGTACTTCACAGCAATACATGGACATTTCCCCAGTTATTATCCCTTTAAAAGTACAGAAAAATACCCAATGATCTGGCAGGAATCCAGTGAGCTCCTACCTTCTTACAGTGACACCTCCTGTCTAGGTAGTGGAGATGAGGAGAGGGGGGAGGTGTTTTGTAGTCCCATTCTGGGGTGACAACACTGTTCCTCCATAGACAAAGTCTGGTGAGTGAGCATTGTCACCTAAGGACAGGAAGTGTCACTAACAGGATCACCAGATAAAAATAAAGATAAAAAATGCTGCAAAAAAAGAAAACTAATGCAGGCACCACATTTAAGGCCGGTAAGCTGCAATGAATGCTAAGCAGTGTAGGTTTTTAGCTATGCATCCCACCAAGGTCGCGGTATTTGAGTTTAGTTTTAGCAGCTGACCGGCCAAGTCTTCCAGGTTAAATAGTGAGAATAAAGGGAAAAAGCTAAAAAAGGGTGAAGATATCATTCCTTCATGGATAAGTTAGACCTTTATACTCAGATATCTAGCATCAGCCCCGTCAGGGGTCATCAGTACTGTGGAGACTCACCTGTCCCCGGATCGAGGTGCTGCCAGGACACTACTGATAAGCAGAGGAGCCAACAGGATCAGGAGGAGAGCCATCATGGTGGAAATCCTGCAAGACAGATAGATTGAGTTATGCAGGAGATTTCTGCTCGGTGAAATAAGTCCTTATTGTACGTTAAAACCCAACCTGGACACAATAAAAAAAAAACCTTGACCCCCCCTAAAGGATTTTCTGGATTTGATCTGGTAACCTGCCCTGTAGCTTCACCCAGACACTTACCTAACCTCTGAAGGTGACTGACAGTCTTGAAGGCCGCCATACTTCTTTTGCAAAGTATATTGACTCAATAATTTAGGGAGAGAGGGTTAGGGGTACAGGATAGCCAAAAAAACAGCATCAAAGACCATGGTTACATAGTTAGTCAGGTTGAAACAAAACACAAGTCCAACACGGTCACCATGAAGGCGGCCTATAAGGTTATTCTCCACTGGTATTGGTTCCCCGCCCGCATAGCTCATTCAGACCCGTCGTATAGTGATAGACGCTTTAGGGGCTGTGGCCAATGCAGAGACGAGATCCATATTTGGTGGTCTTAAAGTGGAGTTCCATCCTATTTTGCAACTTTAGTGATTCCTGGAGTGCTCGCTATGCTGATCAACAATTGGGCATTTTCGATTTTTTTAGGGGGTCCCTTACCTTATTTTCAGGGCATTTTTGATTGTACTTCCTCCTTCTCCCCCCCTCTGTGGCCACGGCCACCTACATCACTTCCGCCTTTGCATTGCATCCTGGGAGCTGTTTGTCATCACTCCCAGGAGGCTGGAATCAGGAAGAACTCCCAGAACACTCAGGAAGAAGGACACAGCAGATTACACTGCGGCTTCAGATGCCCACTTCCAAGATGGCCGCGCCCAGACAGCATTTTTAAAAGTAAGATTTTGACTAAAATCCAATACTATACGCCTTGTAAGTATGAGAATAGCGGTTCTGTAAAGGGCGATGGATTAGTATTATAGGGGTATTTTTAGTTAAAAAAGGTATTTGAGGCCGGAACTCCGCTTTAGCTCATTTTGGATGGCTTCTGGTCTAGGGTCTACAGCCGCCTCTCAACACTTTTTCATGTACCCTTCCACAAGGACACCCGGCATGCACTTCTTCACTGCCCTCTCCCAGGCTTTTCTCTTTCCACATTTTCATTGCTGCAAAGCATGCCATTGTCAGGGCTTGGAGGAAGTCCTCTGTTGGGTTTGTAGAGGTGCATTCTGACATTCTGACTACTCTTATTCTTCATGGGAAAATGACCAGTATACTTCATGACTCTCATGCTAAGTTCCTCAAAGTGTGGAGCCCAAACCCATGGTGGTCTTATGCTATCCCCATTCTGCCCCCCAGCCAGCTTGGGTATTCCGGACCGCTCTGAAACGCCTTCTAACTCGCAGATTCCGCCCTCTCTTCCTGCTTAGGTATACACCTCTTTCCTTCCTTTCTTCTTTCTTGTCTTGACTGTTTCCCACCTCCTCCCCTTGCTTAGTTCTGCACTTCTCTCCTTCCCTTCTCATTCTGACTGTCTCCTGCCTTTTCCCTTCCCACTTTCCCTTCTCAATTCCCCCCTTTGGGGGGGGTTACTCTTTCATTTTTTTTTTCCTTCCCCTCCATTATGGGACAACGATCCCAATCCCTTTGCCTCACTAAATCCTGCGCCTCCATACCCAGTTACTCATTGTCACTTCCAACACTAGATGCCGGATGCTTCTACTTTTCGCTTTGAAACCTTTGAAAAAGTGTTTCTTTTTTTATCTTATTATTATTATTATAATACGTGATTTATATAGCGCCAACAGTTTGCGCAGTGCTTTACAATGTGAGGGAAGACAATACAGTTACAATACAGTTCAATACAGGAGGAATTAGAGGGCCCTGCTCGTTAGAGCTTACAATCTAGAAGGGAGGGTCAAGTGAAACAAAAGGCAATAACTGCGAGGGATGGGCTGATGGAGAATATGGAAGTATAGTTGTTAGCTTTGGGTAGGATAGGCTTCTCTGAAGAGGAGGGTTTTCAAGGATTGCCTAAAAGCTAATAGGGTAGGAGATAATCAACAGATTCGGGTAAGGAGTTCCATAGGGTTGGAGAGGCTCTGAAAAAGTCCTGGAGGCGAGCATGGGAGGAGGTGATAAGGGAGCTAGAGAGCAGGAGGTTTTGAGAGGAATGAAGAGAGTGATTAGGTTGGTATTTTGAGACTAGGCTAGTGATGTAGCTGGGGGCTAAGCTGTGGATGGCTTTGTAAGATGTTGTTAGTATTTTGAATTTAATTTGTTGGGTGAGCGGAAGCCAGTGGAGGGATTGACAGAGAGGAGCAGCGGACACTGAGCGATTGGTAAGGTGGATGAGTCTGGCGGCAGCATTCATGATGGATTGAAGGGGGGATAGCCTGTGTAGAGGTATGCCAATGAGAAGGGAATTCCAGTAGTCGAAGTGCGAGATGACCAGGGAGTGAACGAGGAGCTTTGTTGTGTCTTTGGTTAGAAAGGGGCGTATTTTGGAGATGTTGCGGAGGTTGAGGTGGCAAGATTTGGACAGTGATTGGATGTGGGGCTTGAAAGAGAGTTCAGAGTCCAGGGCAACACCTAGAACCTTGGCATGCTGATAGTAGTGCCATCGATATTGACAGAGAAATCAGGGGAAGGGGCACGTGGTGGAGGAAAAATTATAAGTTCGGTTTTGGATGGATTGAGTTTGAGGAAGTGGTGTGACATCCAGACTGATGTATCTGATAGTAAATTCATGAAACTTGAGGAGACTGAGGGAGAGAGCTGAGGGGTGGATAGATAGATTTGGGTATCGCCAGCGTAGAGATGGTATTGGAAGCCGTGGGAGGCTATCAGTTGACCCAGAGAGGAGGTGTAGAATGAAAATAGGAGGGGTCCAAGAACAGAGCCTTGGGGGACCCCAACAGAGAAAGGAAGAGGAGAGGAGGAAGTACAATTGTAAGTAAAGCTAAAGGTGCGGTTGAATAAGTAGGAAGATAACCAGTGAAGGGCACAGTCACAGTGACCAAAGGCATGGAGTTTTTTGAGGAGGAGAGGATGGTCAACCGTGTCGAAGGCAAAGGTCCAGGAGGAGGAGTACAGAGTAGTGTCCATTGGTTTTGGCCGTTAGTAGATCGTTTGTCAGTTTTAGGAGAGCAGTTTCTGTGGAGTGTTGAGGCCGAAATCCAGACTGAAGGGGATCAAGGAGGCTATTCTTGGCAAGGTGGTCACACAGTCGGTTGTAGACCAGACGTTCAAGGAGTTTGGATAAAAAGGGGAGCAAAGAAATAGGGCGTAGGTTGTTAAGATCGGTTTTTAAGTATGGGGCTGACTAGTGCATGTTTTAGAGAGTTGGGGAAGATGCCAGAAGAGAGGGAGAGATTGAAGATGTGGGTTAGAGAGTGTAGAATAGGGCCAAAGGGGGAAAGTAGCATTTGCGAGGGAACAGGATCCAGAGGGCAGGTGGTTAAGTGGACGTTAGCAAGTAGTTTAGTAACCTCATCTATAGTATCTTCATGTGCTTTGCTGTTTTGCTCCCCTGCATGGGACGCTTTTACTTTTTTGCTCAAGCTTGTATCTTGATATTATTTCACTCAATAAAAACTATTGTACCAGAAAAAAGACACAAGTCCATCTAGACTAGCAAATAGATCACTCTAGTTAGTAGTTACTTTTAGTATCAGCTGCCAAACACTAATGTGAATTTTTTAGGCCCTTATGGGCAGCTACCTTAAAGTATCTTCAGCATCTACCATAGACCAGGTTAGGACTTTTCAGACCTCCTGCACTGGCCAGTTGTGGACCTTTAAGCCCAGACAGGCAACTCTCTGAGCAGAACTTTTCTGCACCTTCAGCTTCCTCCCCCAGGCAAAAGGGCATGGAAGGGCAATACAACAGCTCTCTTGAGCTACACCTTCCCAGGAAGCAGCCTGGAAGTCATAGACCTCCCACAATGGCATCCTCTCTAGGCAAAGTCTGGGAGGCAATGACCTCTGGAATCACATTCTGTTCAGGCAAAGCTTGGAAGACAAGGACCTCTGGACTCACAACCTCTCCAGAAAAACCCTGGGAGGCAAGGGCCTCTGTACTCACATCCAATCCAGAAAAAAAGCCTAGGAGGCAAGGACTCCTGGATACGCATCCTGTCCATGCAAAGACTGGGGAGCAAGGACTTTTGGACTCACATCCTCTCCAGGCAAATCCTGGGATGCAAGGACCTCTGGAATCACATCATCTCCAGGCAAAGCCTAGGAGGCCAAGACCTCTGGACTCACATTCCTTCCAGACATTTCCTTTCCAGGCAAAGCCTGGGAGGCACGGACCTGTGGACTCACATCCTTTCTAAGCAAAGCCTGAGAGGCAAGAACCTCTAGACTCACATCCTCCTCAGGCAAAGCCTGGGAGGCAAAGACCTCTGAACCTACATGGCTTCCAGGCACAGCATGAGAGGCAAAGACCTCTGGACTCACATCCTCTTCAGGCAAAGCCTGGGAAGCATAGACCTGTGGACTTACATTCTCTCCAGGCAAAGCCTGGGAGGCAATACCTCTGGACTCTTATCCTCTCCAGGAAAACCCTGGAAGTATGGACCTCTGGACTCAAATTCTCTCCAGGTAAAGCCTGGGAGGCACAGACCTCTGGACTCACACTCTCTCTCCGGGCAATGCCTAGGAGGCAAGGACCTCTGGATTTGCATCCTCTCGGGGCAAGGGAATCTGGACTCAAATCAAATACAGGTAATGCCTGGGAGGCAAGGACCTCTGGACTCACATTCTGGGAGGCAAGGACCTCTGGACTCACATTCTTTCCAGGTACAGCCGTAGAGGCAAGGCCCTCTGGACTCACAGCCGTTCCAGGCAAAGCCTAGGAGGAAAGGAGCAGGACCCTCACGTAGACATCCTCTCCCGGCAATGCCTGAGATAGAAGGACCCTTCCAAAATCTTTCTCCAAATATTCATCCTCTTTCCCAGCCCACATCATGGCCAGAGGAGGATAAATATTTAAAACCCAATATATTGCATTTTCGCACATGATCTGCTGGAGGACACTACCCAGTAAGAGGCAGAAGCAACAATGTCCTTGGGCTTAGGAGAAACGTACTGAACCTAGATAACATGAACAAAGCTCAGGCTGGCTACAGCCTAGCCGCAAACACTACATTTAGCCTGGGGACAGTCCAGCATACGGCCGGGTCTCTACATAACTAACCCAGATAGAAGAGTTGCAGCGACCGTGCAGTCCTGGAACGGTGAAGTTTGTGAAGGGATTTGCTGTTACTACAAGTCAACTGAAAGAAAGGTCGTTCTTATCTCACCGCCAGCATGGAGGTTCAGGATAATCTTTGCTAGGACTGGTTCCAATTTTTATCAAACCTTCTTCAAATCATTAACACTTATTGTTCAGTTCCACCTTCCTCTGGTAAATGTTTGACTTTCTCCAAGTAAACAGAGATTTCTTCCCTAGCGAAGGTGCTGTCCAGGATCTGTGAAAAGGCGTGCCAAGGAGTGAGACTCGTAACTTACTAATCATGCATAGTCCCATAGCAGGGGCCCAACCAAGAACCTCCATGAAACACATCTAAACTGTCCTGAGAACTGACACTGATGAAGAATTGGAATACTACCAAACCAGGACCCTGCAGAACAGAACTGTCATTACTTATCTTTGTTGTAGAGTTATTACCATACCTCTCAACTGTCCCTGACTTTGAAGAACTTCCCATCTTTTGGGAACTCATTCCCTCTATCATTTCCTGGGAACCCAAACCCTGTGTCCTTTTTTGGTAACCAATCCCTCTATCCCTCTTTGTGAACCCAGTCCTACTGTGTCTTTTGGAGAACCCAATCTCTCTGACCCACCAAAGACTACAAGCACTGAACTTATTCTCTCTGGAGAACAGACGATTGAGGGGGGATATGATATCAATGTACAAATACTGTACTGGTGATGACCTAGCACAGGGGTCTGCAACCTTTAAGACAAAAAGAGCCACTTGGACCCGTTTCCGAAGGAAAAGAAAAACTGGGAGCCGCAAAACCATTGCGACATGCCCCTTACAATGTAGTGACCAGCATACATGCCCCTTACAATGTAGTGACCAGCATACATGCCCCTTACGATGTAGTGACCAGCATACATGCCCCTTACAATGTAGTGACCAGCATACATGCCCCTTACAATGTAGTGACCAGCATACATGCCCCTTACAATGTAGTGACCAGCATACATGCCCCTTACAATGTAGTGACCAGCATACATGCCCCTTACAATGTAGTGACCAGTATATATGCCCCTTACGATGTAGTGACCAGCATACATGCCCCTTACGATGTAGTGACCAGCGTACATGCCTCTTACGATGTAGTGACCAGCATACATGCCCCTTACAATGTAGTGACCAGCATACATGCCTCTTACGATGTAGTGACCAGCATACATGCCCCTTACAATGTAGTGACCAGCATACATGCCCCTTACGATGTAGTGACCAGCATACATGCCTCTTACGATGTAGTGACCAGCATACATGCCTCTTACAATGTAGTGACCAGCATACATGCCCCTTACAATGTAGTGACCAGCATACATGCCCCTTACAATGTAGTGACCAGCATACATGCCCCTTACAATGTAGTGACCAGCATACATGCCCCTTACAATGTAGTGACCAGCATACATGCCCCTTACAATGTAGTGACCAGCATACATGCCCCCTTCAATGCAGTATGTGCCCCCCCCCCCCGAGGCATCACTTCACTTACCTCACACTGGTGCCTGGCGTGCTGCTGCTGACGGGAGTCTGGACGGACGTCATCTTCTTCCTCGACTAGAGTAGACCTGCATGTGCGCCGCTGCCCTCTGATCTGACAGCGGGCGGGAAGGTGACGTCGGGACAGTGCGTGACTAACGTACGCACCGCCCCCATGCAACGTCACAGCCAGTACAGTGCCCGCCACAGTGGGGAGTGTCGGGGCGCACAGTGTGCCTCCTCCCCTCGCTAGCATCCACCCCGGAGCCACGGCAAAGGTTCAAAAGAGCCGCATGCGGCTCCGGAGCCGCGGGGTTGCCGACCCATGACCTAGCATAAGGAACAAACTTTTTAGAGAAAGGGAATATAATAAGACACGTGGCCACTCACTAAAACTAGAGGAGAAACGGTTTAACCTTAAAATACGTAAGGGGTTCTTCACTGTCAGAGCAGTAAGGATGTGGAATTCTCTTCCACAAGCAGTCGTATCAGCAGGGAGCATCGATAGTTTCAAAAAACTATTAGATGGGCACCTTAAAGACCACAACATACAGGGGTATTCAATGTACGGTTAACAGCAAACACACACACACATCATAGGTTGAACTGGATGGACTGGTGTCTTTTTTCAACCTCACAAACTATGTAACTATGTATCCTTTCTGAAACCAGTCCCTTTACCCTGTTTGTGGGCCCAATCCCTCCGTCCCTTTTTGTAAACCCAATTACAATATTCCCAAGGCACACATTCCCGAAGATGGCTGTTCAGTATTGGTGGATGCTGCAGTGGCCCCAGGCTGGAAACCGTAGACACTCAATGATTCCTCAAACTGGTCCAAAGCTTTAATACATGGGCACATGGTACATACAAAGGCAATGTTTAGGAGGCACGCAGGGCTCCTTCGTCATGGCAAGTGACCTACAGTATACCATGTGACCACGTAATAAAGCGTTGGCCCCGTTTGAGAACTCCTCGGTATGCTATTTCTCCGCATTTTTGTGAATCCAATCCCTTTACAAACCAACACTTTCCATCCTTATTGAGAACCAAGTCCCTCTGATCCCCTTCTTGTAAACCCAATCCCTTTGTTTTTTCTTGGGGGGCCCAGATACTGCCCCCTCCTCCTTGTGAATAAGGGGTTCATAGTAAAAAACGTCACACAATATACATCTACAATCAGTCACGTCACCCAGCAATGTAGATTCACATCAATCATGATGTCTGTCTACCATCAGAAAGAAAAAAATCTGCCACCCATCAACATGATGTTAATCCAACAACTGCTTGCCCACTTCTGGCAGCTCCGGCCGATGACAGTAAAGTAATTATAATAATAATAATAATAATAAAAAAGTAAAGTAAGTAAAGTAAGGGGCTGGAATATGACCAAATATGGTCAATTATATCACCTAGGAGACCCCGCTCCTTTACATGAGCTGTCATCCACCGTACCTGTCAGAAGTGGGCGAACAGTCATCCGGTTAATGTTGTTTCAGCAGACAGCATTTTATTTTCTCTCTGCAAGCTGGCGGGCATCAAACATGGTGACTGAGGAGAATTTAAATTGCTGGATGGCATGATTGACAATAGGTATACACCTTGGCGCATTCTTGGGATTTTTGTTTTTATTAAACGACTTGCCAAAACCTTGAGGGACCTTGTATAAATTTATGGGAGAAACCCCACACAATTCTTTTGTTGACTATTCTGACCCTTTGCCTACATGGCTGGAAATTCTGGACCATGTGAGTGAATAGGACCAGTGGCAATGGTTGTTATGGGCTTGACGGCATCTGTCGCATCCTTAGCAACCATTGACAGCGGTAAGCTACCATGTAAAATAACAAAGCTATTATACATGATGTTTGGCTCCCGCCAAACGCGTAACTGTTCACACGTTGATCCGAATGTCGGAACAGCAAAGGTTCAGTTTGAATTTGTGTTGGTCAGTGATTAGTCATATTGAGGGTGTAGTGTTCGATGTATTGAGAGTAAAATATTTGTATTATAATGCTCAGTGGTTGAGTGGGGGTGGCTTGTCATGTTGCAGGGGAGGCAGTTGGTCATGCTGAGATGGGGGTGCTGGGTCATGTTGTGGTGGAGGTAGTGGGTCATGTTGCGATGGGGGTGGTCTGTGATGTTGGAGGTGTAGAGTTCTATCTATAGAGTGTAATAGAATAGTATTATGATGGTGCCTGGTGGTCAGTGATGTTGGCAGTGTAGATTTCTATGTATAGAGTGTAAAAGAATTGTATTATGATGGTGTCTGGTGGTCGGTCATGTTGGGATGGGGTGATTGGTGATGTTGAGGTATAGAGTTCTATGAATAAAGTGTAATAGAATTGAATTATGATAGTGTCTGGTGGTCGGTGACGTTGGAGGTGTAGTGTTCTATGTATAGAGTGTAAAAGTATTGTATTATGATGGTGTCTAGTGGTCGTTCACGTTAGGATGGTGGCGGTTGGGGATGTTGGAGGTGGAGTGGTCTATGTACAGAGTGTAATATAATTGTTTAATGATAGTGTCTAGTGCTCGGTGATGTTGCGGTGTGGGTGGTGGGTCATATTGGGATTGGGTTGGTTGGTAATGTTGGAGTGTCGAGTTCTATGTATTAAGTGTAATAGAATTGAATTATGATAGTGTCTGGTGGTCGGTGACGTTGGAGGTGTAGTGTTCTATGTATAGAGTGTAAAAGTATTGTATTATGATGGTGTCTAGTGGTCGTTCACGTTAGGATGGGGGCGGTTGGGGATGTTTGAGGTGGAGTGGTCTATGTATAGAGTGTAAAAGTATTGTATTATGATGGTGTCTAGTGGTCGTTCACGTTAGGATGGTGGCGGTTGGGGATGTTGGAGGTGGAGTGGTCTATGTATAGAGTGTAATAGAATTGTTTAATGATAGTGTCTAGTGCTCGGTGATGTTGCGGTGTGGGTGGTGGGTCATATTGGGATTGGGTTGGTTGGTAATGTTGGAGTGTCGAGTTCTATGTATTAAGTGTAATAGAATTGAATTATGATAGTGTCTGGTGGTCGGTGATGTTGGAGGTGTAGTGTTCCATGTATAGAGTGTAAAAGAATTGTATTATGATGGTGTCTAGTGGTCGTTCATGTTAGGATGGGGGCAGTTGGTGATGTTGGAGGTGTAGTGGTCTATGTACAGAGTGTAATAGAATTGTTTTATGATGGTGTCTAGTGCTCGGTGATGTTGCGGTGTGGGTGGTGGGTCATGTTGGGATGGGGGGTGGTCGGTGATGTTGGAGTGTAGAGTTTTATGTATAAAGTGTAATAATATAGTATTATGATGGTGTCTGGTGGTCATTGATGTTGGAGGTGTAGAGCTCTATGTATAGAGTGTAATAGAATAATATTATCATAGTGTCTTTTGGTCAGTGATGTTGGCAGTGTAGAGTTCTAGGTATAGAGAATAAAAGAATTGTATTATGATGGTGTCTGGTGGTCAGTCATGTTGGGATGGGGTGGTTGGGGATGTTGAGGTATAGAGTTCTATGAATAGAGTGTACAAGATTTGTATTATGATTGTGTCTAGTGGTCAGTCATGTTAGGATAAGGGTCGTCTGTGATGTTGAGGTATAGAGTTCTATGAATAGAGTGTAAAATATTTATATTATGATGGTGTCTGGTGGTCGGTTATGTTGGATATGTAGTGTTCTATGTATAGAGTGTAAAAGAATTGCATTATGATGGTGTCTAGTGGTCGTTCATGTTAGGATGGGGGCAGTCGGTGATGTTGGAGGTTTAGTGGTCTATGTATAAAGTGTAATAGAATTGTTTTAAGATGGTGTCTAGTGCTCGGTGCACTTAAAAAGGGCTAATTCACACAGGTTCTCTGTTATGTTTGTGTTAGCTAATAATGATTTAAGTGTATTTTTAGTGAAAATATTGTCTTGATAAATTTGGGGGGGGGGGGCCTGTTACGTAGGCTATACGGGGCCCCGTGATTTCTAACAGCAGCTCTGGCTGGAGGTGTAGTGGTCTAGTGGTCGGTGATGTTGTGGTGGGGGTGGCTGGTCATGTGGTGGTGGAGGTGGTGGTGGGTCATGTTAGGATGGGGGTGGTCAGTGATGTTGGAGGTGGAGAGTTCTATGTATAAAGTGTAATATAATAGTATTATGATGGTGTCTGGTGGTCAGTGATGTTGGAGGTGTAGAGTTCTATATATAGAGTGTTAAAGAATTGTATTATGAAGGTGTCTAGTGGTCGGTCATGATAGGATGGGGTGGTCGGTTATGTTGGAGGTATAGTGGTCTATGTATAGAGTGTAATAGAATTGTATTATGATGGTGTCTGTTAGTTGATGGTGTTGGGATGGGGGTTGTGGGTCATGTTGGGACAGGGGTGGTCCTAATGTTGGAGGTGTAGTGTTCTATGTAGAGTGTAATAGAATTATAATGGTGTCTGGTGTTGGTGATGTTGGGGTGTAGAGCTCTATGTGTAGGGTGAATGGGTTCGGTATGACGTCCCAGGGTCAGGTGGTCTGTGATGTTGGGGTTTAGATGTAGGGCTCTATGTGTAGGGTATGTGGGTTCGGTATGACATCCTGGGGTCATGTGGTCGGTGATGTTGGGGTGTAGAGCTCTATGTGTAGGGTATGTGGGTTCGGTATGACATCCTGGGGTCAGGTGGTTGGTGATGTTGAGGTGTAGAGCTCTATGTGTAGGGTATATTGGTTCGGTATGACATCCTGGGGTCAGGTGGTCGGTGATGTTGGGGTGTAGAGCTCTATGTGTAGGGTGTATGGGTTTGGTATGACGTCCCGGGGTCATGTGGTCGGTGATGTTGGGGTGTAGAGCTCTATGTGTAGGGTGAATGGGTTCGGTATGACGTCCCAGGGTCAGGTGGTCTGTGATGTTGGGGTTTAGATGTAGGGCTCTATGTGTAGGGTATGTGGGTTCGGTATGACATCCCGGGGTCATGTGGTCGGTGATGTTGGGGTGTAGAGCTCTATGTGTACGGTATATGGGTTCGGTATGACATCCTGGGGTCAGGTGGTTGGTGATGTTGGGGTGTAGAGCTCTATGTGTAGGGTATGTGGGTTCGGTATGACATCCTGGGGTCAGGTGGTTGGTGATGTTGAGGTGTAGAGCTCTATGTGTAGGGTATATTGGTTCGGTATGACATCCTGGGGTCAGGTGGTCGGTGATGTTGGGGTGTAGAGCTCTATGTGTAGGGTGTATGGGTTTGGTATGACGTCCCGGGGTCATGTGGTCGGTGATGTTGGGGTGTAGAGCTCTATGTGTAGGGTGTATGGGTTCGGTATGACGTCCCAGGGTCAGGTGGTCTGTGATGTTGGGGTTTAGATGTAGGGCTCTATGTGTAGGGTATGTGGGTTCGGTATGACATCCCGGGGTCATGTGGTCGGTGATGTTGGGGTGTAGAGCTCTATGTGTACGGTATATGGGTTCGGTATGACATCCTGGGGTCAGGTGGTTGGTGATGTTGGGGTGTAGAGCTCTATGTGTAGGGTATATTGGTTCGGTATGACATCCTGGGGTCAGGTGGTCGGTAATGTTGGGGTGTAGAGCTCTATGTGTAGGGTAAATGGATTCGGTATGACGTCCCAGGGTCAGGTGGTCGGAGATGTTGGGGTGTAAAGCTCTATGTGTAGGGTATATGGGTTCGGTATGACGTCCAGGGTCAGGTGGTTGGTGCAGTAAGGGTGTAGAACTCTATCTGTAGGGTATATAGGTTCGGTATGACGTTTTGCGGTCAAGTGGTCAGTGATGCTAGGGTGTAGAGCTCTATGTGTACGGTATATGGGTTCCGTATGATGTCCCAGGGTTCGGTGGTCGGTGATGTTGGGGTGTAGAACTCTATGTATAGGGTGTATGGGTTCGGTATGACGTCCCGGGGTCAGGTGGTCGGTGATGTTGGGGTGTAGAGCTCTATGTGTAGGGTAAATGGGTTCGGTATGACATCCTGGGGTCAGGTGGTCAGTGATGTTGGGGTGTAGAACTCTATGTGTAGGGTATATGGGTTCGGGATGACGTGACTCGTCAGGTGGTAGGTGATGTTGGGGTGTAAAGCTCTATGTGTAGTGTATATGGGTTCGGTATGACGTCCCGGGGTCAGGTGTTCCATGATGTTGGGGTGTAGAGCTCTATGTGTAGGGTATATGGGTTCCGTATGATGTCCCGGGGTCCGGTGGTCGGTGATGTTGGGGTGTAGAGCTCTATGTGTAGGGTGTATGGGTTCAGTATGACATCCCGGGGTCAGGTGGTTGGTGATGTTGGGGTGTAGAGCTCTATGTTTAGGGTAAATGGATTCGGTATGACGTCCCGGGGTCCGGTGGTTGGTGATGTTGGGGTGTAGAGCTCTATGTTTAGGGTAAATGGATTTGGTATGACGTCCCGGGGTCCGGTGGTTGGTGATGTTGGGGTGTAGAGCTCTATTTGTAGGGTAAATGGATTCGGTATGACGTCCCGGGGTCAGGTGGTTGGTGATGTTGGGGTGTAGAGCTCTATGTGTAGGGTATATGGGTTCGGTATGACGTCCCGGGGTCCGGCGGTTGGTGATGTTGGGGTGTAGAGCTCTATGTGTAGGGTAAATGGATTCGGTATGACGTCCCGTGGTCAGGTGGTCGCAGTCATATTGCAGTGATAAGGACATTGCACTCAGGATTATCCTGCAGGCAGGAATGGAAGAATTCTGCAGTCGTGGCGCTCACCTTCTGTGTCTGCAGCTCCGTCATCTGCTGTGTGCTGTGTCACATTCTCCTTCTGCAGTACACAGCACTGCCCTCCCTACCACATCATCACCGTCCTCTGTAACCCCTTCACTACCAGAGACTGCACCTCCTCCTCACCACCATCATCATCACCGTCCTCTGTAACCCCTTCACTACCAGAGACTGCACCTCCTCCTCACCACCCTCATCATCATCATCACCGTCCTCTGTAACCCCTTCACTACCAGAGACTGCACCTCCTCCTCACCACCGCCACCATCATCATCATCACCGTCCTCTGTAACCCCTTCACTGCCAGAGACTGCACCTCCTCCTCACCACCCTAATCATCATCACCGTCCTCTGTAACCCCTTCACTACCAGAGACTGCACCTCCTCCTCACCACCGCCACCATCATCATCATCACCGTCCTCTGTAACCCCTTCACTGCCAGAGACTGCACCTCCTCACCACCACCATCATCATCATCACCGTCCTCTGTAACCCCTTCACTGCCAGAGACTGCACCTCCTCACCACCACCATCATCATCATCACCGTCCTCTGTAACCCCTTCACTGCCAGAGACTGCACCTCCTCCTCACCACCATCATCATCATCATCATCACCACCGTCCTCTGTAACCCCTTCACTACCAGAGACTGCACCTCCTCCTCACCACCACCATCATCATCACCGTCCTCTGTAACCCCTTCACTACCAGAGACTGCACCTCCTCCTCACCACCATCATCATCATCATCACCGTCCTCTGTAACCCCTTCACTACCAGAGACTGCACCTCCTCACCACCACCGCCACCATCATCATCACCGTCCTCTGTAACCCCTTCACTGCCAGAGACTGCACCTCCTCCTCACCACCACCATCATCATCATCATCACCACCGTCCTCTGTAACCCCTTCACTGCCAGAGATTGCACCTCCTCACCACCACCATCATCATCATCATCACCGTCCTCTGTAACCCCTTCACTACCAGAGACTGCACCTCCTCACCACCACCACCATCATCATCATCATCATCACCGTCCTCTGTAACCCCTTCACTGCCAGAATCGGCACCTCCTCACCACCGCCACCATCATCATCATCATCACCGTCCTCTGTAACCCCTTCACTGCCAGAGACTGCACCTCCTCACCACCGCCACCATCATCATCATCACCGTCCTCTGTAACCCCTTCACTGCCAGAGACTGCACCTCCTCACCACCATCATCATCATCACCGTCCTCTGTAACCCCTTCACTGCCAGAGACTGCACCTCCTCACCACCATCATCATCATCATCATCACCGTCCTCTGTAACCCCTTCACTGCCAGACACTGCACCTCCTCACCACCACCTCCAACATCATCATCCTCTGTAACCCCTTCATAGCCAGACACTGTCCCTCCACATCACCATCATCATCACCACCACCACCACCGTCCTCTGTAACCCCTTCACTGCCATACACTGCACCCTCCTCCTACTCATCCTGTGTAACCCCTTAATTGCCAGATACTGCACTTCCTCACTATCATCATCTTCTGTAACCCCTTTACTGCCAGACACTGCACCCTTCTCCACAGCACACCTTGATGAGATGATACTACAGATATTTTTCTTCATTCAGTGATCAGTATTAGACAATTGTTCACAATTTAACATTAGGGTAGATGGATCCAGAGATGGAAGGAATTAAGAAAACTCTCTGACCAGAGATTGTAGGTTGGTGTCTTCATCTCCCAGGAGGGGGGGGGGGGGGGGGAGCCATTAAACCTTTGAATTTTTTGCACACATGCTTAAAAAAATAATTGTACGCCTAAAGATTGGATAAAGCCCCCAAAATATTATATATTTTCTGAAAACAGACACCCTAGTGTAAAATGGTGGTAGTTCCAAATTTTTTTTTTTTTTTTTTTTTTACAAAAGAATGTTATTAAGGTTCAGTTTAACAAATTAGTCCAAGAGATGATATAGCGTAAGTGAAAATCCCGACAAAGGGATGCATCAAAACTGTTACAGAATTTCCAATTTTGGTATAATGTAAAAAAAGAAAGCTAAAGTCCGTAAGTCCCTAAAGGAAAAAGCTTACAATTCCAGATTGTAGTATACGGTGGACTAAAACAAAGACACCCAAGCAGGATATACCAAGAAAGAATACAAAGCAATTAAACTCATAGGCAGTGGTTGTCTATATAGATGGGTATACAATATACCAAGAAGAAGATGCGGTCACTGTAACCATCCGCGCCAAAAACACGCCCAGCGGTTTGGTGGGCAATTAAGCAGCTCCGGAAGGTTTTACCCCCTTAATGACCAGGCAAGCAGGCAATTTTGCGATTTGGCACTGCGTTACTTTAACTAACAATTGCGCGGTAGTGCGACGCCATATCCAAATAGAACTGATGTCCTTTTCTTTCCCACAAATAGAGCTTTATTTTGGTGGTATTTGATCACCTTTACGGTTTTTAGATTTTGCGCTATAAACAAAAAAAGAGCGACAATTTTGAAAAAAAAATTCAATATTTTTTACTTTCTGCTATAAAACATTCCCAATAAACACAATTAAAAAAATCTAATTTTTTTTATCAGCTTAGGCCAATTTGTGTTCTGCTACATATTTTTGGTAAAAAAAAATCCCAAAAAGCGTATTTTATTTGGTTTACGCAAAAGTTATAGCATTTAAAAACTATGAGATAGATTTTTGGACTTTTTTCTTTTTGTTTTGTTTTTATTAGTAATGGCGGCGATCGGTGAGTTTTAGCGGGACTGCGACATTGCGGCAGACAAATCTGACACTTAAGCGGGGTACACACTAGTAGAAAATCTGTGGAATATTCCAGTCCGAGGTAAAATCGTACGATTTTCGGCTAGTGTGTACACAACTTTCAACAGCCGATGCCGACATTTTCACCCAAAAAAAAACCGAGGGACAAACATCAAAATTTTTTTCGTCCTTTACCAGACGACCAATTTTCGTTTAATGTGTATGCAGTACGTCCGGGAAAAATTGGATACGAAAGACCGCGCATGATCTGAATTTGCTGACGACCCGGAAGTCTAGGAACAAATGTCCCAAAAAAAAATAAAAAAATCGTACGAGAAATTTCGTGAACATTTATGCACTGTCAACTAAAAACGGTTATGAACGCTGAGCCTGAGAGATATTTTGTCCAATTTCCATCAAGTGTGTACAGGCCTTAAGTGACACTTTTAATATGCACCGTTACTGTATAAATGACACTGGCAGGGAAGGGGTTAATACTGGGGTCGATCAAGGGGTTAACCACTTAAGCCTCGGAGGATTTGGCTGCTCAAAGACCAGGGCCTATTTTGCGATTCGGCACTGCGTGACTTTAACGGAAAAATTGCGCGGTCGTGCGACGCTGTACCCAAATGAAATTGACGTCCTTTTTTCCCATAAACAGAGCTTTCTTTTGGTGGTATTTGATCACCTGTGCGATTTTTACTTTTTGCGCTATAAACAGAAAAAGAGCAACAATTTTGAAAAAATAACAATATTTTTCACATTTTTTTATATGAAATTCTCCCCCCAAAAAAATGTAAAAATCAAAATTTTTTGACATTTTAGGCCAATTTGTTTTCTGCTACATATTTTTGGTGAAAAAAAATCGCAATAAGCGATTGGTTTGCGCAAAAGTTATTGCGTTTACTAACTAAGGGAAAGATTTTTGTCATTTTTATTGGATTTTTTTTAACTAGTAATGGCCACGATCTGCGTTTTTTTTTTTTGCAGGACTGCGACATTGCGGGGAACAGATCGGACCCTTGACTGACATTTTTTACACTTTTGGGGGTGCCAGTGACATTTCTACAGTAATCAGTGCTATACATATGCACTGTTACTGTAAAAATGACACTGGCAGGGAAGGGGTTAACTTTATTGGTGATCAAGGGGTTAAATGTATCCCTAGGGGTGTGTTTCTAACTGTGGGGGGGGGGGCATGGCTAGTGATGTAACCACAGAGACATACGATCCTACATAGCAGGATCGTATGATCTCTGCAGTTACATCAGGGAGAATGACAGACGGCTTTGCTTACATCAGCCGCCTGCCTTTCTCCCTCTCCAGCGGGAGATCGCGAGTGGCCGGCGGACATCGGAGCCGCCGGTCAATCGCGTGGGGATGTTACTGAACGAGCGGGGGCGGGAGCGCGCCTCCGGCGGCGCACGCTCGCCCCCTCGAGGCTCGTGGGTTGAGCGACGTAGTACACATATTGTTTACATAGGCAGGCGGCGCTCCTGTCAGTTTCCCCGAAGATCGCAGGAGGCCGGCGCCGATCGATACCGCTCCTCCCGCGGTCTGGCTCCCGCTATGTCTAATCACACCCGGAGCGCGGCACATGATCACATACATGTACGTGATTATGCGCAGCCAAGCCGCCCTGCCGCAGTAAATCTGCGTGGGGCGGTCGGGCAAGTGGTTAAAGAAGAAGAACTAGACCGAAAGCTGAGAATTAGAAGGGAAAGGAAAAGGAAAGAAGCAAAGAAGAGAAGATGAAGGGAAGGAGTCCTGCGGGGTTAACTATGGGGAATCACTTAAATCGAGAGAAGTTTATTATCGAATCTGAGGAATTTATCATGAGTGTCCGTTACCAAATCCGTCAGTTTCTCATTTACTACGATATCATTCATATGGTTATTAACTGAATCACAGCTACATGGGCTTTCCAAGCCTTGGCTAAAGTCAACTTAGTTGCAGTAAAAAGATGCAAAGCCAATTGGCGTTCTGGACGTAGGAATTCTGCCATTGGTTTACAAAGAAGGGCCTCGTAAGGGTCCCTTCTAATATTAGTGTAGCAATATTGGGTCTGCCATTGTTACCGGAAACTCTTCCAACACATTTAAGTGGAAAACCCAGGTGTGAGAACTGAGACAATGACCATTCCGACATCTTTGGTTTGTTTTGTTTATTTTATATTGGGGATAGGAGAAGGGAATGAGTGGGATACTCCTCTGGCTCAACTAGGTTTAACTGGGACACTGTACAGAAAAATGCCCGTTGGCCCTGTCCCGACACCGGCTGAATGCCTACCAACGCTTCCTTGCGCTTGAAAATACCGTTATACTGAACTTGAGCTAGAACTTCGATTTTAACTCCTTGGTTAACTCAGAAGATTCAGGACTGTAATGACCCTTGACTCTTGACACTCTGTCTAGCTCAAAAGTCCTGTGTATGACTCCCTCCAGCCCTTCACTGACTGAGGTAGCTCCTTGTAACTGCTTGTAATGCTGCAACTCTTAACACTGTACACTTGACTCTTCAGGGCCCAACCACTGGAGCCCCCTCTACACTTCCAGGGTCCTTTTACTAGGCAACCCCCTTTACACTTCAGGGTCCTTTCACTAGACAACCCCCTTTACACTTCAGGGTCCTTTCACTAGGCAACCCCCTTTACACTTGCAGGCTCTAGGATTCCTGGGACCATCTCCGGAGTGGTCCTCTCTACACTAGGCAGACCCCAGGGGCAGTTCACAGTATTTACCACCTTGGAAGGCTTTCCTGGAACTGAACCCCTCTTTCTCCAATGGTCCTTGGCACACCAGATCCTCTCTGCAGTTCAGCTCTCCCTTCTGGATACTCAGGCAGCCACCCAAGACACCCAATCCTTCTAACAGGAGGGGAGACAGCCGTGCTCTCCCTCCTGGGACTCTGCTTCCCGCCAAACACGCTGCGTCATGCGCTCCCCTCAAACTTATACCCACTCCCAGAATCCTCTGCGGCAGAATCTGCCTTCTGGGGTAGATACAAGCCCGAATGGGCCACTGTTTGGATTTCCTCCACTGCCCAATGAGAATCCTCTCACAGAGCCAGTGGGGAGACTCCCCTCTCAGTAACCACACCTGGGAGATATGACAGCCCAGCTGAAATCATGACCCTGCTGTTAGGCAGCCAAGGCCCATTATACTTTTATGTAGCACCTACCTGTAGGGTGCTACATCAGTATGAAATATATTACAAAGAAGGGTGTAAACTCTGACCCATAGTCTGTATACCTTAGGACATGACCACCAAATATCTATGTAGCACTGCCCCCTTGAGGACTGCTGGATTGTTCACCTTGGGATCCCCCCTGGGTTACCCATAGCAATTGCAGCATGCACAATTTAACTCTTCACTTGGCTCAGTCAATGAACAGTCTAGGGCAGTGATGGCAAACCTTGGCACTCCAGATGTTTTGGAACTACCTTTCCCATGATGCTCATGCACTCTTCAGTTTGAGTATCATGGGAAATGACATCACTGGTCTAGGGGATGTAGTTGTCTTAGTGGTTTTATTTAAATTAGGGATGGGAGAAGGGAAGAGTGGTATACTCCAACTTGAACTATTCACAGTAGACGAGGACCTCTGTCTGAAGATGTAGCCAGGCTGCTGATTCACCTTGCCACTAGATGAATCTAGTATTAAGTCTCTATGTAGATGACTTGCTAGGATGAATTATCTTTGGGATACACACCTAGTACCCCATTTCACTCCACCTGCTGACACCCATCCTCTGACTATCCTAAGCCAGGGTGGCCCCCCTCAGGTCAGGCCCCTAGACACGATCCCCTGTACTCACGATACTGTTTTTCGAGGGTCTCCAATGTCTCTATCCCTTCAGTCAGCTCTCATGGACCTCTGGGTTCAGCTCCATCCTTCTGGTCCCCAGGCCGACCACCTGTGACCGCGTGCCAGTGCTACAGAAGAGGAGGCAGAGGCCACCCTCCCTCCGGGACTCTGCTCACCAGCCAAAGACCCCGCAGCACATAAGCTTCTGGCTTTTATACCACACCCCACACCTCCACAATCAGTCTGTGCCAATCACTGGGGCTGTATCAAAGCCTGTGTACCCATTGGTCAGATTTCCTCCACTGTCCAATATGCCTCCCTATTTGACCAGTATGAAACACTCCCTAGACCAGAGGAATCACACACTGAGCACTATGAGCAGACCTCACTCACAGATCCTGCTCTCTGGTAGGCAGAACGCAATATAGATTTCCCTGCTGATCCTCTGATAGGCAGATAGAGCCAAAACTATACTCTCTCTATCTAGCACCTACCTAGGAGGGTGCTACATGTACCATAGTTCCCTCCTGAGAACATCCCTGGAAGCAAACCAGACAATAAGATAGAATAAATCTGGCCAACCTAGCTGGCATATAGTACCATCTACAGTCAGGTCCATAAATATTGGGACATCGACACAATTCTAATCTTTTTGGCTCTTAAATGAAACAAACAAGATGTGCTTCAACTGCAGACTTTCAGCTTTAATTTGAGGGTATTTACTAGAGGTCGACGATTATCGGCAACACCGATATATCGGGGGCCGATATGCAATTTACCCGATATTTTGGAATCGGCCCCTGAGGTTACCGATATTGACGATATTTAGGGAAAGTGCTGTACCGGAGTGATGCCTGCAGCTAGAGGCATCACCCCGGTACCGGCGTCCATAGCTGACTATCAGCTGACTTGTAATGACAATCGATGCAGCTCAGAAGCTGCTAGGCTGTCATTACAAGGAGCGGGAGGGGACGTCCCCCCTCCCGCCGCCTTCCGCGGCTCATCCGGTTCTCCTGTCCCACCGGGAGACCCAGGCATCCTACTGCCACCGCCGCCGCCGCCGAAGAGAAGGTCCAGTGTAGCATTAAGATGTGTCCTCGTAAAAGCTGGTATCCCTGCCGCAAGTGCGCATGCGCCGGTCTCCATGTAAAAAACCCGGAAGTGATGTCATAAGATCACGTCCGGGCACTCGGCGCCGAATTAAAAAAACTGATAGCATTCAAAACAGCCAAACTTGACGTTTTAAAATAAAAACCAAAAAGTGCAGCGCTGAAATCAGTATACAATTATATAGCTGAAAAGCTCATATAAAGAAAACAAAAAAGGAGAGGGGATAATGTCCAAATGAATAGTCCCAATATTAAGTGCAGAGATGTGAATCCACGTGCAAAATAACTTTCTTCCAGTGACACCAGGGAAAAGTGTAGGAAGGGGACACCCTTGTGCTCAGGTATAACAAGCAGCTTACCGAAATTCTGTGGCTGCTCAGTTAATGAGACAGCCTCTCCCAGCTAGTAGTAAACCAGTAGGTCAACCGATATCAAGCTCAGGTGCTTCGAAAGACTCCAAAAGCCGAAAGCCGTTTCCGGTGTGTTGTTAAACCGATCACATTAATATGTGGCACACTTGGAACTTCTCATATACTCCATTGAACGTAAAGCCATATGTAGAAAGAAACAGAGGCCCATAGCGTAATCCCGTAAACCAATAGGTAAATTTATTAAAAAAACTACTTACAATTTAAAAGACAAAAACAGGCATGTAGTATGTGCCGGTCATGGATCTAACCGTCTCCAGATCAGCATATGGATAAACGGCCGGCTTCGTTGGGGGGCGTGTGGACGTTTATGTCTGGGATCGCCAACGTTTCGTCATAAGAAAGACTTCTTCTGGGCGTTTTGAATGCTTTTCAGTGCCGAGGAGGGGTTTGGGGTCTTTTAGAGTACCTGAAGAAAAAGAAAAAAAAATACCGCTATCCAATGACCAAAATATCGGTATAGGCATTAAAAAAACGATATTGGTCGATCACTAGTATTTACATCCAAATCAGGTGAAAGGTGTAGGAATTAAAACAGTTTGTATATGTGCCTCCCACTTTTTAAGGGCCCAAAGTAATGGGACAATTGGCTGCTCAGCTGTTCCATGGCCAGGTGTGTGTTATTTCCTCATTATCCCATTTACAAGGTATCTGCTCCAAAGGTCCAGAGTTCATTTCAAGTGTGCTATTTGCATTTGGAATCTGTTGCTGTCAACTCTCAATATGAGATCCAAAGAGCTGTCACCATCAGTGAAGCAAGCCATCAATAGGCTGAAAAAACAAAACAAACCCATCAGAGAGATAGGAAAAACATTAGGTGTGGCCAAATTAACTGTTTGGAACATCCTTAAAAAGAAAGAACGCACCGGTGAGCTCAGCAACACCAAAAGACCCGGAAGACCTCGGAAAACAACTGTGGTGGATGACTGAAGAATTCTTTCCCTGGTGAAGAAAACACCCCTCACAACAGTTGGCCAGATGAAGAACACCCTCTAGGAGGTAGGTGTATGTGTGTCAAAGTCAACAATCAAGACTTCACCAGAGTGAATACAGAGGGTTCACCACAAGATGTAAACCATTGGTGAGCCTCAAAAACAGGAAGGCCAGATTAGAGTTTGCCAAACAACATCTAAAAAAGCCTTCACAGTTCTGGAACAACATCCTACGGACAGATGAGACCAAGATCAACTTGTACCAGAGTGATGGGAAGAGAAGAGTATGGAGAAGGAAAGGAACTGCTCATGATCCAAAGCATACCACCTCATCAGTGAAGCATGGCGGTGGTAGTGTCATGGCGTGGGCATGTATGGCTGCCAATGGAACTGGTTCTCTTGTATTTATTGATGTGACTGCTGACAAAAGCAGCAGGATGAATTCTGAAGTGTTTCGGGCAATATTATCTGCTTATATTCAGCCAAATGCTTCAGAACTCATTGGACGCGCTTCACAGTGCAGATGAACAATGACCCGAAGCATACTGCGAAAGCAACCAAAGAGTTTTTTAAGGGAAAGAAGTGGAATGTTATGCAATGTCCAAGTCAATCACCTGACCTGAATCCGATTGAGCATGCATTTCACTTGCTGAAGACAAAACTGAAGGGAAAATGCCCCAAGAACAAGCAGGAACTGAAGACAGTTGCAGTAGAGGCCTGGCAGAGCATCACCAGGGATGAAACCCAGCGTCTGGTGATGTCTATGCATTCCAGACTTCAGGCTGTAATTGACTGCAAAGGATTTGCAACCAAGTATTAAAAATGAAAGTTTGAATTATGATTGTTAATCTGTCCCATTACTTTTGGTCCCTTAAAAAGTGGGAGGTACATATACAAACTGTTGTAATTCCTACACTGTTCACCTGATTTGGATGTAAATACCCTCAAATTAAAGCTGAAAGTCTGCAGTTAAAGCACATCTTGTTTGTTTCATTTCAAATCCATTGTGGTGGTGTATAGAGCCAAAAAGATTAGAATTGTGTCAATGTCCCAATATTTATGGACCTGACTGTATATAGTACTTTGTAGGCGTTCTCTAATATAAGAACATTTTTAGAACTTTTTGAAAGGGCTATGGTCACGGTCTGCCAGTCTTCTGGATCTAGCTGTCTCCCCAAATCAATTGTAGGTGATAAGGCCACACTGGGGGTTTCCTGAAGGAGATAATTGAGGGATAAAGTAACGATATCAAACCCAGGGGAATGGGGTCAGGCTCTGCAAAAGCTCTCGAAAGGGGTTAACCTGTACGGAGTAGGTCGGGATTGTTGAAGAAAATGCTTGAGTTGTAGGCAGAGGCATAACTAGAACCTTCAAGACTGGGGCTCTTCCCACTGATCCTGGGGCCCTTTACTCTCATTGCGGGGCCCTTTATTATGGACCCTTTCACAAGTTCTGCAGTGGGCCCCCTTCCTGCCATCTTGGGGCCTCCCCACGGTGGTGAAATGCCAGAGCCCTGGTCGCAAGTGTGACCTTTGCGATCCTGGAAGTTCACCCACTGGTGTGAGTAGTTTTTATTTTTTGCTATTTTAATTGTATTATTTTTATCATTTTTTTTTTTTTTACAATGTCACTGACTATGACTCTGTTCATTCAGAAAAGGAAGGAGCTGGTAAATTATATATTTACCGACCTCTTTCCTGGTTCTCTATTGTGACACATCCCCTGCAGCAACCGGCAGGAGAGGGGAGGGAGCGCAGTGGGGGGGGGAGAACCAGGGGAGCACACAGGGGCTCAGAGACAGCAGAACACAAGTGAACTGGATAGGAGGAGTGGCGGAGGCAGCATACAGAGGAACCAATCTCCTCCATTTCGCTTCTGCAGCTACAGGAGGAAAAAGGAGGACAGTGATTTCTCTACATGCTGCCCCCCGCCGCCCTCCAATCCAGGTGAACAGGGGAGCTGCACAGGCCCCCTGGAGCATGGGGCCCGGTTGCAATTGCAACCCCTGCAACCCCTGTAGTTACGCCCCTAGTTGTAGGTAACTGTAATGTTCACGTAGGGGGATATCATGAGAAGATCTAAGAACTTTAAAGGATATTAAAGCGGAGTTCCAGCCTCACACACTCACCTGTCCAACGGTCCAGCAATGCGGCCGCCCGAAGCCTCGCTCTCCTCCCTCTCTGCTCCGCGGCGCCGGCATCACTGGTGTGGGCACCCGGCTGTGACAGTTGTTGGCTTCACAGCCGGGTACGCACTGCGCATGCGCGAGTTGCGCTGCGCGTCGTGATTGGTCGGCAATCTTCTTAGACCTCTGACATGTCCCAGAAGATTGCAGGGAGGGAGGGGGAGAGGAGAATTTCCGTTCAGGTCGCTGCGGCGCTCCGAGCGGAAGTGGAAGCGGGTGCCTGTCAAAACTAGGTACCCGCTCCCCCCCAAAAAAAATGACATGCCAAATCTGGCATGTCAGGGGGTTAGAACTGCCTAAAGCGGAAGTTCCGCTTTAATGTCGTAGGGGTGAATAGAGAATGAATATCTATGAATCCATTATCGATCCACCCGGAAAATTCGCGACCACATGTGACACAAGGGACAAGGGGTTATTAGGTATCACAGCGTTTCTGGATCTTTATATGCTGGTTCATCCTAATGAGCAATTGGGAACCACGGATGAGTCGGTGAATAAATAACATAGTGAGTGGGTTGTTTACACACACTCATAGGTGTGCGCAGCCTATTGCATTAGGGTGTGCACCCCAAAGTTGAAATACACATGCATGTGTTTGCCTACATGTACATGGCCCCGATACATTACTCTCCCTGCTGGCAAAGTGAAATAGAAGTGTGTGGCACTTCTCTTATGGCAGAGCAGGTCCGAGGGAGATCTTTCCCATCTCCTCACTGGCAAACAGAGCGATAATGCTAATGTGCCCTAGGTGAATAGGGTGTGCCCAGGCACACCCGGCACACCCTGTGCGCACGCCTATGCACACACTCACAAATATATTTGGATTGTGTGTTACCTTTAAATATCGGACCCATCGGTGGAAATTACTTCCCGTTGACATCAGCAGTATACATTTTTGAATAATTGCACACCCCTACCCTCCCTTGAATTGACAGATGAAAACATTTCTAGAATGTCTCTCTTGCCCTGAAGAAGCCTTTGGCGAGACACGTCGGCTCTCTGAGGACCTACAGACTTTGTTAGCAGAGACATTGCTTTTGCCAGTATAGTATCTTGTATCTAATAGATTCCTAGGGGAGTATTCTTTTATATGTATTATATTGTGTGTATACATACTTTTTTAGCTATGTGGAATAACAAAATTTGTGATAGTTTTATGATTTGTGATCATCCCTCCTTTCTGGCTTTGAAAGTCCCGCTTTCCTCTTTTTTATGTGTTTTGTAAGAAAATTGTTTAGGATTTTCATAGCTAGGGGAAAACAATGGGCAATAGGTAAGGCAAAGTAAGGGCAGGTGAGGGGAAATCAAGCCTGCCGAAAACTCAACTGAGTCCCACAAAAGGAGAGAATGAGAGTTCCAATTTTTTATGCCACACGATAATACCGCAAAGTTCCAAGAAACTCAAAATTTTAGTAAAAATATACATTAAATTTAATTTTAGGGCACACAAACACAATAAATTACCCAATTTTTTATAAAGCCCTGTACACGCGAGTCAAAATTCGGCCGGGAATTTTCGTCCGACGACCGATCTGCTGATTTTCGGATTGTTAGTATGATGTTTCCGACAGCCGACTCCGACTTTTCGGCCGAAAAAATTCTGGTGTGCAGGCTATAAAATTTTTGTCTGCCGTCAAAACACGTCCGATTTTCGTTCAGTCAGTACAGATTTCGGCAGGGAAAAATCTTATGAGCAAGACTAGGCATGCTCAGAGATGAAAGAACACAAAGAAAGGAATCCAACACATGACATCACTTCTGAAGTATAATTCTGTCGTACGACAAAATTCGTGTGCAGTCTAGAGCACATTCCAACCAACAGACACTGACCGATCGGCGGAAATTCGTTGCGTGTGTACCAGGCTTAAGATATAAAAGTCAAGGTTGCACCGAGAAGACACCCAACATGTCAAAGCTTAAATGTGTGTGTGCCCATGAAATGGCGACAAATTTCAGTACCCTCTATTTCCCCTTCCCTATAAAGCTTTCTTTTGGTGGTATTTGATCACCTCTGTGTTTTTTTTTTTTTTTGCGCAATACACAAAAAAAAAAACGAATTTTGAAAAAAAAAAAAACAATATTTTTTACTTTCTGCTATAAAACATTACCAATAAAAAAAATAAAATCAATTTTTTTCATCTATTTAGACCTATTTGTATTCTGCTACATGTTTTTGGGGGAACTCCGGATATGAAGGGGGACTCCTGATTTTTGGGGGAACTCCTCGTGTGAAGGGTGACTCCTGATTTTTGGGGGGACTCCTCATGTGAAGGGGGACTCCTGATTTTTGGGGGGACTCCAGACATGAAGGGGGACTCCTGATATGAAGGGGTACTCCTGATGTGAAGGGGAACTCCTGATTTTTGGGGGGACTCCTGATTTTTTGGCGGAATCCTGATGTGAAGGAAGACTCCTGATTTTTGGAGGGACTCCTGATGTGAGGGGGACAATTCATGTTAAGGGGGGACTCTTAATGTGAAGCGGGACAGATTTTTGGGGGGACTACTCATGTTAAGTGGATTCCTGATTTTTGGGGGGACTACTCATGTGAAGTGGATTCCTGATTTTTGGGGGGACTCCTGATATGAAGGGGGACTCCTGATTTGTGGGGGGACACCTGATATGGAGGGGGAATCCTGATTTGTTGGGGGGGACTACAGATGTGAAGGGGGACTCCTCATGTGAAGGGGGACTCCTGATATGAAGGGAGACTCCTGATTTTTGGGGGGACTCCTGATGTGAAGGAGGACTCCTGATTTTTGGAGGGACTCCTGATGTGAAGGGGGACACCCCATGTGAAGGGGGACTCCGCATGTGAAGGGAGACTCCTGATCTTTGGGGGGACTCCACATGTGAAGGGGGACGCCTGAATTTTGGGGGGACTCATGTGAAGGGGGACTCCTGATTTTTGGGGGGACTCCTGATATGAAGGGGGACTCCTGATTTTTGGGGGGACTCCTCATGTGAAGGGGACTCCTGATTTTTGGGGAGACTCCTCGTGTGAAGGGGACTCCTGATTTTTGGGGGGACACCCCATGTGAAGGGGGACTCCTGATATGAAGGGAGACTCCTGATTTTTGGGGGGACTCCTGATATGAAGGGGGACTCCTGATTTTTGGGGGGACTCCTCATGTGAAGAGATACTCCTGATTTTGGGGGGACTCCTGATGTGAAGGGGAACTCCTGATTTTTGGGGGACTCCTGATGTAAAGGGCCACTCCAGATGTGAAGAGAGAACTCTAAGGTGAAGGGAGTGTAAATGTAAAGGGACACTGCTGATATGAAGGGGAACTCTGATGTGAAGTGGGATTCCTGATGTAAGAAAGGGCTTCTGGTGTAAAGGGGGACTCCTGATATGAAGGGAGACTCCTGATTTTTGGGGGGACTCCTGATATGAAGGCAGACTCCTGATTTTTGGGGGGACTCCTGATATGAAGGCAGACTCCTGATATGAAGGGGGACTCCTGATATGAAGGGAGACTCATGATGTGAAGGAGGACTCCTGATGTGAAGGGGGACACCCCATGTGAAGGGGGCTCCGCATGTGAAGGGAGACTCCGCATGTGAAGGGAGACTCCTGATTTTTGGGGGGACTCCTCATGTGAAGGGGGACTCCTGATTTTTGGGGGGACTCCTCATGTGAAGTGGGATTCTTGATTTTTTGGGAGGACTCCTGATATGAAGGGAATCTCTTGATTTTTGAGGGGACTACTGATATGAAGGGGGACTCCTGATTTTTGGGGCGACTCCTCATGTGAAGGAGAACTCGTGATTTTTGGGGGGACTCCTCATGTGAAGGGGGACTCCTGATATGAAGGGGGACTCCTGATTTTTTGGGTGACTCCTCATGTGAAGGGGACTCCTGATTTTTGGGGGGACTCCTGATGTGAAGGGGAACTCCTGATTTTTTTGGGGGGGGGGACTCGTGATGTAAAGGGGAACTCCTGATTTTTGGGGGGACTCCTGATGTAAAGGGCCACTCCAGATGTGAAAAGAGAACTCTAAGGTGAAGGGAGTGACTCCTGATGTAAAGGGCCACTGCTGATATGAAGGGGAACTCTGATGTGAAGAAGTGGGATTCCTGGTGTAAGAAAGGGCTTCTGGTGTAAAGGGGGACTCCTGATATTAAGTAGGGGGCTATTGATGTAAGGGGGGCCTCCAGATAAAAAGGGGGACTTCTGATGTAAAAGGTTAGTCCTGATCTGAAGGGGGTGACTCCTGTTGTAAGGGGGGCTCTTGTTGTAAGGGGTAACTTCTAATGGAAAGGGCCACCACTGATGTAAAGGGGAACCCTGATGTAAAGGGGAACCCTGATGTGAATGGGGGACTGTTGATGCTATGTAGGGAGCTAGGGGGAGGAGTTTCCCATCTGTTTGATCAGTTTCTAATAGCGGGAAGAATGTTCCCCTCCCCCTTTTCAAGCATTATTGGCTAGTAGAATAACCCATGCCCCATCCCAGACATTAGTGACTAGTAACCCCACCCCCATCCCTCTTAGGCCTAAACCCCATTTACCCCTTACATTAGGGTCCCCAAAGTCCCCCCCCTTACATCAGAGTTCCCAGAGTTCACCCTTACAACAGAGACCCCACTTTTATTAAGATCCCCAAAATCTTCCCTTCCCCATAGCCCCACTTATTTTAGGGTCTCCAGAGTCCCCCTGGCTGTGGCGGCACCCTAGTTCACCTAGTGGTAGCACCGGCCCTGGTGGCCAGACAACTATCCCCCCTCCTCCCAGGTATTAGTTGCCAATAGAAACCCCCTCCTCATTCCCTGGTCTTGGTGACCAGTAGCCCCCCCCCCCCCCCATCTGCAATATCAGACATTTGGAGCCATAAGACCTTCTCAGAGGGATTTGTAACCATCAAATTATTTCGCCAGCCATTGGTTGGCAGTTCCACCCCTCTTTTCCAGGCATTAGTGACCAGCAGAATACTTAGTGCCTCACCCCCCTTTCCAGGTAATAGTGGCCAACAGATTATCACCCCCCTCCCCCTTTTTTCCAAGCATTAGTGGCCAGTAGACTACCCCCGTCCCCACTTCTCGGAACTTAGTGGCCAGTAGACTACATTCCGTTCCCACTTCCCAGAACTTAGTGGCCAGTAGAATACCCCCTATCCCCGTCCCCACTTCCTGGAACTTAGTGGCTAGTAGACTACCCCCGTCCCCACTTCCTGGAACTTAGCGGACAGTAGAGTACCCCCCCCCCCCCGTCCCCACTTCCCTGAGTTTAGTGGCCTCACGTCCCGGGAACTTAGTGGTCAGTAGATTACCACCCGTTCCTGTCCTCACTTCCCAGAACTTAGTGGCCAGTAGACTACCCACCATTCCTGTCCTCACGTCCCCGGAACTTAGTGGCCAGTAGACTACCCCCCGTCCCCGTCCCCTTCCTCACTTCCCGGAACTTAGTGGCCAGCAGACTACCCCCCCGTCCCCATCCCCTTCCTCACTTCCCGGAACTTAGTGGCCAGTAGACTACCCCCCGTCCCCTTCCTCACTTCCCAGAACTTAGTGGCCAGTAGACTACCCCCCCGTCCCCGTCCCCTTCCTCACTTCCCGGAACTTAGTGGTCAGTAGACTACCCCCCGTCCCCGTCCCCACTTCCCGGAATTTAGTGGCTAGTAGAGTACATCCTCCCCCATCCTCCACACTTTCCCAGGCAGTAATGACCAACTGAGTCCACCACCGTCCTTCCCTGTATTGGTGATCAATATAAGTTATATAAATGATGGTTATAATATAATGGTTAAAGTTCTATATAGGGCTGGGGACAGTTTTCTGGGGTAGAAGAAAAGGCTGCAACAAATGTGACATCTCTAGAGATACAGTGAGAGGAAAAAGTATTTGACCCCCTGCAGATTTTGTACGTTTGCCCACTGACAATGAAATGATCAGTCTATAATTTTATTGGTCGGTTTATTTTACCAGTGAGAGACAGAATAACAACAAAAATATCCAGAAAAACGCATTCCAAAAACGTTATAAATTGATTTGCATTTTAATGAGTGAAATAAGTATTTGATCCCCGATCAATCAGTAAGATTTCTGGCTCCCAGGTGTCTTCTATACAGGGAACAAGCTGAGATTAGGAGCACTCTCTTAAAGGGACATGTGCGATAAACCCCAGCACTTCCTTTGTGAGACAATTTTACATTCAGGCGCTGAGCCCGCGACAAATCCATTGCAGAATCTCACCATATGGTTCAGGAAAAAGGTTGAGATGTCATTAGGGTGGAGCGGAGGCTTTATGAGGTCACCTTGGTGTCATTTAGCAAGCTCTGACATTCATTGCACAGACACGGAATTCCCAGGAATGTTCTCAGTTTCACCTATTTACAGATCAATAAGCTGAGAATGTCTCCTCATAGTAAAATCTGCAGAACTGGGAGATCCTCTCTGGGCAGTCAGGGGTTAACTACACTGCCCTCAACCAAGATGGCTGCCCAGAGCTGTGGCTGGGAGGGGCTTGTTACTTACTGTGGGTGGGGCT
>NC_138770.1:44073284-44483284 GCF_965119305.1 Pelophylax lessonae
GATCACCATCCCCAGTAATGATCACCATTCTTGCCACTGATCATTGTTTCCATCACTGATCACCATCCCCAGCACTGATCACCATCCCCAGTAATGATCACCATTCTTGCCACTGATCATTGTTTCCATCACTGATCACCATCCATGGTACTAATCACCATCACAAGCCCTGATCACCATCCCCAGTATTGTACACCATTCCTGCCACTGATCATTGTTTCCATTACTGATCACCATCCCCAGTATTGATCACCATTCTTGCCACTGAACACTGTTTCCATCACTGATAACCATCCATGGTACTGATCACCATTACAAACACTGATCACCATCCATGGTACTGATCCCATTACAAGCACTGATCACCATCCCCAATATTGATCATCATTCCTGCCAATGATCACTGTTTCCATCACTTATCACCATTCATGGTACTGATCACCATCCCCAGCACTGATCACCATCCCCAGTATTGATCATCATTCCTGCCAATGATCACAGTTTCCATCACTTATCACCATCCATGGTACTGATCACCATCCCCAGCACTGATCACCATTCCTGCCACTGATCCCTGTTTCCATCACTGATCACCATCCATGGTACTAATCACCATCCCCAGTATTGATCACCATTCCTGCCACTGATCATTGTTTCCATCACTGATCACCATCCATGGTACTGATCACCATCCCCAGTATTGATCACCATTCCTGCCACTGATCATTGTTTCCATCACTGATCACCATCCATGGTACTGATCACCATCCCCAGCACTGATCACCATCCCCAGTATTGATCACCATTCTTGCCACTGATCACTGTTTCCATCACTGATCACCATCCCCAGTATTGTACACCATTCCTGCCACTGATCATTGTTTCCATCACTGATCACTATCCATTGTACTGATCCCCATCCCCAGTATTGATCATCATTCCTGCCACTGATCCCCGTTTCCATCACTGATCACCATCCATGGTACTGATCACCATCCCCAGTATTGATCACCATTCCTGCCACTGATCATTGTTTCCATCACTGATCACTATCCATGGTACTGATCACCATCCCCAGTATTGATCACCATTCCTGCCACTGATCATTGTTTCCATCACTGATCACTATCCATGGTACTGATCACCATCCCCAGTATTGATCACCATTCCTGCCACTGATCACTGTTTCCATCACTGATCACCATCCCCAGTATTGTACACCATTCCTGCCACTGATCATGGTTTCCATCACTGATCACTATCCATGGTACTGATCCCCATCCCCAGTATTGATCATCATTCCTGCCACTGATCCCCGTTTCCATCACTGATCACCATCCATGGTACTGATCACCATCCCCAGTATTGATCACCATTCCTGCTACTGATCATTGTTTCCATCACTGATCACTATCCATGGTACTGATCACCATCCCCAGTATTGATCACCATTCCTGCTACTGATCATTGTTTCCATCACTGATCACTATCCATAGCATAGATCACCTTCCCCAGCATTAATCACCTTCCCCAGCATTGGGATCAGGATAACAGGTCCTCTTCACTGGGGGAATTCACCTCCCCTACCGGGACTGGTACGCCCAGTCACATGACCCCCCCAGGAATGTGGTATTATATATACCAATGTGTGTATGTGTATATACTGGATATATGACAATGTCTCCTGTTGTGTCCCCTCACAGCGAGGTGATCAGCACGGCAGATGGTGGTCAGATATCTTTGGATTGGACTGAAAACGAGGACAGCGCACATTTCCCAGAATCCTCCTCTCGTCCTACAGTCCTCCTATTGCCTGGACTGACGGGGAACAGCCATCAGTCCTACATCCTGCACCTGGTACAGCGGGCCCGCATTGACGGATACAGGTGAGACCTTCCGTGAGAGCCAATGGCAATCCAGCTGTGACCAGTGTGCACAGTGAATGTAGAGATCTGATTGGATGTTATGTGGGATGTAACCTACATACACAGTACGTGTTACACTGTATGGCAGAGTCTCCTCATCCACATACAGTTCATAATTTTTTCATATGATGTTAGCCAATAAGATGGAAGAAGAGTTTATGGACGCAACAGATGTAGAGTGACACAAAGGTTCCAATATCTTCTGATATTATTATTAATAGATAGAGGATACAAATGTACCCAATTAAATCAATCTGCTAACAATCTGAGATCTACAAGGAATTACCTGATCCTATCCATCCTAAGGGCCACCATACTCAATACAATGTAACCAATACAAGGTCAGATGTATCAATCTGCACACAATCCAAGACCTACAGTGCGGGAAACCGTATGTGATCCCCTGCTGATTTTGTACGTTTGCCCACTGACAAAGAAATGACCAAAATGCATTTCAAAATTATTGTAAAAAGTTATAAATTGATTTGCATTTTAATAAGTGAAATAAGTATTTAAACCCTTGGCAAAACATGATGTAGTACTTGGTGGAGAAACCCTTGTTGGCAATCACAGAGGTCAGACGTTTCTTGTAGTTGGCCACCAGGTTTGCACACATCTCAGGAGGGATTTTGTCCCACTCCTCTTTGCAGATCCTCTCCAAGTCATTAAGGTTTGGAGGCTGACGTTTGGTAACTCGAACCTTCAGCTCCCTCCACATATTTTCTATGGGATTAAGGTCTGGAGACTGGCTAGGCCACTCCAGGACCTTAATGTGCTTCTTCTTAAACCACTTCTTTGTTGCCTTGTGTTTTGGGTCATTGTCATGCTGCAATACCCATCCACAGCCCATTTTCAATGCCCTGGCTGAAGAAAGGTAGTTCTCACCCATGATTTGACTGTACATGGCCCCATCCATTGTCCCTTTGATGCGGTGAAGGGGTCCTGTCTCCTTAGCAGAAAGAAACCCCCAAAACATAATGTTTCCACTTCCATGTTTGACGGTGGGAATGGTGTTCTTGGGGTCATAGGCATCCTCCTCCTCGTCCAACCACATCGAGTTGAGTTGATGACAAAGAGCTTGATTTTGGTCTCATCTGACCACAACACTTTCACCCAGTTCTCCTCTGAATCATTCAGATGTTCATTAGCAAACTTCAGACTGGCATGGACATGTGCTTTCTTGAGCAAGGGAACCTTGCGGGCACTGCAGGATTTCAGTCCTTCACGGTGTAGTGTATTACCAATTGTTTTCTTGGGGACTATGATCCCAGCTGCCTTGAGATCATTGACAAAGTTCTCCCGTGTAGTTCTGGGCTGATTCCTCACTTTTCTCATGATCATTGAAACTCCACGAGGTGAGACCTTGCATGGAGCCCGAGACCGAGGGAGATTGACAGTTATTTTGTGTTTCTTCCATTTGCGAATAATCGCACCAACTGTTGTCACCCTCTCACCAAACTGCTTGGCGAAGGTCTTGTAGCCCATTCTAGCCTTGTGTAGGTGTAAAATCTTGTCCCTGACATCTTCGGACAGGTCTTTGGTCTTGGCCATGGTGGAGAGATTGGAATCTGATTGATTGGTTGCTTCTGTGGACAGGTGTCTTTTATACAGGTAACAAGCTGAGTTTAGGAGCACTCCCTTTAAGAGAGCGCTCCCAATCTTAGCACGTTACCTGTATTGAAGACGCCTGGGAGCCAGAAATCATACTGATTGATAGAGGATCAAATACTTATTTCACTAGTTTAAATGCAAATCAATTTATAACTTTTTTGAAATGAATTTTTCTGGATTTTTGTTGTTATTCTGTCTCTCACTGTTAAAATAAACCGACCAATAAAATTATCAACTGATTATTTCTTTAACAGAGGGTAAATGCACAAAATCAGCAGGGGACCAAATACTTTTTTCCCTCACTGTACACTTATTACCAGATCTCATCCATCCTAGAAGTCACCATAATTGGTGACAATGTAACTAATACAAGGTCAGATGTATTAATCTGCTCGAAATTCAAGATCTGCACCACTGGTCTCCAAACTGCGGCCTAAGAGTCTGAATGTGTCCCTTTGCTTACTCTTATCTGACCCTTGGGGCGCAATTTTATTCCTTGACACAAATGAAGAACACTATTTCTCCCAATGACACCAACAATGCGACACAATTCCTACCAATAACATCAATGATGGAACACAGTTCCTCCACATGATGCTAACAATGGGGCCCAATGACACCACTGATGGGACGCAATTCCTCCCAATGACACCAATTATGTGATACAGTTTCTCCCACTGACACCAATGATGGGGGATTGTTTACTCCCACTGATGCTGGGACATTTTTTACTCCCAATGGCCACAATCTGACAGTAAAGTGGCCTTTTGTTTAGAACGTTTGGAGACACCTAATCTACACCAATTACCTGATTCTGTGTCCCATTGGGGAGATTTCCTTTCATTTCCTGCCTTAAAGACATAATTTTTCCACATCCTAAACTAAGGAAGATACTTTGGCTTTAGATACAATTTTGGGTTTGATAAGTTAATACTTTGGTAAGTTGCAGAAAATGTATAAGCCGGAATATGTGGCACCCAAACTCGTCAACTGCACCAGCATTCGGCAGACCAAGTTGGGCGTGGCAGTTCCCTACACATTTGCCGGCTTTGTGAAGAGTCCGTCTCTCTTGGCAGGTGCGTGGTGTTCAATAATCGCGGTTTCGGAGGAGAGGAGCTACTGGTGAGTGCCAGACGTTGGTAGCAGTGGTGGAGATCCGGGGATGACGATTATTATAAGTCTTCTTCTCTCTGCAGACTCATCGAACATTCTGTGCTGCTAACACTGAAGACCTCAGCAGGGTGGTGGCACATGTCCAAAGTCGCTACCCCGGGGCCCCTCTGTTGGCGGTGGGGGTCTCGCTGGGCGGGTAAGTCCAGCAGAGCATTATGATGTACACATGTATTTTGGTGGTTTGCCTTGAGTTCTTCTTTAAACTCTGGAGGAATTGAATGATGGAGGCCCACTCTGTGTGGTATTGGAAAAAAGTTTTGGACAAGTTTCGGCTTTTAGCCACAAAAGTGTTATGTGTCCCCGTAGATGGAGTTAAAAGTCCAGCAATAACCCGAGAGGTAAAGGAAGCATCCTGTGCCCTTCCACCTTGATGGCAGAACTTCTAGGTTAGAGTTTCCATATTTCAGCTCTTTATTCTTTCCTCTAGGATGGTTCTCCTGAATTATTTGGCCTCTACTGGCTCCAGGTCTCAGCTCCAGGCTGCGCTGGTGTTCTCTACGCCCTGGGATGTGTTTGTATCAACCGCCTCACTGGAGAAGCCGCTAAATTACCTCCTGTTCAACCGAAACCTCGCCTCCGGCCTGCGGAACACCTTGCTTAAGTAAGTGGTGGCCACCAAACACATGGCAGTGTGGGATCTTGACTGGTTGGTTGGTCCATGGCTGACCTTTTGTTGGCACCTTGCTCTGCGATATCCCTTTCTACATCCATGGCTCATTTTCTTTTATCACAGGTACCGGGACATCATCGGAAAGGTTCTGGATGTGGAACATATATTGCAGGTGAGATCAGTGTCACAGGAAGGATTTAGGAATTTTCGGAACCCCACTGTCCAAAATGTACTCATAGATAAAAGTGGTAAAGGAAGTCAAGGGAACTTGTTAGAAATTTGGTGCCCGATCTAGAATTGCTTAGAGGGAGGAAAAGAGGTCACTAGGCAAATTTTCATGAACACGATAGGCAGGCCTAGAAAAGCCAAGCCAGCTAGAGGGAGGTGGAAAATTCTCTTGTAGAAGGGATGATCATTAAGGAGTCTGAAATAAGAAGGAGTTCCCAGAAGTACATAAAGTCTGTTGGAGAAAGAGTTTGTGGGAGGAGAGGAAGTTCTGGAGAAGTCTGTTAGGGTTTCTGTGAGGAGAGGAAGATCAAGAGCAGTCTTTTGGGTGAAGTTTGCTGAAGGACAGAGTTCTCGAGAGGAAAGGAAGCTCTAGAGAAGCCTGATAAAGGAAGGAGTTCCTAGGAAGAGGGGAATCTTTAGAGAAATCTGATGGAGGAAGGATTTTCTGGGAGGAGAGGAAGCTCTAGGAAATTCTGATAAAGGAAGAAACACCTGGGAGGAGAGGAAGATCTAGAGTAATCTGATGGAGGAAGGAAGATTCTGGGAGGTGAAGCACCTTTATAGAGGTCTGGTGAGGGGAAAGAGTTTCAGGATAGAGAGGAAGCTCTAGAGTAGTCTGATGGAGAAGGGAGTTTCGGGAAGGAGAGAAATCCCTTATGTAGACTGATGAAGGAAAAAGTTCAGAAGAGGAGAGGCATCTCTAGAAAAGTCTAATAGAAGGAGGAGTTCCTGATGGGAGAGGAAGTCATAGAAAAGGCTGATAAATGTAGGAGAGGAAGTTCTAAAGAAGCCTGATGGAGGAAGGCATTGTTGGTCGGAAAGAAAGCACTAGAAAGGCCCGATGAAGGGAGGAGAGTAACCTCTAGAGAAGTCTGATGATGGCAGGAGTTCCCAGGAAGAGAGGAAGCATTAGAGAAGTCAGATGGAGGGATAGGTTCCTGGTAGGGGAGGAAGCTCTTGTGAAGTCTAAAAGAGGGAAGAGTTTCTGCAAGGAGAGGAAGTTCTAGAAAAGTCTGATAGAGGGAAGGGTTCCTCTAAGAAGAAGAAGCTCTAAAGAAGCCTTATGGGGGAAGGATTTCCTAGCAGGAGAGAAAACAATGTCTTTAGGGAAAAGGAGTTCCTGGGAGGAGAGGAAGCTCTAGAAAATTCTGATGGAGGAAGGAACACCTGGGAAGAGAGGAAGATCTAGAGTAATCTGATGGAGGAAGGAGTTCCTGGGAAGAGAGAAAGCACTAGAGAAATATAATGGAGAAGGAAGATTCTGGGAGGTGAAGCACCTTTATAGAGGTCTGGTGGGGGAAAAAGTCTTAGGATAGAGAGGAAGCTCTAGAGTAGTCTGATGGAGGAAGGTGTTTCTGAGAGGAGAGGAATCCCTTATGTAGACTGATGGAGGATAAAGGGAGTCCTGGAGAAACCTGATAGACGAAGGTGAAGAAGCTCTAAAGAAGCCTGATGGAGGAATGAGTTCTTTGTAGGAAAGAAAGCCCTAGAAAGGCCTGACGAAGAGAGGAGAGTAAGCACTAGAGAAGGAGTTCCCAGGAAGAGAGGAAGCTTTAGGGAAGTCTGATGGAGGGAGGAGTTCCTGGTAGGAGAGGAAGCTCTAGTGACGTCTAATGGAGGGAAGAGTTCTTGGTAGGAGAGGAAGCTCTAGTGACGTCTAATGGAGGGAAGAGTTCCTGGTAGGAGAGGAAGCTCTAGTGACGTCTAATGGAGGAAGAGTTCCTGGTAGGAGAGGAAGCTCTAGTGACGTCTAATGGAGGGAAGAGTTCCTGGTAGGAGAGGAAGCTCTAGTGACATCTAATGGAGGGAAGAGTTCCTGGTAGGAAAATAAACTCTAGTGAAGTCTAATAGAGTGAAGCTTACATGGAAGAATAGGAAAGCTCTATAGAAGTCAGATGGAGGAATTCCTGGGAGGGGGAATAAATTCTATAGAAGTCTGATAGAGGGAGGGGTTGCTGGAAGGACAGGAAGCTTTAGAGAAGCCTTATAGAGAGGGAATTCCCAGAAGAAGATGAAACTCTAGAGATATCTTCAGGGGGAAGGAGTACCTGGAAGGAGAAGAAGCTCCAGAGAAGTTAATTATAGGTAGAGAGGACACTAGGGGGGAGGCATTGGCTGGGTATCCAGTATAGCAGGATAGAAAGCTCTAAAAAAAAGCTTGATGAAGAGGGGAGAGGAAACACTAGAAAAGCCTGACAAATGAAGGAGTTCTTGGTGAGACAGAAAATCATAGAGAAGCCTGATGAAGGAAGCAGTTCCCAGGAAGAGAGGAAGCTTTAGAGAAGCCTGATAGGGTGAGGACTTCCTGTGAGGAGAGGAAGCTCTAAAGAAGCCTAATGAATGAAGCAGACCCTAGTAGGAGACAAAGCTCTACAGAAGCCAGATTAAGGAAGGAGATCCTGGGAAGAGAGGAAGCTTTAGAGAAATTTGATGGTGGGAGTAGTTTCCGGGAGTAGGAGAAGCTCCAAAGAAGCCTAATGAATGAAGCAGTTGCTAGTAGGAGACAAAGCTCTACAGAAGCCAGATTAAGGAAGGAGATCCTCGGAAGAGAGGAAGCGTTAGAGAAATCTGATGGTGGGAGGAGTTTCCGGAAGGAGACAAAGCTTTGCAGAAGCCTAATGGATGAAGCAGTTCCTAGTAGGAGAAAAAAGCTCTACAGAAGCCAGATTAGGGAAGGAGATCCTGGGAAGAGAGGAAGCTTTAGAGAAATCTGAGGAGTTCCTGGGAGGAGAGAAAGCTCTAGCGATGTCTAATTGAGGGAAAAGTTCCTGAGGGAAGAGTAAGCTTTAAAGAAGTCTGATGGAGGAAGGCGTTCCTGGGACAAGAGGAAGTTCTAAAGTAATCTTTAGGGGGATAGAGTTTCCTGGAAAAGAGGATGCTCTAGAGAAGTCAGTTATTGATAGCAGAGGGTACTGGGGACATGGGGGAATTAGTTGTGTGTCCAGTATATCAGGAGAGAAAGCTCTACAAAAGCCTGCTAAGGGGAGGAGAGGAAGCTCTAGAGAAGCCTGATGAATGAAAGAGTTCCTGGTAAGAGAGAAGGCTCTAGAGAAGCCTGGCGAAGGAAGGAAAATTTAGAGAAGTCGGATGGAGGGAGGGGTTCTTGGGAGGAGAGGAAACTCTAGAGAGGCCTGATGGTGGGAAGAGTACCTTGGAGGAGAGGAAACTCTAAAGAAGCCCAATTGAGAAAGCAGTTCCAAGTAGGAGCGAAAGCTCTACGAAGGCCTAATAAAGGAAGGAGTTCCCGGGAAGAGAGAAAGCTTTAAAGAAATGTGGTGGAGTGAGGAGTTCCTGGTAGGAGAGGAAGCTCTAATGAAGTCTTATGGAGGGAAGAGTTTCCTGGGAGGAGAGGAAAGCTCTATAGAAGACAGATGGAGTAATTCCTTGGAGGGGAAGAAGTTCTAGAGAAGTTGGATGGAGGGAGGGGTTCCTGGAGAGGAGAAGAAACTCTAGAGAGGCCTGATGGTGGGAAGAGTACCTTGGAGGAGAGGAAGCTCTAAAGAAGCCCAATTGAGAAAGCAGTTCCAAGTAGGAGCGAAAGCTCTACGAAGGCCTAATAAAGGAAGGAGTTCCCGGGAAGAGAGAAAGCTTTAAAGAAATGTGGTGGAGGGAGGAGTTCCTTTTAGGAGAGAAAGCTCTAGTGAAGTCTAATGGAGGGAAGAGTTTCCTGGGAGGAGAGGAAAGCTCTATAGAAGACAGATGGAGTAATTCCTTGGAGGGGAAGACGTTCTAGAGAAGTCTGATAGAGGGAGGGGTTCCTGGTGAGGAGAGGAAGCTCTAGAGAGGTCTGATGGACGGAGGAGAGGAAGTTCTAGAGAGGTCTGATAGAGGGAGGTGTTCCCGTGAGGAGAAGAAGCTCTAGAGAAGCATTATGGGGGAAGGAATCTCGTAGGAGAGAAAACTTTAGACATGTTTTTAGGGGAAAAGAGTTCCTGGGAAGTCCTAGAAAATCCAGGTATGGTTGGAAGAGGATACTGGAGTGGCATTGGCAGAAAAGCCTGATGACAGGAGGAGAGGAAGCTCTCGAGAAGCATGATGAAGGAAGGAGTTCCTAGGAAAAAATGAACTTTAGAGTTTATGGAGGAAGGAGTTCCTGGTACTTCCAAGTGAAGTCTTTTGGGGGGGGGGGGGAGTCCTTGGAAGAGAGGAAGCACTAGAGAAGTCAGTTATGGGCAAAAGAGGACACTGGGGTGGCATTGTCTAGGTGTCTAGTAAGGGTCATTCTGTATGATGAATCGAAGATGCTGAATATTTCTGTAGCTCTGGTCACAGATGTCAGTGTTCAGCTTCATGTAGACCCCAAGATATTATCAGACCCCAAGAATAGGTTTCCGATTAGAACCCACTGGAGCTCCTTTTCCTCTATTTTGCATTCTTTATCCTTGGTTGTTTTTTTATTGCAGTCTCGCTCTATCCGGGAATTCGATGAGCGATACACCTCCGTCGTCTTCGGTTACCAGTCATGCGACGACTATTATCATCACGCCAGTCCCTGCAACAAGCTGGGGAAAGTGAGGACACCAGTACTATGTGTGAATGCTGAGGATGACCCTTTCTCCCCCCTACAAGGTAAGTCCTGGGACCTCGGAGGGCTCTGCTCCCTCTCACAGACAAAGAGTTGGGTCCTACAGAACATCCAAGAGTGTTACCGGTCTATGTAGGCTTCAATGCCCCAAACATCTGTTCACCATTTTACTATGCGGACCATCTATTGTACGTACAGCTAGTATAAGAACTGGTCTTTAAATAAGCTTCTGAAAATAATTTGGGCACTCATACATTGTTGATGATCTAACACTGGGAGGTTGCTCAGTAAAGGGGAAGTCTGGCCTGAGTGATGACAATTAACTGGTGATCCTGCCTTGTTCAGACACTTCCTGTGTCAACGCTCTACTTTTCTCAAAATTGCTGCCCTGGGTTGTCACCTGTCACACGGGCTTCCGATGGAGACCACAAGCGGCCATTTCAGCACACATTAGGCGAACATGGTCCACTTTGGTCACCTTTAGGAAACCCACCCTGAGAAATCCAATGAAGCCATCGGTGGAATGCATGTAGACAGAAAGAGGCTGCAGAAGATCAGCACATCATCTTGTGCCCCAAATTCTAGAGATGCCACAATATTCAAATAATGACTGGCCTTTCCGACCAAGAACTTGGCTCTGCCCTTTGGCCACTAAGGATATTTATTACACTAATGGGCCAATAGTGAGGCCAGGCAGGGTGGTGTCAGGAAGAGTGGTCAGTGTAGTATGGTAAGCAACGGGTTAAGTTGCTGTCTGCAAAATTTTACAATTATGTATATGTCTGGGAGCTGGGTGTGGCTGAAGTTAGTTGCATGCTGATGTGCAGTGAATAAAGAAGCAACCTGAACAGCCTGTCTGTGTTAATACACTACATTTTGGTGACGAGGATGGCTAGCTTTCTGGATTTACCGGCTATCGGACCGTTTGATGTGTCTGGAGACCACACTAGTCTCTCACAGCGCTGGGACAAGTGGAAGAAGGGATTTTAGCTATATGTTATAGCCACAGGAGTGACTGCACCTGCTCAGAAGAGAGCCATGCTGCTGCATCTAGCTGGACCTCAAGTTCAGGACATTTTTGAAACCCTGGGAGCAACAGGGGAAGATTCAGACTATGAGACAGCCATGAATAGACTGAGTGAGTACTTTGAGCCAAAGAAAAATATTCCCTATGAAAGATATAAGGTTAGACAGGCTGTGCAAGAACTGGGAGAAACCACAGACAGTTATGTGACTAGGCTGAAATATCTGGCAAAGTCTTGTGATTTTGGGACTGTAACTGAGGAGATAATCAGAGATCAGGTCATAGAGAAATGCACATCTGTGCACCTCAGGAGGAGATTATTGAGAGAACCTAGTCTCACACTTACTAGTCTGCAGGAGATTGCAAGAGCCATTGAACTGTCTGAGCTCCAGGCTCTGCATATTGAAACCAAGAACACTGCATCTGTCAATACAGTCTCCAAACCTACCTATAATAATAGGAATATCTGGAGTAGAAAAGACAGTTTTCCACAGAGGACTTTACATATCACCTGCAATAAATGTGGCAGGGCGGGACACACAAGTCAGGACTGCACTGTGGTACAGAATAAAATGTGCTTTGCTTGTGGAAAGACAGGTCATTTTGCAGCTGTGTGTAGAAGTACAACCAGAGATAACAAAACCAAAGGACAATCTGCACAAGTAAATGTTATAGCTGAGGATAAAGAGAGTGCTCCTGACTGTGAATTTATATTCTCCCTGTGTTCTCTGCAAGCCGGGACATTAACCATTAAGATTGGAAATACAGATGTGTCAGTGTTGATTGACTCTGGAGCTACATGCAATGTTATGGACTTGGCTTCTTGGCACAGTCTTAATGGCAGAGAAAATCACCTTAAATTGTGTAACACCACTAAACAGATTTATAATTATGGCTCCAGTACACCACTGCAACTTAAAGGCAAATTTTATACCTCTGTTCAAACACATGAGACTGGTCCTCCATTGCAGACCGAATTCTATGTTGTAGATGGCACAGGGTCGCCTCTGCTTGGTCGTCAAACCGCAATGGCACTAGGGGTGTTACAGATTGGCCGTGATGTAGGCAGCGCAAGAGTGAATATGGTGTCTCCTGCTATTTCTGCATTGAAAGAGGAATTTAAAGATTGCTTCTCTGGGTTTGGAAAATTAAAGGATTTTCAGTTGGAGCTTCACATTGATCCACATGTAAAGCCTATTGCACAGCCAGTACGCAGACTTCCTTATAGCCTGAGATCACCTGTTGAGCACAAACTGGCAGAGCTGCTAGACCTTGACATTATTGAACCTGTGGAAGGGCCCACTCCGTGGGTATCGCCGTTAGTTGTTGTACCAAAGGGCACAGATATTCGGATTTGTGTGGACATGAGATGTGCTAACCAAGCTGTGCAGAGAGAGAGACATCCAATTCCCACTATTGAAGATGTTCTACATGCAATGAATGGGGCAAGTGTCTTCAGTAAACTGGATTTGAAATGGGGTTATCATCAGATTGAATTGACCCCAGCATCTAGAGTCATCACTACATTTGCAAGCCATAAAGGTCTTTTTAGATACAAGAGGTTGATGTTTGGCGTATCGTCCGCACCGGAGGCCTATCAACATGTGATTCAGCAAGTGCTACATGGTTGTGAAGGCACGCATAACATTTCTGATTATATAATTGTGTGGGGAACAAACACACAGGAGCACGATGAACGTCTCCGTGCAGTGCTAAATCGCTTGAAGGAGAAAGGGTTGACATTAAATGAGAAGAAATGCACATTTCAAATGAATAAAATGACTTTTATGGGCCATGTGCTGTCTGACAGGGGCATTGGTCCGGAGGACTGTAAAATTAAAGCTGTGTCTGATGCCAGAAATCCTGAAAACCCTGCAGAAGTACGCAGTTTTCTTGGGCTAGTGAATTACTGTGCCAAGTTTATTCCAGATATGGCGACTGTCAGTGAACCTTTGAGAGTGTTGACTCGCAAAGCAGTCCCTTGGAAGTGGGGTTTTTTGGAACAAGGTGCATTTGATGAACTTAAGAGACGGCTGACTTGCGCCACAACTTTGGCTTATTTCAATCCTACTGCACACACCCAAGTTATTGTCGATGCTAGCCCTGTGGGGTTAGGCGCCATCTTGGTTCAGAGACAATGCACAGGCGATTACAGGCCTATTCAGTATGCAAGCAGATCCCTCACTGATGTAGAGAGACGTTATTCTCAGACCGAGAAAGAAGCTTTGGCTGTTGTTTGGGGATGTGAAAGGTTTCACACCTATCTCTACGGCCTTGATTTTGAAATCATCACAGACCACAAGCCTCTGGAAGTGATATATTCGCCACGCTCAAAACCATCCGCCAGAATTGAGAGATGGGTTCTCAGATTGTTACCATATCGCTTTACAGTGCGGTACAGACCTGGACCGACTAATGCGGCAGATGCACTTTCCAGATTGCCTCAGTCTTCTGCACCTGTTCATAACCTGGCAGAAGAGTACATTCGTTTTGTGGCTACTAACGCCATGCCTCAGGCATTGACACCGCGGGAGGTTGAAGAATTGTCATCTGTGGATCCGGAAATTGCTCGGTTGAGGAAATGTGTAAGACAAGGGGTTTGGGTGGATTGTGACCCAAGCTATCACAGAATCAAACAAGAGCTGAGTATTGCAGGACAACTAGTTCTACGTGGCAATCGTATTGTGATGCCTAAAGACTTACGGAAACGTACATTACATTTAGCCCATGAGGGCCATCAAGGCATTGTACGCACCAAACAAAGATTACGTGAGAAAGTCTGGTGGAACGTTTGGTTTCTTCATGTCGAGCATGTCAGTTGGTGGGCAGCAAACCTAAACCAGAACCAGTAACTCACACTGTTCTACCTGAGGGACCATGGGAAGATTTAGCCATTGATCTGTGCGACATTCCATCTGGACACCATCTTTTAGTTGTTGTGGACTATTATTCAAGGTGGCAAGAGGTGGTAGTTCTCACTAAAGCTACATCATCAACTGTAATTGAGGGGTTGGAGAGCATTTTTGCATCTCATGGGTTGCCTAAATGGATTGTGAGTGATAATGGTGCCCAGTTTACTTCTCAGGAATTTCAGGATTATCTGAAATCAAATGCTATTGAACATCATCGTACAACTCCATACTGGCCACAGGCTAACGGGGAAGTGGAACGCCAGAATCGAACCTTGCTGAAGGCTTTGCGGATTGCTCATTTAGAGAGAAGAGACTGGAAAAAGGAACTGTGGCGTTTTCTTTTGGCTTATCGCACAACTCCGCATACTGTCACTGGCGTTAGTCCTGCGGAACTTCTTTGTGGTCGCAAATTCAGGACAAAATTGCCAGACATTGGGGGTCCTCCTACAAGTCAGAAACCTTTTCGGCATATTGATGAGGAAAGGAAGATCCGGGCTGAACAGTATGCAAACCACCGCCGCCATTGTCAACCTAGTGGCCTTCAACAGGGTGATAAGGTGTTGCTTCAAAGTGATCGGTTTAACAAACTGGCTCCGTCCTTTGAACCTGAGCCTTATGTTGTAAAGGAGAAAAGAGGTACTCAAGTGGTTTTAGAGGATTTAGATGGTCACACAAAAGTGCGTAATTCCTCATTTGTGAAGAAATTTATTGAGTCAGAAGGTCAAGTATCGGAAGATGGCGAACAGGCAAAGAGTAGTGATGATACTGCCAGTGATCCAGACTTCAATCCACAACCATCCACATCGGAATGGCCAAGAGAAAAACGAGCAACAAATCCACCGGCCTACCTTAAGGACTATGTGTATAGTCAGGAGTTTATAGTTTAAATTTTTAGTTGTTCATCCATGCATTTTGTTAATCTTATTAATACGTTGTGCATGTTATGTTTTATTCAAAGAGAGGAGGGAATGTAGTATGGTAAGCAACGGGTTAAGTTGCTGTCTGCAAAATGTTACAATTATGTATATGTCTGGGAGCTGGGTGTGGCTGAAGTTAGTTGCATGCTGATGTGCAGTGAATAAAGAAGCAACCTGAACAGCCTGTCTGTGTTAATACACTACAGTCAGTATCTGGGTATTAGGGCCTCTCAGGAATGTGGGGCTCCTGAGAATAGCTGAAGTCATCGCAGTGCCAGGATTTATGCCAGGCAGATGTGCCCAGATGAATGTAAGGAGACTCTGTAAATCTTCAAACTTCACATGATAACTCCGGGGCAAGGGTAGTGGCTTTATTAGACACTAAGAAAGTCTTTGACTGGTGTGGCCCTATTTATTCCCGGTGTTGGAGTCCTTTGGTTTTGGATCCATTTTTGTCTCTCGGTTAGACTGCTGTATGTTGAGCCGATGGTAAGGCTACAGGGAAATGGTATTATCTCTGAGCCCTTTCCTATCTTCAGGGGGACCAGGCAGGGGTACTCCTAACTGCAAAATGACAGTTAAGTGACTCCTTTTCCTGTTTTCGGGTGGGGCAGTTGGAGGAAAGTGTCTCGTTATATGCGGACGATATGCTCCTATATCTTCAGGACCTGGGCCCCTCACTATCAGCCGCATTTGCTCTGATACAGCCAAGAGAATTTCTAGGTATTACCTAGCATTGGGACCCGAGGACCCCAGTTGATAGCATGAGCGAGGACTAGATGGCTGGCTTTTGCACCTGAGTTATCAGAAGAGTTGTGGCAGGAGGTGCTTGACACTTAAGCCTCGTACACACGCAACGATTGTTGGCCGCGAATTTTTGACCAACGTCCGATCGGCCGATTGTCGGCTTGTTAGTATGATGATTCCGACAACCGACTGCAACTTTTCGGCCGAACAAAATCTGGTGTGCATTCTATAAAATTTTTGTTGGCCGTCACCACAACGGCCGATTTTCCGTCAGTCAGTACAGATTTCGGCAGACAAACATCAGATGAGCAAGACTGGGCATGCTCAGAGAAGAAAAAACACATGGAAAGTAAACCAGCACATGACATCACTTCTGCAGTTGGTTGTTGTTGGCCGAGAAAATTCATGTGCAGTCTAGAGCACATTTCAACCAACACAACAACACTGGACAAAAGACGGCCAATCGGTCGGCCAACAATCGGTGCGTGTGTACGAGGCTTTACCTTACTACTGTTATCTCCTCAACAGATAGGATGATTCAACTTGGGTTTCTTCATCAGATGTATTATGCACCGGTAAGGTTGTTCCGCATGCATAAGATAGACTCTGCAACCTGTCATAAATGCCTGGGGGCTGAAGGGACTTTTTTTCATATAACATGGAAGTGTACTAAGATAAGGCCTCTGTGGTCTATGGTTACGAAGTTTATAGCTGATAAATTTGCTCTTCCTAACATATGCTCCCCCTTGCCATGTCTATTGGGAATTTTTGAACATGAGAAGTTGCATGTATATACCCGACTATTCCTTAGAATTCTTTATTTTGGGGTACAGATGCTTATAGCACGGAGGTGGATTTCTAGGGAACAATTGATGTTAGGGATGTGGATGAAAGTAATAAAGGACAACATTCTGCTATCCCGTATGACATATGAGGCATGGGGCTCCCCCAAGAAGTTCAGGAAGGAGTGGTTTCATTGGGTGGACTCTAAGGGCACTCTGGGGGGGAGAGATGGATAATTGAGATAATTACATGAGGGGGAGAACGCAGCTGCACGAGTACCGTATCTTGAATGGCCCTTAACAAGGTTCGACCCGAACATTGACTGTTCGAAATTCGGCCGAATTCCGAACTTTTTGCTGAAAAAGTTCGGAATTCGGCAACCAGAACCGACCAAAATGCAATAGGACAGGAACTGGGCTTTAAAAGCCTGTGATTGGACCAGAACCATCAGTAAAAGCCAATTGAGGGGGCAGGAGGATGCTAGGAATGTGATTGGAGTGACTAGGGGGTCCAGAGGCCAATCAGTAGTGAATACGCCCCCCAGTTATAAGATAGCCCCGCCAAATCTCTAGCATTGTAATACAGGGCTGTGGAAGAGAGTGGAAGCAATTCTGCTACTCCTGCTTCAAAAGTGTCATTTAGCAATTATTAGTGTGAGGAAAGGGATATCTAGTGTAGTTAGGGTACTATTTTCCACTATATTTAGATTCAATAATCTAGTTTCTGTAGGGAAAGTGTTAAGTGTCAGGGGACCGTAGTGTAGTGTAGGGTTAACTGACTCTGACTGCTATGGCAGGGTGACCAAACCCTTCCATGTCAGGGTGACCGCCATAGAAAAAAGATCGTTTGTATTAGAATTGCATTAGAGCAGGCGTTTTTTCTGGGCATTTTTTGGGCGTCTTTGGAGGCAGGCATAACATCTGAACTTCTGTATAGGGGTATATATATACACACACACTTATATGTATTTATACACATACACACATATAGGTGTGATAGGAGCGGAGCCCTATGCCTGCAAATAATTTCATTAGTGCAGGCATAGGGTTCTGCTACTTTCACACCTATATATGTGTATATATACATACATGTGTGTGTGTGTGTATATATACCCCTACACAGAAGTTCAGATGTCATGCCTGCCTCCAAAGACGTCCACAAAAAAGCCCAATGAACGCCTGCAACAAAAACGGCCAGGTGTGAAAATAGCGGAGCCATATGCCTGCTCTAATGCAATTCTAATACAAACAAACTTTTTTCTTCTGGTTCTGGACATGCTACAGAGCTGAAACTTCACAGGTACACTTTTTAGACCCCCCAGACACTAAATCCAAAGAAATCTTTTTTTTTTTTTCAATAATTGGCTCTCTATCAAAAACGACAATTTTTAAGAACTTTTTTTTGTGTGATTAATAGTCCCTGGGGCATGACCCAGAACCCTAGGCACTTTTTAGGGGCATTTATTGGGTTTTAGGGCTTCAAAATGGTGTTTTTTGATTACAGAAGTTCGGGTCCCAATGGGGTTCTGAAATCCGAACTTTCGGGAAGTTCGGGTGTTCTGGTCGAACCAAACTTTTCAAAAGTTCGATCATCCTTAGTGCTGACCAGTGGCGGCCCGTGCATAGCGGGCGCCAGGGCGCCCCCCCCCCCTACCCCTAAAAAAAAGAAAAAAAAAAAAAAAAGACAGCGAACAAATAAAGTTTAAAAAAAAAAAAATTGGGTTCGCCGGCCTTTGTAAGGGAAGTGGTGGCTAGGGGGGGGGGGGGGGGGGGGTGGGGTTACGTCCCAGAAGAGGCGCCGATCGGCAGCCTTCTGGGGGCGTAACCCGATCGCAAGTCCTTGCGATTGGACACCCCCACTTTCGGATATCCTGGCTGTGATTGGTCCAGTCTCCAGCCTGGACCAATCATCATCCAGGACATCCGATCCCTGACGTCACAATGGGGGCGGTGCCGGTGCGTGAGTCAGTCACTCACCGTCACCGCCGCTCAGAGGACGAGGGAGAAGCCGCTCTCCTTCCCGCCGCCGCCGCAGAGAGGACGGACTGGATCGAGGAGGGAAGAACCCGCCGTCGCCGCCGCCAGGTAAGTGCATTAAATTGAAGGGAGCACGCACTCTGCATTGATTGGGGGACAATGCTGTGGGCACTCTGCATTTATTGGGGTACATTGCTGTGGCACTCTGCATTTATTGGGGTACATTGCTGTGGGCACTCTGCATTGATTGGGGGACAATGCTGTGGGCACTCTGCATTGATTGGGGGACAATGCTGTGGGCACTCTGCATTTATTGGGGTACAATGCTGTGGGCGCTCTGTATTTATTGGGGTACAATGCTGTGGTGCTCTGCATTTATTGGGATACAATGCTGTGGCACTCTGCAATCATTGGGGGACAATGCTGTGGCGCTCTGCAATCATTGGGGTACAATTCTGTGGCACTCTGCAATCATTGGGATACAATGCTGTGGCACTCTGCAATCATTGGGGTACAATTCTGTGGCACTCTGCAATCATTGGGGTACAATTCTGTGGCACTCTGCAATCATTGGGGTACAATTCTGTGGCACTCTGCAATCATTGGGGTACAATTCTGTGGCGCTCTGCATTTATTGGGGTACAATGCTGAGGCGCTCTGCATTTATTGGGGTACAATGCTGTGGGCACTCTGCATTTATTGGGGTACAATGCTGTGGGCACTCTGCAATCATTGGGGTACAATGCTGTGGGCACTCTGCATTTATTGGGGTACAATGCTGTGGGCACTCTGCAATCATTGGGGTACAATGCTGTGGCACTCTGCAATCATTGGGGGACAATGCTGTGGGCACTCTGCAATCATTGGGGACAATGCTGTGGCGCTCTGCAGTGATTGGGGACAATGCTGTGGCGCTCTGAATTGAAAGGGGCACGCACGCTGAACTCTGCATTGATGGGGGCACAGCACAGTGTTTATTGCATTGAAGGGGGCACAGCACAGTGTTCATTGCATTGAAGGGGGCACAGCACAGTGTTCATTGCATTGAAGGGGGCACAGCACAGTGTTCATTGCATTGAAGGGGTCACAGCACAGTGTTCATTGCATTGAAGGGGGCACAGCACAGTGTTCATTGCATTGAAGGGGTCACAGCACAGTGTTCATTGCATTGAAGGGGGCACAGCACAGTGTTCATTGCATTGAAGGGGGCACAGCACAGTGTTCATTGCATTGAAGGGGGCACAGCTTCAAAGTCACGCAATTTTTTTACTGCGTTTTTTGGCGCGAAGCAATACCTATTACATTTTTCTTTTTGCGCCCCCCCCCCAAAAATTTTGAGCATCAGCCGCCACTGGTGCTGACCCTTTGGGTGACCCTGTGAATGTGTAATTGTCAATATGCCCTGTTTCAAATGTACATATATATATATTTTTTTTTTGATCCTTATTTTCTGGTAACAAAAATCTTTAAAAAAAAAAAAAAGAAGTGATCTTGGTGCACTAGAATAGCTGTTCAGGATCCAAGGATGCCAGTTACACCCATATATACAGTAGATGACCCATAGAACAAGAATCCACATATCTCTATAATAAATATGGAACAGCAAATGCATAGATGTGTCTGTCAAAATTTGCCCTTTAAAGGAAACCTTTCATTGGAAGAACATGGAGGCTGCCATTGCTGACCTGCTTCTAAAAAATGACTGCATGCCATGCTGATCCTCTGGTTCCAATGACTGGCTGCCATGCTGATCCTCTGGTTCCAATGACTGGCTGCCATGCTGATCCTCTGGTTCCAATGACTGGCTGCCATGCTGATCCTCTGGTTCCAATGACTGGCTGCCATGCTGATCCTCTGGTTCCAATGATTTTCTACCAGACTTTCCTGATCTGTGTACTTTTTATTTTAGTTCAGAAATTACAGAATTCAGAGGATCACCAATGAGAGCCAAGCAACTAGCATTTCCAGATGGGGGTCAGCAATGATAGCCCATTTTGCCTGTAATGAACGCTTTGCTAGAAGCTATACTCAATGACTGGCCCGCATCATGCTCATCCTTCAGCTGTTTTATTGCACCAGTCGTAGCTATAACAAGAACCTGTCAGTGTAGAAATATGGGCACTGGCATTCTGACCCTTCACGGACGTGGAACAAGCATGCAGCCAATGAAGTGCTGTGACATCTGATGTCCATGATTTCGTTCTGGGCAGAGTTGTATAAAGTACTCAAAACCCATACTTGAGTAAAAGTACAAGTGTTCGATCAAAAAGTGACTTGAGTAGAAGTGGAAGTGCTCTATCAAAAAGTGACTTGAGTAGAAGTACTAAAGTATTCAACATTTTTTGTACTTAAGTATTGTAAGTAGTTTTTTTAAAAAAAATTGCTACTCAAGTACTGAAAGTAAAAGTACAAGTACTGTGTTATGTAGTTATTAAAGAAAGACGTCAAAAGAAGTCAAAAGTACAAATGACATTATACACATTTTTTTGAGCTTCATGAAACCTGCCATCTACTGTTCTGGCAGTGGTCATTTTTATAATTGTAACGAGTAACTATGCAGCACAAAAAAAAAAATATCGGAGTAGAAGTATTGAAATCATTGAAAAAATGTAGTGAAGTAAAAGTGGAAGTAGGAGAAAAAAATTCTACTCTAGGAAAGTACAGATACCGCATTTCAGTACTTAAGTACAGTAGTGAAGTAGTTCTACTTAGTTACTATACATTTCTGGGTCAGTAACTAACAGAGTAGTGATTGCAGGATAGATATTACAGAACCAGACCCTTAAAAAACTAGTCACCAATGGCAGCTTCCTTAACCGGTTGCCGATCGCCACACGACTATATACGTCGGCAGTCAGCCCCGGCCAGGCAAAGTGACGTATATATACGTCACTAGCCTGTCACTTGCTTGGGAGCCAATAGCGGGCGAGCGCGCGCCCGCGGAGGCGCGCTCCCGCCCCGACTCGTTCCCCAGCAAGTCCGTGCGTGTGGCCGGCGGACCCGATGTCCGCCGGGCACACGGCGATCGTCGGTGCAGAGGGAGAAAGGCAGGCGGCTGATGTAAACAAGCCGCCTGTCAGTCTCCCCTGTGTAGGAATGGTGATCATACGGTTCTACTATGTAGAACCGTTGATCTCTGTTTTTACAGTAGTAGCCATGTCCAATCACAGTTAGAAATACGCCCCTAGGGACACACTTAACCCCTCCCTCTCCAATACAGTTAACCCCTTCCCTGCCCCAGTGTCATTTTTACAGTAACAGTGCATATGTATAGCACTGATTACTGTAGTAATGTCACTGGTAACCCCAAAAGTGTCAAAAATGTCAGTCAAGGGTCTGATCTGTCCGCCGCAATGTCGCAGTCCCGCAAAAAAAATTGCAGATCGCCGCCATTACGTGTTAAAAAAAAAAAACAACAAAAATGACAAAAATCTTTCCCTTTGTTAGTAAACGCGATAACTTTTGCGCAAACCAATCAAAATACGCTTTTTGGGCTTTTTTTTACCAAACATAGGTAGCATAAAACAAATTGGCCGAAAATGTTAAAAAATTTGGATTTTTACATTTTTTTGGGGGGGAATTTCATATAAAAAAATGTGAAAAATATTGTTATTTTTGCAAAATTTACGCTCTTTTTTTGTTTATAGCGCATGATCAAAAAATCGCACAGGTGATCAAATACCACCAAAAGAAAGCTCTGTTTGTGGGAAAAAAAGGACGTCAAACTTGTTTAGGTACAGCGTCGCATGACCGCGCAATTGTCCGTTAAAATCATGCAGTAAAAAAAAAAAAAAAAAAAAAAAATCGCAAAAAACCCCCTGGTCAGGAAGGGGGTAAAATCTTCCGGGGCTTAAGTGGTTAATATATATTCCCCACAGTGGGGGGGGGGTGTCTCTGGGCAGCAGCTCTCTGATTGGAAGGGATGTGAGTAAGCTGTGGTGGGGGTGGGACTGGCCAGGACCACCCCAGAGCAGAGCGACTGCAACAACCCTTCCTATGGCAGCGAGCTCCCGCTGGGACTGGTCACCTGACCTCCGGGACCCCTGAACATTGATGTACACTAAACCTTTGTATTCAGGTTTCCCAGCCATCCAATCAAAACAATACCTTGTGCTTTATGAACGGTTTATTTATTGGCTTACAATTGTGATAAGCAATGGAGCTACACGGGAGAGTTTTATTGGCCAGACTGGATATTCAATACCAAGAGAGGGAGCAGCTGCATCCCTATGGGGTGAACTACACAAGCAGAAACAAATATAGATTATGATCCATCACATGGTCCAATGACTGCAGGCTGCAAGTGTAGTTCTTCCCATACAGATCCAGGTATCCCATCCATGTACAGATTCTGTCTGTTCTAGTAGGACATGTAGCTGTAGTCTTTTAGAATGTAGTGCCCTCCAGTCCATTCAAAGCCACTGGTGAGGTATTCACAGGATAGACCTTACCCCCCTAGATCCACTAGAAGCCCACCAATCAGATCTAGACAGGACAGACTGTACCCCTACTGGATCCATTAGGAGCCCACCAGGGAGATCTAGATGGGACAGAACCTACCCTTCCCAGATCCATTAGAAGTCCCTAAACGGAACAGACCATACCCCTCCTGAAATAATTTGAAGCCCCTCGGAAGAGGTAGAGGGGACAGAGCCTGCCCCTTCTGGATTTATTAGAAGCCCTCTGGGGTCATCCAGATGGGACAGATCTTACCTCATCCAGATCCATTAGAAGTCCCTCAGGGCAATCTAAACAGAACAGACCATACCCCTCCTGAAAAAAACTGAAGCCCCTCGGAATAGGTAGAAGGGACAGGCCTTGCCCCTTCTAGGATTTATTAGAAGCCCTCTGGGGTCATCCAGATGGGACAGATCTTACCTCATCCAGATCAATTAGAAGCCTCCCAGTGAGATCTACATGGGGCAGACCTTACACCTCCTGGATCTATTGGAAGCCAACATGGGGATCTAGATGAAACAGACCTTACCCCTCCCAGATCCATTTGAAGCCCTCCCAGTGAGACCTACATGGGACAGACTTTACCTCTCCAAATAATTTACAACCTTGCTGGAGAGATCTAGAACAGACAGACCTTACCCCTCCCAAAAAAATTTGGGGGGATCCAGAATGGACAGACCCTACCCCTCCCAAAAACATTAGAAAACCCCTGGGGAGATCTAGACAGGACAGACCTTACCCCTCCTGCATCCATTATAAGCCCCCTCCAAAATGTATTATAAGGCCCCCTGTGGGGATCTAGAATAGGATAGACCCTACCCCTCCTGGTTCCATTAGAAGCCCCCAGGGAGATCTAGATGGGACAGACACCTCCCCTCCTGGATCTATAAGAAGCACCCAATGGAGATCTAGATGAGACAGACACTACCCCTCCTGGATCCATTATAAGCCCCCTCCAAAATGTATTATAAGGCCCCCTGTGGGGATCTAGAATAGGATAGACCCTACCCCTCCTGGTTCCATTAGAAGCCCCCCAGGGAGATCTAGATGGAACAGACACCTCCTCTCCTGGATCTATTAGAAGCCCCCCAGGGAGATCTAGATGGAACTGACACCACCCCTCCTGGATCCATAAGAAGCACCCCAGGGAGATCTAGATGGGACAGACACTACCCCTCCTGGATCTATTAGAAGCACCCAATGGAGATCTAGATGGGACAGACACTACCCCTCCTGGATCTATTCGAAGCACCCAATGGAGATCCAGATGGGACAGACACTACCCCTCCTGGATCTATTAGAAGCACCCAATGGAGATCTAGATGAGACAGACACTACCCCTCCTGGATCTATTAGAAGCACCCAATGGAGATCTAGATGGGACAGACACTACCCCTCCTGGATCTATTAGAAGCACCCAATGGAGATCTAGATGAGACAGACACTACTCCTCCTGGATCCATTATTAGCCCCCCTCTAGGTGACCCAGACTACCCCCTTCCCCCATTAGCAGCCTCCAGGGTGGTCTCTATTGCTCGCTCTCAGTGGAGGTGACCTCCTGCAGCAGTCTCTCTGCCTCTCCTCTCTGGCTCATCTTATTGGCTTTGCCCTGGAATCGGCCTGCCTTTCCTGCCCCTTTACCGTCCAAGATTTTACACACTCTCGGGCCCAGGTCATCGATTATTCTGGGAGGTCCAGCCAGCAAGAAGAGCCCTGACGCCTTTTCATCCCCCACAGTCAAGAAGACGACTGTGTCCTCTGTTCCGATCTCATTGACGATGATGTTCATGAATTCGTTGTCGCCTTCCTTGCGGTGCAAGGAAAAGACTTTGGCACGGTTGGGACGGTTCTTGAAGTCGCTGGCAATGAGTACGGCCAGATCTCTCAGGAGGCTCAGATTGTTCTTCTGCAGCATCTTCACTGACTTCTGCAGCTTGTCCACGGCCTCCACGTGCTGCTCAGGTCCGTTCTTCAGCAGTGCAGTCAGGGAGCGCTCCGTGGCGTAGCTGCGGGTGGCGTATTGCAGCAGACGCTCGCCAGTGATGAATATGAGGTTGGTTTTGTTCTTCTTGCCCTTCTCTGTCCCCAGGATCTTCACCGCCTGGAGGTCGCTCAGGTTGACTACGTGTGTGCCGCAGCACATGTTGGCGTCCACACCCTCCATGTCGATGATTCTCACTGGCCCTGCGTGGTCATCTGGCAGACCTCGGCTCCTCACCTGGTCGAACTCGGGGTCGTCAATGCCGATGATCCTCACGGTGACGGGCACGCGCTGACGGATCAGGCGGTTGGCCTCCCCCTCGATGGCCTCTGCCTGCTGAGCATTCACCGCTGGCGTGTCTAGCTCTATGGTGCTCCGCTGGCGGCCCAGCTCCCAGGACGTTGTCTTGTAGCCATAGAGGGAGTCAGCAATGGCAGTGATCAGGTGCTGACCGGAGTGTTGCTGCATGTGATCGAACCGCCTCTGCCAGTCCACCTTGACCAGCACTTGGGTGCCAGGCTCCAGAGGAGAGGTGACAAAGTGAACAGCTTCTGGGCCCTGGCGGGTGACACGCAGCACAGGGGTCTCCCCGATGAACCCTCTATCGTCAGGCTGTCCCCCTCCTTCTGGGAAGAGCACAGTGTCCGTCAGTGTTACATTGTATCCGGACAGGGTCTCCTTCTTTCCGCCTCCATTGTCAGTTTGCAGCTTGGCTGGGGTGCAGGAGACAACTTCAGCTGACAACTCAATGGCATAGCTGTCCTTCTGACAGTAGAAGGCCATGTCACCTCCAACTAGGTGGGCAGTCCTCGTGTGTCACCACTGATCAGGATACAGTCTTTGTATGTCACCTCTGACCAGAAGAACAGTCCTTGTATGTCACCTCTGACCAGAAGAACAGTCCTTGTATGTCACCTCTGACCAGGGATGGTCCTTGTATGCCACCAGGTGGACAGTCCTCAGTTGTCAGTCCCTTACCAAGCGAATGTTCCTTATGTGTCACCTCTGACCAGATGGATGGTCCTTGTGTGCCACTTCAGACCAGGTTGAGGGTCCTTGTGTGTCACCGATGACCAGGTGGACAATCCTTGTGTGTCACTGATGACCAGGTGGACAATCCTTGTGTGTCACTGATGACCAGGTGGACAATCCTTGTGTGTCACTGATGACCAGGTGGACAATCCTTGTGTGTCTCCGATGACCAGGTGGACAATCCTTGTGTGTCTCCGATGACCAGGTGGACAATCCTTGTGTGTCTCCGATGACCAGGTGGACAATCCTTGTGTGTCACTGATGACCAGGTGGACAATCCTTGTGTGTCACCGATGACCAGGTCCTTGTGTGTCACCGATGACCAGGTCCTTGTGTGTCACCGATGACCAGGTGGACAGTCCTTGTGTGTCACCGATGACCAGGTGGACAATCCTTGTGTGTCACCGATGACCAGGTCCTTGTGTGTCACCGATGACCAGGTCCTTGTGTGTCACCGATGACCAGGTGGACAGTCCTTGTGTGTCACCGATGACCAGGTGGACAATCCTTGTGTGTCACCGATGACCAGGTGAACAGTCCTTGTGTGTCACCGATGACCAGGTGGACAATCCTTGTGTGTCACCGATGACCAGGTGGACAATCCTTGTGTGTCACCGATGACCAGGTGGACAATCCTTGTGTGTCCCGATGACCAGGTGGACAGTCCTTGTGTGTCCCGATGACCAGGTGGACAATCCTTGTGTGTCTCGATGACCAGGTGGACAGTCCTTGTGTGTCACCGATGACCAGGTGGACAATCCTTGTGTGTCCCGATGACCAGGTGGACAGTCCTTGTGTGTCACCGATGACCAGGTGGACAATCCTTGTGTGTCACCGATGACCAGGTGGACAATCCTTGTGTGTCACCGATGACCAGGTGGACAATCCTTGTGTGTCCCGATGACCAGGTGGACAGTCCTTGTGTGTCCCGATGACCAGGTGGACAATCCTTGTGTGTCTCGATGACCAGGTGGACAGTCCTTGTGTGTCACCGATGACCAGGTGGACAATCCTTGTGTGTCCCGATGACCAGGTGGACAGTCCTTGTGTGTCCCGATGACCAGGTGGACAGTCCTTGTGTGTCCCGATGACCAGGTGGACAATCCTTGTGTGTCACCGATGACCAGGTGGACAATCCTTGTGTGTCTCGATGACCAGGTGGACAATCCTTGTGTGTCTCGATGACCAGGTGGACAGTCCTTGTGTGTCACCAATGACCAGGTGGACAGTCCTTGTGTGTCAGTCCCTTACCAAGCGAATGTTCCTTGTGTTTCACTCCTAAGCAAGTTGAGAGTCCCACAGACAGCGGTTCACCATCTGACACATGGACTTTAAATGAGCACACTGATGATGTCACTGAGCTCTCTGATTGGCTGCAGGCCTGGCCTGGGAGGGAGGAGGAAAAAAATTAACTCCTTTCTTCCCTGCGTCTCCTGATCTCCTGTGTCTGAGCTCTGACAACAATGGGGGAGAGGAGAGAAAAGTCAGCAAAGATGCAAACTAGGAAATGTATCCACTGAGCACTTCCTGTAACCCTGCCCCTCCCCCCACCTGGCTGCAGCCATTAACCCTTCCATGCTCCTCCTTCACTGTGTGCAATACTAAACCCTCCCCCCCTCCCATGTGTGTGACATTTAACCCTTCCCGCCCTGTGTGCGATATTTAATCCTTCCATTGGCTGCACCTGTTCATTAACCCTTTCCTTCCCTTTCTCCCTCCTCCCCGGGGTGGCATACATCTCTTCTCTTAATATCAGATTGGTTATAAGGGGTTAAACCCTCCATTCTCTAGCTCCACCCTGTCTGGCTATTTTTAGTAGAACCACTCTGACCAGATCTCATATCCTTCCCCCAGATACACTATATTACCAAAAGTATTGGGACGCCGGCCTTTACATGCACATGGCCTTTAACCACTTTACCACCGGAGGATTTTGCTGTCTTACGTCTGGGCCACTTTTTGCAATTCGGTACTGTGCGACTTTAACTGACAATTGCGCGGTCGTGCAACGCCATACCCAAACAAAATTGTCCAAAATACAGGGCTTTTTTTCAGCGGGAACGCGGGGGAACGCAGTTCCGGCACCTCCAGTCTGAATATATGCAATGGCAAAGGGGTGCTGGGTCAGTGGGGTGAGCTGAAGGGCCCATTGATGCTGGCTGCTGGGGGATCTATTGTTGCTGGCGGGCATTTTGTTGTGGATGGGACTTTTTTTGCAGTGGAGGATTTATTGTTGCTTGGGGGAACTATTGTTGCTGGGGGGCTATTGTTGGGGGGGGGCCTAGTGTTGCAGGGTCAGATTTATTGGGGGGGGGGGTTGTTGCAGGGGAGGATTTATTGTTGCTGGGGGGCTAGTGTTGTTGGGGGGGGGTCTATTGTTGCTTATTGCAGGGGATCTATTTTACTGTTTTTTCTATTGTTGCAGGGGAAGATTTATTGCTGCTGGGGGGATCTTTTGTTGGGGGGGGGGTCTATTGTTGCTTATTGCAGGGGATCTATTTTACTGTTGTTTCTATTGTTGCAGGGGAAGATTTATTGCTGCTGGGGGGATCTTTTGTTGGGGGGGGGGGGGGTCTATTGTTGCGGATTGCAGGGGATCTATTTTACTGTTGTTTCTATTGTTGCAGGGGAAGATTTATTGCTGCTGGGGGGATCTTTTGTTGGGGGGGGGTCTATTGTTGCGGATTGCAGGGGATCTATTTTACTGTTGTTTCTATTGTTGCAGGGGAAGATTTATTGCTGCTGGGGGGATATTTTGTTGGGGGGGGGGTCTATTGTTGCGGATTGCAGGGGATCTATTTTACTGTTTTTTCTATTGTTGCAGGGGAAGATTTATTGCTGCTGGGGGGATCTTTTGTTGGGGGGGGGATCTATTGTTGCGGATTGCAGGGGATCTATTTTACTGTTTTTTCTATTGTTGCAGGGGAAGATTTATTGCTGCTGGGGGGATCTTTTGTTGGGGGGGGGTCTATTGTTGCGGATTGCAGGGGATCTATTTTACTGTTTTTTTCTATTGTTGCAGGGGAAGATTTATTGCTGCTGGGGGGATCTTTTGTTGGGGGGGGTCTATTGTTGCGGATTGCAGGGGATCTATTTTACTGTTGTTTCTATTGTTGCAGGGGAAGATTTATTGCTGCTGGGGGGATCTTTTGTTGGGGGGGGGTCTATTGTTGCGGATTGCAGGGGATCTATTTTACTGTTTTTTCTATTGTTGCAGGGGAAGATTTATTGCTGCTGGGGGGATCTTTTGTTGGGGGGGGGGATCTATTGTTGCGGATTGCAGGGGATCTATTTTACTGTTTTTTCTATTGTTGCAGGGGAAGATTTATTGCTGCTGGGGGGATCTTTTGTTGGGGGGGGGGGTCTATTGTTGCGGATTGCAGGGGATCTATTTTGCTGTTTTTTCTATTGTTGCAGGGGAAGATTTATTGCTGCTGGGGGGATCTTTTGTTGGGGGGGGGTCTATTGTTGCGGATTGCAGGGGATCTATTTTACTGTTTTTTTCTATTGTTGCAGGGGAAGATTTATTGCTGCTGGGGGGATCTTTTGTTGGGGAGGGGGGTCTATTGTTGCTTATTGCAGGGGATCTATTTTACTGTTTTTTTCTATTGTTGCAGGGGAATATTTATTGCTGCTGGGGGGATCTTTTGTTGGGGAGGGGGGGTCTAATGTTGCGGATTGCAGGGGATCTATTATACTGTTTTTTCTATTGTTGCAGGGGAAGATTTATTGCTGCTGGGGGGATCTTTTGTTGGGGGGGGGGGGCTATTGTTGCTGATTCCATGGGATCTATTATACTGCTTTTCTAGTTATCATTAACAAATTCCATACAAATTACCTAGAACCACAACATGATACTTGGTTCTGTATTCTCTAAAAGGGGGGTACTGGGAGGTGGGCAGAGGGTGTAACCAAAGGACAGCGCTCGGAGGTGGGTAGGGGATGGGGACAAGGGGTGACTCAGAAGAGGGGAGTACCTGCACCTATTCTCGGAGGAAAAAAAACCCTGCCAAAATGTCTTGATATGCGGACGCCTTAAAAGTTCCCTTTACTGGAACTAAGGGGCCAACCCAACCCCTCAAAAACAACCCCAAACCATAAAATCCCCTCCGCCAAATGATTTGGACCAGTGCACAAAGCAAGGTCCATAAAGACATGGATGAGCGAGTTTGGGGTGGAGGAACTTGACCAGCTTGAACAGGTTCCTGACCTCAACCCGATAGAACTCCTATGAGATGAATTAGAGCGGAGACTGCGAGCCAGGCCTTCTCATCCAACATCAGTGCCTGACCTCTTCTGGAAGAATGGTCAAACATTCCCATAGACACCCTCCCAAACCTTGTGGACAGCCTTCCCAGAAGAGTTGAAGCTGTTAAAGCTGCAAGGGGTGGGCCAACTCAATATAGAACCCTACAGACTAAGACTGGGATGCCATTAAAGTTCATGTGTGTGTAAAGGCAGGCGTCCCAATACTTTTGGTAATATAGTGTACATACTTTCCATTGTCCAAAGGGGGCACCACATATCACAGCATTCCTGTGCATAAAGACCGTCCATTGTCCATAGGAAGTACCAGATGTTATGGGCTTTCCACAGATGAAGACCCTCCATTATCCATAGATGGCACTGGATATCATGGCCTTTCTGCAGATACAGATCCTCTATTGTCCATAGGGGTACGGGATATCATGGGCTTCCCACAGATGAAGACCCTCTATTGTCCATAGATGGCACTAGATATCACGGCCTTTCTGCAGATAAAGACCTCCCATTGTTCATAGGAAGTGCCAGATATCATGGTCTTCCTGGGGGGTAAAGACCCTTCATTTTCCATTGCTGGCACCAGATATAATGGCCTTCCTGAGGGTTAAAGACCCTCCATTTTCCACAGCTGGCACCAGATATCATGGCCTTCCTGGGGGTAAAGACCCTCCATTGTCCATAGATGGCACCAGATATCATGCCCTTCCTGGGGGTAAAGACCCTCCATTGTCCATAGATGGCACCAGATATCATGCCCTTCGTGGGGGTAAAGACCCTCCATTGTCCATAGATAGCACCAGATATCATGCCCTTCCTGGGGGTAAAGACCCTCCATTGTCCATAGCTGGCACCAGATATCATACCCTTCCTGGGGGTAAAGGCCCTCCATTGTCCATAGATGGCACCAGATATCATGCCCTTCCTGGGGGTAAAGACCCTCCATTGTCCATAGATGGCACCAGATATCATGCCCTTCCTGGGGGTAAAGACCCTCCATTGTCCATAGATAGCACCAGATATCAAGCCCTTCCTGGGTGTAAAGACCCTCCATTGTCCATAGATGGCACCAGATATCATGCCCTTCCTGGGGGTAAAGACCCTCCATTGTCCATAGATGGCACCAGATATCATGCCCTTCCTGGGGGTAAAGACCCTCCATTGTCCATAGATGGCACAAGATATCATGCCCTTCCTGGGGGTAAAGACCCTCCATTGTCCATAGATGGCACAAGATATCATGCCCTTCCTGGGGCTAAAGACCCTCCATTGTCCATAGATGGCACCAGATATCATGCCCTTCCTGGGGCTAAAGACCCTCCATTGTCCATAGATGGCACCAGATATCATGCCCTTCTTGGGGGTAAAGACCCTCCATTGTCCATAGATAGCACCAGATAACATGCCCTTCCTGGGGGTAAAGACCCTCCATTGTCTATAGATGGCACCAGATATCATGCTCTTCCTGGGGGTAAAGACCCTCCATTGTCTATAGATGGCACCAGATATCATGCCCTTCCTGGGGGTAAAGACCCTCCATTGTCCATAGATGGCACCAGATATCATGCCCTTCCTGGGGGTAAAGACCCTCCATTGTCCATAGATGGCACAAGATATCATGCCCTTCCTGGGGCTAAAGACCCTCCATTGTCCATAGATGGCACCAGATATCATGCCCTTCTTGGGGGTAAAGAACCTCCATTGTCCATAGATGGCACCAGATATCATGCCCTTCTTGGGGGTAAAGACCCTCCATTGTCCATAGATGGCACCAGATATCATGCCCTTCCTGGGGGTAAAGACCCTCCATTGTCCATAGATGGCACAAGATATCATGCCCTTCCTGGGGCTAAAGACCCTCCATTGTCCATAGATGGCACCAGATATCATGCCCTTCTTGGGGGTAAAGAACCTCCATTGTCCATAGATGGCACCAGATATCATGCCCTTCTTGGGGGTAAAGACCCTCCATTGTCCATAGATAGCACCAGATAACATGCCCTTCCTGGGGGTAAAGACTCTCCATTGTCCATAGATGGCACCAGATATCATGCCCTTCCTGGGGGTAAAGACCCTCCATTGTCCATAGATAGCATCAGATATCATGCCCTTCCTGGGGGTAAAGACCCTCCATTGTCTATAGATGGCACCAGATATCATGCTCTTCCTGGGGGTAAAGACTCTCCATTGTCCATAGATGGCACCAGATATCATGCCCTTCCTGGGGGTAAAGACCCTCCATTGTCCATAGATAGCATCAGATATCATGCCCTTCCTGGGGGTAAAGACCCTCCATTGTCCATAGCTGGCACCAGATATCATGCCCTTCCTGGGGGTAAAGACCCTCCATTGTCCATAGATGGCACCAGATATCATGCCCTTCTTGGGGGTAAAGACCCTCCATTGTCCATAGCTGGCACCAGATATCATACCCTTCCTGGGGGTAAAGACCCTCCTGTGTATATAGGTAATGCCGGATATCATGGACTTTCCACAGATAAAGACCTTCCATTGTCTATAGGGGGAACTAGATATCATGATCTTGTATATTGCCCTCATCACCCCAAGGAAGCTGTTGTCCACAGTGGGAAGTCACATATCATAGCCTTCCCGAGGATAAAGACCCTCCAATGTCCATAGAAGGGTGCCAGAAATTATGAACCTCCGACGAATACAGACCCTCCATTATTCATAGGGGGTGCCTGAAATTATGGACTTCTCACTAAAAAAGACTCTCCATTGTCCATGGGGCACCAGATATCATGTTCTCCTGTAGATCCAGATCTTTTCTTGATGAACAAACAACCACTCCATCGCTCAAATGACAGTAATCAGATTAAGGTTTGTAACTCTGTGAAGTCTGTGCTTCTTCTATCTAGAGCATGGATGTCCAACCTTTTGGCTTCTCTGGGCCACATTGAGTGTAGAGAAATTTTCTCGGGCCGCATATAAAATATATACCATAGTTAAGATATATAAGTAATAAAATGCCGCTGCGCCCTTCCCACGCCACCGTACCCCGCACTAATTTAAATCGGCGTTCCGGCCACAGAATCGTTTTTTTTTTTATCAATACCTCCCAAACTGTCACCCCCCTCCCTTCATACATCAACTAATCCTGTTTTTTACAGTACAATAATCGATTGGCAATTAGAAAATCTTACTTTATAAAAAGTCTCCTGAGCGCCGTCATCTTTGTCTTGGTTCCCCCTGAAGCCGCTGTGTTAATGAATGCCCTGCTTCCTGGTTCGAGAAGGAGAGGGGCCGGTGAATGCAGCGCGAAATCTCGCGCATGCCCAGTACTATGCGATCGGCATAGTATAGGGATGCCTATCATCGCGTTATTTCCTGTTTGGAAATAACACGATGAGAGGAGTGGCCGGCCGCCTACGTCACTGCCCATTGCATCCTGGGAGCGACGAGTAAGAGCTCCCAGGACGCATTGCGGGACAGGAAGTGACGACGCGGGCCGCGGCCGAGGAAGGAGGAAGTGGATGTAAAGGTGAGTATATTATCCTCTGTAATAAGGTAAGTTTAAAAAAAAAAAAGCCGGGAATATCCAATTCTAGCTCAGGTAAGAATAAGGAAGCGGATGCCATAAAATGTAAAGGCATGATTTTGTGGCCGGAACTCCGCTTTAACACAACTAGAGGATGATCAAATGAAATGGAATCAGTATACAGAGGTTTACTTCTTCTGAGAGATATTAAAGGAACACTCTAACCACCATGACCACTTCAGTGATTTGAAGTGGTCATGGTGGGTAGGAGTCAGAAACACTGCACATGCTCGCCTTCCCCCCCCCGGCCTCTGCCTACCGTTAGTTGAAAGCCGCTGTGGCCATGCCCCCGACCCAACTACTTTCCTCCCCAGCAAAAAAAACAATTGTCAGGGGGCAGTGGGCCGCATTACCTGGGGTTCCGGGCCGCATGTGGCCCCCGGGCCGCAGGTTAGACAAGCCTGTTCTAGAGCAATACAAATAATGCAACCCTTCTCAGACTGGGGAATCCAAAATGGAACAACAAAGAAACACACACAAGGGGGCGCCAACGCCTAGTGCATTACCCAAGATTTATTAGTAGAAAAAAATAAAATGCCAAATGAAAACTCACAGACGACGGAAGTAACAAGCATAACAAGTCCATTCTGGTGGCAACTGGTGTTCCCCCTCCTAATAAATGAAAAGCACCCCATTAGGAGGAGAACACCAGTCGGCCACAGCTCTCAGGAAGGAATGAGTCCCCAAAAAAGGCGTCAGCTTGACGAAACTGTTATGTATTAGTCAGGTCACTCAATGCCACACTGGTCAATGAATGGACTTGTTATGCTTGTTACTTCCGTCGTCTGTGAGTATCCATTTGGCTTTTTGGTTTCCTGTACAAATAAATCTTGGGTAATGCACTAGGCGTTTGCACCCTCCTGTGTGTGTTTCTTTACAGATCCTTCCTTGTCCATAGGGGGCACAAAATATCCTGACCCCGTATGTTGAGCCATAACACCTCCCAAATGCCCTCAAAACCCCAAGGAAGTCATGGTGCTAAATATCATGGCCTTCCCATTAATACTACACCATCCATTGTACATAGAGGGTACTAGATATCATGACACCGTATACTGAGCCATAATGCCCAATCAACACCAGGGGGTGTTAATTGCCCCCCAACACCCCCTGGAAGCTATTGTCCAAAGCAGGCACCAGATATCATGGCCTTCCAGCAAATACAGACCATTTACTGTCCATATGGCCACTGGATATCATGGTCTTCCCACAGATAAAGACCCTCTATTTTCCATAGGGGGCACTATCTATAATGACCCCATATTTTGAGTCATACCATCTCCAGATTGCCCCAACACCTCAAGGAAACCATTGCCCATAGGTGGGCATTCATTCATTTCAATGAGCTGCTCTACACTCTAGAAATGCGGAAAAGAAGTCTCTGACCCTTTTATAAAATCGCTCCTCATCAAAATGCGTGGTGCCGCGGCACCACACCTTACATTGCTCACACCATCTTCCTTACGAAAAAACTGCTTCCCACCCTGCCAAACTGTGTGCTACCTCTTAATTTTGCAGAATACTCCACAAAACTGCCTGCAACACCCGCCAACATCATCCCCAAGAAGCCATTGCCCATAGGGGGCACCAGATAACACGGCCTTTCTGCAGATACAGACCCTCCATTGTCCATAGGGGGCACTAGATATCAAAGTCCCATATACTGAGCCGTAACAATTCTTGACTACCCAAAATACCCTAGGGGTGACACACAGTGGTGTATTTAGGTTTTCTGCTGCCCTAGGCCTGACTAAACTTGGGCACCCCCTAATTTAAATATGACCCACCCCTTCCTGTAAAGGCCACACCCCTTACTGTTTTATGACCCGCTTTGTCATCTGTAAACCACAACCACAGACTATCAGTGCCTATCAGTGCAGCCTCATCAGTGCCCATGCGGTCTGTCCGAATGTCCTCACCGGTATTATCATACCCACAGGTAGCAGTGTCACCACTTTATGGGGGTGCCAGACTGATTTGCCTCCTGGACCCTGCCTTCCAGCCCAATTCACCCCTTAAGACTGGCACTATACTTAAAGTGTAGCGCAAGCCAGTGAGGACCTTTTTCGTGCAGGAGCCGGGGAAGGCTGTTTTTTTTTTTTTTTTTCGGGGTGCTGCTTTTTTGCTGCCCCCCTGCAAAGTGCCGCCCTAGGCCTGGGCCTTGTTGGCCTAGGCCAAGATACAGCACTGGTGACACATTCACAGCTGCCATAGATCCAAAGGGAGTTTTGTAGCCTCACTTAGGCTTGCCAGGACAAGATGAACTCTGCCTTGTACCGGTTATTGTTTTTGGAGTGTATGCCCACCAGAAACCTTTGTTCTTAGTTTTGGATGGGGTGGGAAAGGGTTAGAACCCCTGTCTGATTTTTACTGCTGTCTAGGGCCCCATGATTTACCCTCACTTCCTGCTTTGGTGACAACATTTTACCAGACAGGAAATTAATGGAACTCTTCAACAGGGAGTAAGGGACACAGACACCTCCAGCTTGAGGTGTTGTTTCAGGAGGACCATTAACAGCTCTGTCTGCTCTCATCTCTGTATGTGAAGGATTTCTATAAAATTCAGATTTAATTTTGTTTTTTTAACTGGTTTTATTGAGTATGCACAGTAAACATAGGCACGTGTACATTCGCAGGACAATCACACAAAAGCAGCAAACGTAATATAGGTTAATATTATTAGTACATACAGGTGATATCATTCTTTGGTGGAGGGTATAGTGGATGGAGTAGCTCACCCCTGTCATATATGGCACCCCTGGTGGTGTGGACAGTAAGTGGTGTTCTCCTTTTCTCAGCCTTTCAGGTACACTGGGCTATGCAAAGCTCCTCTGAGGGTGAGGAGTGTATAGCGAACAATGGATAGATAAGGGGGGAGTAGCAGGGTAGCTCCCCCTATGGTAGATACAGAGCTCCTTTGAGGGTGAGGAGGGTATAGCGGATAATGGACAGATGAGGGTGGAGTGGCGGAGTAGATCCCCCTATGGTATATGCAGAGCTCCTCTGAGGATGAGGAGGGTATAGCAAATGATTGACAGACGAGGGTGGAGTAGCGGGGTAGCTCCCCCTATGGTACTTGCAGAGCTCCTCTGAGGGTGAGGAGGGTATAGCGGGCAATGGACAGATGAGGGTGGGGTAGCTCCCCCTATGGTGCTTGCAGAGCTTCTCTGAGGGTAGAGAGGATATAGCAGACAATGGACTAATGAGGGTGGTGTAGAGGAGTAGCTCCCCCTATGGTACATGCAGAGCTCCGCTGAGGATGAGGAGGGTATAGCGAATGATGGACAGATGAGGGGTGGAGAAGCTCTCCCTATGGTACTTGCAGAGCTCCCCAGAGGGTGAGGAGGGTATAGCGAGCAATGGACAGATGAGGGTGGGGTAGCTCCCCCTATGGTGCTTGCAGAGCTCCTCTGAAGGTGGAGAGGATATAGCAGACAATGGACTAACGAGGATAAAGAAGCGGAGTAGCTCTGGCTATGGTACATGCAGAGCTCCAATTAGGATGAAGAGGGTATAGCAGGCAATGGACAGATGAGGGTGGAGTAGAGGGGTAGCTCCCCCTATGGTACATGCAGAGCTCCTCTGAGGATGAGGAGGGTATAAGGAATGATGGACAGATGAGGGGTGGAGTAGTGGAGTAACTCCCCCTATGGTACTTGCAGAGCTCCTCTGAGGGTGATGTGGGTATAGCGGGCAATAGATAGAGGAGGGTGGGGTAGCCCCCCCTATGGTACTTGCAGAGCTCCTCCGAGGGTAGAAAGTATATAGCAGACCATAGACTAATGAGGATGGAGAAGCGGAATAGCTCTGGCTATGGTACATGCAGAGCTCCAATGAGGACAAAGAGGGTATAGAAGGCGATGGACAGATGACGGTGGAGTAGCAAGGTAGCTCCCCCTGTGATACATGCAGAGCTCCTCTGAGAATGAGGAGGGTATAGCGGGCAATGGAACGATGAGGGGTGGAGTAACTCCCACTATGGTACTTGCAGAGCTCCTCTGAGGGTGAGGGGGGTATAGCGGGCAAAGGACAGATGAGGATGGAGAAGCGGAGTAGCTCCCCTTATAGTAAATGCAGAGCTCTTCTGAGGATGAGGATGGTATAGTGGACAATAGACAAATGATGGTGGAGTAGTGGAGTAGTTCCCCCTATGGTACATGCAGAACTCCTCTGAGGATGGAAAGAGTATAGCTGACAATTGAAGAATGAGGATGGAGAAGCGGAGTAGTTCCTCCTATGGTACATGCAGAGCTCTTCTGAGGGTGAGGAGGGTATAGCGGACAATGGACATATGAGGGTGGAGCAGCAGAGTAGTTCCCCCTATAGTACATGCAGAGCTCCTCTGAGGATGGAAAGAGTATAGCAGACAATGGACTAATGAGGATGGAGAAGCGGAGTAGTTCCTTCTATGGTACTTGCAGAGCTCCTCTGAGGGTGAGGAGGGTATAGCGGACAATGGACATATGAGGGTGGAGCAGCAGAGTAGTTCCCCCTATAGTACATGCAGAGCTCCTCTGAGGATGGAAAGAGTATAGCAGACAATGGACTAATGAGGATGGAGAAGCGGAGTAGTTCCTTCTATGGTACTTGCAGAGCTCCTCTGAGGGTGAGGGGGGTATAGCGGGCAATGGACAGATGAGGGTGGAGCAGCAGAGTAGTTCCCCCTATGGTACATGCAGAGCTCCTCTGAGGATGGAAAGAGTATAGCAGACAATGGACTAATGAGGATGGAGAAGCGGAGTAGTTCCTCCTATGGTACATGCAGAGCTCTTCTGAGGGTGAGGAGGGTATAGCGGACAACGGACATATGAGGGTGGAGCAGCAGAGTAGCTCACCCTATAGTACATGCAGAGCTCTTCTGAGGGTGAGGGGGGTATAGCAGACAATGGACATATGAGGGTGGAGTAGCAGAGCAGCTCCCCCTATAGTACACGCAGAGCTCTTCTGAGGATGAGGAGGGTATAGCGGACAATGGACAAATGAGGATGGAGTAGTTCCCCCTATGGTACATGCAGAGCTCCTCTGAGGGTGGAAAGGGTATAACAGACAATATATTAATAAGGAATAAGGAGTAGTTCTTCCCCCCGCCTTAGCCGCCTGTGGTAAATGACACCCCTGTGGTGTGGACAGTAAGTGGTATTCTTTTCTATATCTGGCTCTGGGGTACATTGGGTTGTGAGGAGATCCTCTGAGGGTGTGGAGGGTATAGCAAACAATGCACGGATGAGGGTGGAGTAACTCCACCCTATGGTATATGGAACCCGGTGGTGTAGAGAGTAAAGGCGCTTTTCCACTGCATGGAACCGAACGGTTCGGCTCGCTTTTGGGCTTTTCCACTGCTGGTACCACATGGTATGGTGTAGGAACGGTTCGGTACGGTGGCGTTTTCCACTGCATGGAACCGAACGGTACGGCTCTCAAAAACAGTACCACCTCGATTGTGGTTCCAAGAGGTACCATACCCGGTACCATATCCCACAATCCTTTGCATGCAGTCACTACTAGCCACTGATTGGTCAGAGAATCCCACCCACCCCGTTGTTATCCCACCCACTTAACTTTAGTACTACTTTAGTGGAAAAGCAAACCATACAGTACCGAACCGTTCCAACACCGTACCATGCGGTACCAGCAGTGGAAAAGCAAACCGGGCCAAGCAGGGCCGAGTAGAGCTAAGCCGGTACTTGCAGTGGAAAAGTGCCAAGCGGTGCTTTTCTTTATCCTTGGCTCTGGGGCACATTGGGTTATGAGGAGCTCCCCTGAGGATGAGGAGGGTATAGCGGACACTGGATTGGATGAGGGTAGAGTTGCTCCCACTATGGTTTCTCTGAAGTTCCTCTGAGGATGAAGAGGGTATAGCGGACAATGAACAGATGGGGGTGAAGTAGCTCTATCCTGTTATGTGGCTCCCCTGGTGGTGCTGGGCTTGGATTGGCAGGGTTACTCCAGTCTATATAATGCTGGAAGCTTGCTGGGAGTGCTCTGATCTCTACCTGTCAGAGCGCTCCAGGGTTCTGTGGTCAAGTGGCCTCGGGGAGGAGATTGGACGGTACATACATACAGCAGTGGGTCCTGCTTCTCAGTCCAATAGAACAGAATTACAGTATGTGTTCATCTATTGACAGGGTTACTTTAAGGGAAACATGAATTGAGATATGGAAGCCATCATTGCTGAACTTCTGAAAATGAAAATTGACTGGATGCAGTACTTTGAGACTCTAACCTGGAATGGGTGCGATTTGAGTTCATTCTGACTTCACTTGCCCCATACCTGTTAGCCCAGACACATGCCATTTTCAGGAGTAGGTCAGCAATTAAATTCTAAATTTCTCAGTGCCCATTTCAGATAGGCCCTGTAGAAATCCCACCTTGGGTCTCCTCTGTCTGCTGTAGGCTTCATTCCTTTTTCTGTGTTTGAGGACGATAAGGAGATGTCCCCGTGGGGAACTAAGAGCACACAGAGAGAAATCAGCAAGCGGGGTATTTTGGCGGACATAGAGGCTCCCCATTTTCTTTGTGGACACTTTGCTGTACTTGTGTGGACTCAAAACTCCTGCCAGGCCTCCAGGACTTTCCCCTCTGTCCACCTTGACCAAGAGCCTCCTTCCAGTGCAGCTCTGTCCTCCTTACCTGTCACCCTTTCTGTGTGCAGTTAACTACTGGATGTACCTGATGCTAAGGCCAGGTCAACCCAGACCTCCACTTCTCCCAGGAGTTGGTGATCTTCTTCTGTAAAGATTCTGCCAGTCCCTCTCTCTGCCCAGCATCCTGCTTGGATCTCCCTTTGCCAAGTCAACTCATTCAGCTGTTGGCTGGCTACAGAGTCCTTAAATGCTTGCATTGTCCTCTTGCTGTGCCATATTGCTACCCTGTTATCCTGCTGCTTACACTTGCTGGGGCCAGATTGATGTACAGGGACTCTGGGATGATTCCTTGCTGTGCTCCATAAACCTACTGTTGTCCCTCCTTGTTACCTCTGGATTTACTCCTCGTCGTTGCACCGTTTTTCCATCCCGTGATCATGAGAAGTCTCCCTGGCTGTACCCTATTGGTATCTAACTCGCTTTTATCTACCAAAATACCCTAATAATCACCATGCATGTTGTGTCCTATGTGATACACCTCTGCGTGCTCTCTCTCTCTGAGCTCCTGGTTTGTCACAGTCCCCTTCCATTGAAAGTTACAGTTTGACAGTACTGGCCGGCGGCTTGTCAAAGCTTCAGACATGGTTAAACGTTTGCGAAGACATCCCAAGAAAAGCTAGTTTGAGCATTCCTCAGATGTCCTTGGGCATAAGCTCCACAAATGTCCTGTATATCCATATGAATAAACTTCTGCTACAATATCCCAGGAGGAGCCATTGTGAGTGTCCCTCAGATGTAATTGAGGGAAGCCCCAACAATGTCCTTTCTATCTGTATGAATGAACTTCTGCTAGGACATCCCAGGAAGAGCCAGTGGGAGCGTTCCTCTGATGCCCTTGTGGGAAACTCCACCAATGTCCTTTCTATCTGTATAGATAAACTTCTGCTAGGACATCCCAGGAAGAGCCAGTGGGAGCTTTCCTCTGATGCCCTTGTGGGGAACTTCACCAATGTCCTTTCTATCTGTATAGATAAACTTCTGCTAGGACATCCCAGGAAGAGCCAGTGGGAGCTTTCCTCTGATGCCCTTGTGGGAAACTCCACCAATGTCCTTTCTATCTGTATAAACTTCTGCTAGGATGTCCCAGGAAGAGCCAGTGGGAGCTTTCCTCTGATGCCTTTGTGGGAAACTCCACCAATGTCCTTTCTTTCTGTATAGATAAACTTCTGCTAGGACATCCCAGGAAGAGCCAGTGGGAGCTTTCCTCTGATGCCCTTGTGGGAAACTCCACCAATGTCCTTTCTATAAGTATAGATAAACTTCTGCTAGGATGTCCCAGAAGGAGCCATTGTGAGTGTCCCTCAGATGTAATTGAGGGAAGCTCCAACAATGTCCTTTCTATCTGTATAGATAAACTTCTGCTAGGACATCCCAGGAAGAGCCAGTGGGAGCTTTCCTCTGATGCCCTTGTGGGAAACTCCACCAATGTCCTTTCTATCTGTATAGATAAACTTCTGCTAGGACATCCCAGGAAGAGCCAGTCGGAGCTTTCCTCTGATGCCCTTGTGGGAAACTCCACCAATGTCCTTTCTATCTGTATAGATAAACTTCTGCTAGGACATCCCAGGAAGAGCCAGTGGGAGCTTTCCTCTGATGCCCTTGTGGGAAACTCCACCAATGTCCTTTCTATCTGTATAGATAAACTTCTGCTAGGACATCCCAGGAAGAGCCAGTGGGAGCTTTCCTCAGATGCCCTTGTGGGAAACTCCACCAATGTCCTTTCTATCTGTATAGATAAACTTCTGCTAGGATGTCCCAGAAGGAGCCATTGTGAGTGTCCCTCAGATGTAATTGAGGGAAGCTCCAACAATGTCCTTTCTATCTGTATAGATAAACTTCTTCTAGGACATCCCAGGAAGAGCCAGTGGGAGCTTTCCTCTGATGCCCTTGTGGGAAACTCCACCAATGTCCTTTCTATCTGTATAAATTTCTGCTGGGACATCCCAGGAAGAGCCATTGTGAGCAATCCTCATAAGACTTTGGTGGAGGGTCCACAACTGTCCTGTCTAGCCATATGAATGAACTTCTGCTAGGACATCCTAGGAAGAGCCAATTTGAGCATTCCTTACATGTCCTTGATGGAAGCTCCAGCAGTGTCCTACCTGCAAGGATAAACTTCTGCTAGGACATGCCAGGAAGAGCAAATTCCTTAGATGTGATTAGGGCAAAGCTCCACAAATGTCATGTATGTCTGTATAAACTTCTGCTAGGACATCCCAAAGGTAGTGGGATCGTTCCTCAGATGTTCAGGAAGGAAATTCCACAAATGTCCTGTCTATCCATATGGATAAACTTCTGTTTGGACGTTCCAGGAAGACCAGTGTGAGCGTTCCTTGGATGTCCTTCAGGGAAGCTCCACAAATGCTCCTTCTAACCGTATGGATAAATGTCTTCTAGGATGTGCCAGGAAAAGCTAGTGTGAGCATCCCTCGGATGTCCTTGAAGGAAGTGCCTCAAATGTCTTATCTGTATGGCTAAACTTCTGCAAGGACATCCCAGGAAGAGCCAGTAGCATTCCAGATTCCAAGTAGAATATTTCTGTTGGGCTGAATTCCCAGTTGAGATGGTCTGGGTAGGTGACATGATCCCATAGTTCATGGATTTCCATAGATTTTCTGGTCTTAGCTGTCACCCACGACCTCTGTTTTGTATCACTCTCCTATGTTTCTGGTCTCATCTTGTCTCTCCTGCTCACTCACGTCTCTCTTCCCCATATTCCTTGTCTCATCTCTTTCTCACCCATGTTCTTTTTATCCATCTCATCTCTCACTTTCATAAATGGCCTCTGTCTTATCTCTCCCTCACCCATGTTCTCCGTCTCATCTCGCTCACCTAATTTTTTTTCTGCCTCATTCTTTTTCTCACCCATGCCCTCTGTCTTGTTTCTCTCTCTCTCTACCCCATGTTCTCTGTCTTGTCTCTCTTTCTCACCCATGTTCTCTGTCTCGTCTCTCTTTCACCAATGTTTTTTGTCTTCTCTCTTTCTCACCCATGTTCCCTGTCTCATCTCTCTCACCCATGATCTCCATCTTATTTCTTGCTCACCCATGTTCTCTGTCTTGTCTTCCACTTACCCATGTTCTCCATTTTAGCTCTCGTACCCTCTGTCTGGTCACCTTTTCTCGTCTCTCTACCCCAAGTCCCTTGTCCATTTCGCACTCATGTTCTCTGTCTTATCTCTCTCACCCATGATCTCCATCTTATTTCTTGCTCACCCATGTTCTCTGTCTTCCACTTACCCATGTTTTCCATTTTAGCTCTCTTACCCTCTGTCTTGTCACCTTTTCTCGTCTCTCTACCCCAAGTCCCTTGTCCGTTTCTCACCCATGTTCCCTGTCTCGTCTCTCTTTCTCACCCACGTTCTCTGTCTAGTCTCTCTCCCTACCCCCACGTTCCCCATCTCTGCTCTCTCTCACCCATGATCTCCATCTTGTTTATTGCTCACCCATGATATCAGTCTCATCTCTCTCTCTACCCAATGTTCTCTGTTTCATCTCTCTTACTCTCTTGTCACTTTTTCTCTTCTCTCTCTACCCCATGTTCATTGTCTCTTCTTGCACTCACCCATGTTCTCTGTCTCATCTCTCTCACCCACGTTCCCTGTCGTCTCTCTCACCCATGATCTCCATCTTATTTCTTGCTCACCCATGTTCTCTGTCTTGTCTTCCACTTACCCATGTTCTCCATTTTAGCTCTCGTACCCTCGGTCTTGTCACCTTTTCTTGTCTCTCTACCCCAAGTCCCTTGTCCGTTTCTCACCCATGTTCCCTGTCTCGTCTCTCTTTCTCACCCACGTTCTCTGTCTAGTCTCTCTCCCTACCCCCACGTTCCCCATCTCTGCTCTCTCTCACCCATGATCTCCATCTTGTTTATTGCTCACCCATGATATCAGTCTCATCTCTCTCTCTACCCAATGTTCTCTGTTTCATCTCTCTTACTCTCTTGTCACTTTTTCTCTTCTCTCTCTACCCCATGTTCATTGTCTCTTCTTGCACTCACCCATGTTCTCTGTCTCATCTCTCTCACCCATGTTCTCCGTTTCATTGCTCTTATTCTCTGTCTTGTCACTTTTTCTTGTCTCTCTCTCCCCTATGTTCCTTGCCTTTTCTCTCTATTACTCATGTTCTCTATATCCATCTCATCTCTTGATTTCACACATGACTTCTCTCATCCATGTTCTGTCTCATCTCTCTCAACATATTTTTTTCTGCCTCATCCCTCTATCACCCATGTTCTCCATCTTGTCTATCTCTCACCCATGGTCTCTGTCTTGTCTCTCATTGCAGCCATTCCAGTCAACGAGGCCTTGGCTAACCCTAATGTGGCTCTCCTGATCACCGCTCATGGTGGACATATCGGTTTCCTGGAGGGTCCCTTCCCCAATCACCAGAGATACATGGACCGCATCTTCAGTCAATTTATGGGGGCTGTGCTTGGTCACAGTGAAGAGCTGAAGGAAGCTACTGCCTATGAACCTGTCTCTTGATGCTGGCTCTCTGCCTGGAGCTAGCTGGGCATGATTTAAATGGAGGTATACCAGTCTTTCTACCATCCAGTCCTCCTGCACTGTAATGACGTTTTTTTTCTATCCTGATACCTCAATAAATTAGATTTACTATACAACGCTAATGCATGTGATTCTATGGTTTGTTTTACAACTGCAGTACATGAGCAGAATAATATTATTTTGGGAAGCCCACCCTTTGTTTCAGGGCCCCAGAAAGATACTCACTAGTCCCCACCATCCATTGATCATCAAGCTTCAGTTTTGAGGCCACAAAACACATCAGCTCTGGGATGGTGCAATCCTTTCCTTAAACTAGCAGCGTATTCCTGGGTGTCCTGACCCTAATTAGGTTCAACCCTTCACTTAGCTAGCAGGGGATTCCTGGGTGTCCCAACCCTGTCTAGGTGCAACAACCCTTCCCCTAACCAGAGGGGGGATTCCTGGGTATCGAAGCCCTGACTATGTGCAACCCTTCCCATTACCAGAGGGGGGATTCCTGGGTGTCCCAACCCTGTCTAGGTGCAGCCTTACACCAAACCAGAGGAAGGATTCCTGGATGTCCCAACCCTGACTGGGTGCAACCCTTCCCATTACCAGAGGGGGGATTCCTGGGTGCCTCAACCCTGACTATGTGCAACCCTTCCCATTACCAGAGGGGGGGGATTCCTGGGTGTCCCAACCCTGTCTAGGTGCAACCTTACACCAAACCAGAGGAAGGATTCCTGGGTGTCCCAACCCTGACTGGGTGCAACCCTTCCCATTACCAGAGGGGGGGGGTTCCTGGGTGCCTCAACCCTGACTAGGTGCAACCCTTCCCATTACCAGAGGGGGGGGGGGATTCCGGGTGCCCCAACCCTGTCTAGGTGCAACCTTACCCCTAACCAGAGGAGGAATTCCTGGGTGCCCCAACCCTGACTAGGTGCAACCCTTCCTATTACCAGACGGGGGGGGGGATTCCTGAGTGCCCCAACCCTGTCTAGGTGCAACCTTACCCCTAACCAGAGGGATTCCCGGGTGTCCCAACCCTGACTAGGTGCAACCCTTCCTATTACCAAAGTGGGGGGGGAGGGGGATTCCTGGGTGCCCCAACCCTGACTAGGTGCAACCCTTCCAATTACCAGAGGGGGGGATTCCTGGGTGCCCCAACCCTGTCTAGGTGCAAACTTACCCCTAACCAGAGAAGGAATTCCTGGGTGTCCCAACCCTGACTAGGTGCAACCCTTCCAATTACCGGTGGGGGGGGGGTCGTTCCTGGGTGCCCCAACCCTGACTAGGTGCAACCCTTCCTATTACCAGACGGGGGGATTCCTGAGTGCCCCAACCCTGTCTAGGTGCAACCTTACCACTAACCAGAGGAGGGATTCCTGGATGTCCTGACCCTGAATAGGTGCAACCTTTCCTATTACCAGAAGGGGGGGGGGGGGTATTCCTGGGTGTTCCAACCCTGACTAGATGCAACCTTACCACTAACCAGAGGAGGGATCCCTGGGTGTCCCAACCCTGACTAGGTGCAGCCCTTCCCATTACTAGAGGGGGGATTTCTGGGTCTCCCAACTCTGACTAAAGCCTGTTTTGGGGGTTACAGAGAGATATGCTATCGGGAATTGTGTCTTTGGGGGTCCCAGAATACTAGCCAGTTAACTCACCAGCTGTAGTCATTCCAGCCTTAGGTTAAAGTGGACCTGCCATAACATATATTCTTTACACAATATGGAGCATGCAGATAGGTTAGCGTAACATTATTATGTATTATTACCTTAAACAGAAATCCAAATAAGCACCCTGAGAAACGCTTCATCTGCTTTTCTCTACAGAATGACTGCACCATATTTGTTCAGGCATCATCCAGGGTCACCATTTGCTTCCTGGACTGAGTTGCCAGCTCAGAGATGACAGTCATGTAAATCCTGGTGCTTGTGCAGTTCTTCGCTATGTTCCCAAATGACTGGCACAAATCAGCCCCTGCTTCAGCCTCTCACTTTGTGCCTTGCTACAAAGTTACAATGTTGTCGTCTGATCATTGGGAGATTGAGGAAATGCCTCTTCCTGCCTGCAGCAGACTAATGACATCATCTCAACCTAAGCAAAGAGTAATTGACTACTGCCCCCTTTTCAGGCTATAGGGTATGCAATGAGCAGAGGTCTGCAGCAGCACGCAGTGTACATGACCTGATATTAAGTCTACTTAGTCTGTATTGGAAACAGCCCTCTGCCCTTCACCTTACTGACTGAGGCCAACGGTGCACAACTACCCACAGGTCAGTGCCAGTTTTGGGCAGACCCTCTGCTCTCACGTGTGTATGGGAGAACCTCAACATATGTAACCCCTCCCACTTCTGGTCACATGACTGTCCGTATACACGTCCTGATACATGAACGGTCATCAGGGCAGCAATGAACTACCACTCAGCAACTACATCTTACCTTACTGTACTGGGTTGGTTCCTTTGGATAGTTGCTATGTTGCAGCATATAAAATGTACTATGAATACAGAGGAGGCACTGGTAACGTTTATAAAAACTCCCTTTATTAGTCTCCAGACCAGGCCCATCACCCAGACATATCACTATACGCCCTGGGGGCAAAAGGAGACTGCAGACCCAATATTTGGTCACAGTGTTATACATTGGGGGTAGGCAGAGGTGACAGCAGGCCCATTACCTCCACACATCACTACATGCCCTGGGGCTAAATGAAACAGTGGGCCTATCATTCATAACGTTATACGCCCAGGGTGGGTAAAGGAGACAGCCGGCCTGTCGCTTGGACACATCACTATATGCCATGGAGCAAAAAGGTGACAGAGGGCCTATCCTCTGCCTATAATGTTCTAAGCCCTGGGTGGGCAGAGGTGACAGCGAGCCCAATGCCCAAACACGTTACTATTGGCTCTGGGGGCAAAAGGTGACAGCTGACCCATCACCCGGACACATTACTTTATGCCCTGGGGCAAAAGGTGACTTCCCACCCCAAATGAATAAACCCTGTGTCTGGGTGATGGGTTAGCGGTCACCTTTTGCCCCAGGGCATATAGCCATATGTCTAGGTGGCAGGCCGTTGTATGCTTTGCCCACCTTGAATGTATTACCCTGTGTTTAAATGATGGGTCAGCTTTGGAGACAATGGACCCACACACATCACAATACGACCTGGGGCAAAAGGTGAAAGCTGGGCCCATCATCTGCACTTAATGTTATATGTCGGGGAACAGTAATGCAATGGAGACAGCAGGCCCATCACCCCGACATATTACTATGAGCCCCAGGGGCAAAGGTGATTACCCAGACACATTACTATATGCCCTGGGGCAAAAGGTGGAAGTGGGCCATCATCCAGACACAGGGTTATACATTTGGGGTGGGCAGAGGGGACAGCAGGTGCATCACCTGGACATATTCCTATACATCCTGGGGTAAAAAGGTGACAACGGGCCCATCAGCCATACATACTGCTTTATGTCCTAGGTGGGAAAAAGAGACAACAGGCCCAACACCATGCATGCCAGGGGCAAAAGGTGACAGCTGGCCCATTACTATATGCCCTGGGGCAAAAGGTGAAAGTGGGCCAATTATCTGGACACAGGGTTATACATTTGGGGTGGCCAGAGGTCACATCATGCTCATCACCTGGGCATAATCCTGTACACTCTGGGGTAAAAGGTGATAGAGGACCCATCGTTCATACATAATGCTATACTATACTAGGTGGGCAAAGGAGATAACAAGCCCATCACCCAGACACATCTCTATATGCCCTGGGGGCAAAAGGTGACAGCTGGTCCATCGCCTGGACACAGGGCTACACATTCTGGGTGAGCAGAGGTGACAGTGGGCCCACCACTAAAATATATTACTATACGCCCTTGGGGCAAAAAAGTTAAAGCGGGCCCATCATCTGGACACAGGATTAAACATTTAGGGTCGGCAGAGTTGACAGCAGGCTCATTACTCAGACACAGCCTTTTACATTCTGGGTGGACAGAGCTGACCATGGGCCCACCACCTGAAGATGATCCTATAGACCCTGGGGGCAGAGGGGGCCCATTACTCAAACATGCCGCTGTACAACCTGAGGGGGTCAGTCTGGGGGACCAGAGGGAGTCTGGTAACAAAAACTGGCAGTGGCTCATACCAGGCAAAACATGGCGGTCATTTTACTTCTGGGTAGTCAGAGGCCTTCTCCTGTCCACAGGAAAGGTGGAGCACAAATCGCAGTCATGTGACATAAGGAGATGAGCTGCCTTCCACCCTGGTGCAATCATCAAGCTTCCAGTCATGTGCCCGGGGTCAGAGGTCAGGGGCCATAAATAACAGGATGAGGTCCGCTATGTTAACCATGAAATGTAAATTAGGGTGGCAGTTAAGAATTGGGAGAAAGCCAGAACATTAATATCGTCCTCAATTTAAAAGCCAGATCTCTGGGGGGGGGGGCGGAGGGGGCGAGGAATGAAGATGGAGGGTGATTGGTGGAAGTCTCAGATTGGAACCTCTCCCCCATGCGCTCTATGGAGAAACGGCCCCACTTATCGCTCCACCACAAAGTACAGAACGTATAAAAAGATTCATCAAGCCCTCCGCATGGGATTTCACCAGATCCATCCTAGACTACGCCCACTGCGCAGAGACCACTTGTCAGATGTGAGCCGCTAGAAGAAGTCTGGAAATGTGTATTGGAGGAGGAGGATGACTGCGACCAACAGAGCCGCACACAGGAGGAGCAGCAGCCAAACCGGGAACGTCCCTGGGGAAGGGGAGATCATAGAGAGTGTTAGTCCAACCAGAATAGGTGTCAAAATACAACCGCACTACCCTACTTATACTGATCTGTACTGCCCCACTCACCGCCACTTTACAGACCCATACTGCCCCACTCGCCGCCACTTCATAGATCCGCACTGCCTCACTTGCCACCAATTCATTAACCCGCACTGGCCCACTCGCCACCACTCCATAGACCCGCATTGCCTCACTCGCAGCCACTTCATAGACCCGCACTGCCCCACTCGCCACCAATTCATAGACCCGCACTGCCCTACTCGCCATCAATTCATAGACCCGCACTGCCCCACTTCATAGACCCGCACTGCCCCACTCGCCGAAACTTCATAGCCTCGCACTGCCCCACTCGCCGCCACTTCATCGACCTGCACTGCCCCACTCGCCACCAATTCATAGACCCGCACTGCCCCACTCGCCGCCACTTCATAGACCCGCACTGCCCCACTCGCCACCACTTCATAGCCTCGCACTGCCCCACTCGCCACCACTTCATAGACCCGCACTGCCCCACTCGCCACCACTTCATAGACCCGCACTGCCCCACTCGCCACCACTTCATAGACCCCCGCACTGCCCCACTCGCCACCACTTCATAGACCCGCACTGCCCCACTCGCCACCATTATATTTACTCACACCGCCCCACTCACCACCATTATACAGACCTACACTAACCCATTCACTACCACTTCAGAGATCCGCACTACCCCCCTCACCATCATTATATTTACCCACACTGCCCCCACTTACCACTATTATACAGACCCCACTCACCACCACTTCACAGACCCGCACTACCCTGCTCATTACCACTTTACAGACCCGCACTACCTCACTCAACACCGCTTCATCACCAGACCCAGCACTACTCCACTCATCACCATTATACAGACCAGCACAACCCCACTAACCACGATTATACAGACCCGAACTGCCCAACTCACCACCATTATAAAAGACCCGAACTGCCCAACTCACCACCATTATAAAGACCCGCACTGCCCAACTTGCCACCATTATACTAACCCGCACGACCCCACTCACCATCACTTCATAGACCTGCACTACCCCCACTCTCCACCTCTTTATTCATCCAACTTTGTCACTTGCTACCTGTGCAGAACACGCACTACCCCACACTAGGTCACTCACGTCTATTGTGCACCACATGCAGTTTGCAGCGGCTGTCCACAGCAACGCTCAGCATTGCGGTCTCATTTTCTCCGCGCAGAGCTCGTCCTTGTTTGGTTTCAGGGAAGAAGGCAAGATCCGTCACCACAATCCCGTGAGCTTCCTGCACATAGTAGAGCCTCTGTGTGTAGGAAGAGAGAGGACAAAGTTAACTTGGAAAAGGCAATGGGGGTAGAAGCATATCTGAGGGGATCACAGGAGGGCCACAGCAAGGGTTCCCCCTACTTCAACATGAACCAATCATACGTCTGAAAGAATGAACACTCTCTTCCATAGCGTTTCAACACAGATATCCCGCTATACCAACAAGATTCTTATTATATACACAGTGATTGTGCTTTACTGTTCCTCTCCTTATCATATGCCAGAAAATACATTCTGACTGGCTTTGTGTATATGGACATACAGTGGGTACGGAAAGTATTCAGACCCCCTTAAATTTTTCACTCTTTGTTATATTGCAGCCATTTGCTAAAATCATTTAGGTTCATTCTTCTTCCTCATGAATGTACACATAGCACCCCATACTGACAGAAAAACACAGAATTGTTGACATTGTTGCAGATTTATTAAAAAAGAAAAACTGAAATATCACATGGTCCTAAGTATTCAGACCCTTTGCTGTGACACTCATATATTTAACTCAGGTGCTTTCCATTTCTTCTGATCATCCTTGAGATGGTTCTACACCTTCATTTGAGTCCAGCTGTGTTTGATTATACTGATTGGACTTGATTAGGAAAGCCACACACCTGTCTATATAAGACCTTCCAGATCACAATGCATGTCAGAGCAAATGAGAATCATGAGGTCAAAGGAACTGCCTGAAGAGCTCAGAGACAGAATTGTGGCAAGGCACAGATCTGGCCAAGGTTACAAAAAGATTTCTGCTGCACTTAAGGTTCCTAAGAGCACAGTGGCCTCCATAATCCTCAAATGGAAGACGTTTGGGACGACCAGAACCCTTCCTAGAGCTGGCCGTCCGGCCAAACTGAGCTATCGGGGGAGAAGAGCCTTGGTGAGAGAGGTAAAGAAGAACCCAAAGATCACTGTGGCTGAGCTCCAGAGATGCAGTCAGGAGATGGGAGAAAGTTGTAGAAAGTCAACCATCACTGCAGCCCTCCACCAGTCGGGGCTTTATGGCAGAGTGGCCCGACGGAAGCCTCTCCTCAGTGTAAGACACATGAAAGCCCGCATGGAGTTTGCTAAAAAAACACCTGAAGGACTCCAAGATGGTGAGAAATAAGATTCTCTGGTCTGATGAGACCAAAATAGAACTTTTTGGCCTTAATTCTAAGCGGTATGTGTGGAGAAATCCAGGCACTGCTCATCACCTGTCCAATACAGTCCCAACAGTGAAGCATGGTGGTGGCAGCATCATGCTGTGGGGGTGTTTTTCAGCTGCAGGGACAGGACGGCCAAGTACAGGGATATCCTGGACAAAAACCTTCTCCAGAGTGCTCTGGACCTCAGACTGGGCCGAAGGTTTACCTTCCAACAAGACAATGACCCTAAGCACACAGCTAAAATAACGAAGGAGTGGCTTCACAACAACTCCGTGACTGTTCTTGAATGGCCCAGCCAGAGCCCTGACTTAAACCCAATTGAGCATCTCTGGAGAGACCTAAAAATGGCTGTCCACCAACGTTTACCATCCAACCTGACAGAACTGGAGAGGATCTGCAAGGAGGAATGGCAGAGGATCCCCAAATCCAGGTGTGAAAGACTTGTTGCATCTTTCCCAAAAAGACTCCTGGCTGTATTAGATCAAAAGGGGGCTTCTACTAAATACTGAGCAAAGGGTCTGAATACTTAGGACCATGTGATATTTCAGTTTTTCTTTTTTAATAAATCTGCAACAATGTCAACAATTCTGTGTTTTTCTGTCAGTATGGGGTGCTATGTGTACATTCATGAGGAAGAAGAATGAACTTAAATGATTTTAGCAAATGGCTGCAATATAACAAAGAGTGAAAAATTTAAGGGGGTCTGAATACTTTCCGTACCCACTGTATATCTTGTCTGTATGTATGGATTTACATATATACATAAATGTATGTGTCATCTAGTCCCGGGGGGGGGGGGGGGGGGGTACATGACGGGTTCATAGGAAAATTGGATTCCTAATCTGTGAGCAACAAAGCACTGTAAACAAAAGGATCAGCAAGAAATTGGCATTATCAGTTGGAGATCTGTTGTGACACACTACATGTTCACCCATCAGGAAAGAAATAAAAGGGCATGGCATGTTCCTCCCGGGGACCCCCCAAACTGGCTATATTCCAATCTGTGAAAAGGCTGCACCACCCCCTTTGGCCTCCCAAACCTTCCTGTTAGCCAATCACCATGATAGGTGGTCTCATTGCCCTGTAGGCAGTGTTGCAGGCAAAAACGATCAGGTCGGCCTTGACTAGCAAAAGTGTTGAATCTTGCACGTTAGAGCTCCTTGATAGGTATACAGCAGGGATCCTCAAACTACGGCCCTCCAGCTGTTGCAGAACTACACATCCCATAAAGCATTGTAAAACTCTGACATTCACAGACATGACTAGGCATGATGGGAATTGTAGTTCCTGAACAACTGGAGGGCCATAGTTTGAAGACCCCTGGTATACAGGGACAGAGCACTGACTGCCATGCTCAAATGTGCCACCCCCAACAACCAATCAGCTTCTCTATACTATATGAAGATGATTTTTGATGCAGAGGCCCATTGTCAGTTCATCCTCTACCACAGACATATAAAGGACACTAAACAGACAGGAGAGACCCAGGGCCCTGTGACACCATATTGAGTAACCTACCTGCAGAGAAAAGGAGATGTAGATGGCTACAGAGCCAGTGACAGAGCCCAGACCCAGGAAGGTTCCACAATCACTGCAATACAGAGACAAAGCAAAATTTAGCACAGTGGCCAGGGTAACAAGGACACAATGGAGGCCAGTATGACATGTAGAGGTTGGTGAACTCACCTGACAGCGAGGCAGGAAATGACCTCATTCCCGCAGGGCTCAGTGAGTAGGGGCAGGAAGTTCAGTCCATCCCACTTCGTGATATAACATGGCGGTGGTTTTCGTTCCCTTTTATAAGGGATCTGTACAGTGTAGAAGCGGAACTCCTTCTCCTGATCTGCCACCTTCCCGAACCTGCCAAGACGCCGGTCAACATTACCATTGGAATAACACCCCTTCCCCGAGACCACGGTATGGCACTCACCTGCACGCCCGGTACCTGTACATCTTATCGGGAATGTTGGGAAAATTTTCATTCCAGTGAAGTTCAGAGAGGAGCTGATCCTTCTCCCACACACAGCAGCGGAAATCCTGACCCACCGTCACCACCTGTGCGACACAACACCGACGTCACCTCCTACGGGGCACTGCTCTCCATATAACAAACTACTTCTAACTAACAACATCCTAAATTGCTCCCACTCTAATATGTTCCCTATAGACTTCCCAAATGAGGCACCACCCATCATCAAATTCTGCCCATCCTGGCATCATCCCAAACAACCCCCCACAACGCCCTTCCCCCATATATCCTCCAGACACCTTCCGCCTCTACCCCAGATATACCCTACCCATTTTCCCACAGACCTACCCGGATAGCTCTCCCATGGATTCCACCAAACCGAGGCCCTGCGCCATTTTTCCTACCCGTTCCCAAGACCAAGCTCCTCGTATTTCCACATCCTGAAGGACCTCGTAGAATTCATAAACTCACCATTAACTTTTCCAATATCTTCCCCACCCATTCTTCAGACCAGTCTCCTCCCACGTACCTACCATACTCCTCCAATCGTTACCACCTTGACATCAAACCAAACCCAACACATAGCTGTTGCCGTTTTCTCCTTCCAGCCCTGCCCCATATCTCCTCTACCTATTTCCTAGACCAAGCTCCTCTGAAAGCCATCTCCCCAGACAAAGCTCCTACCATCCCCATTTCCTCGTACTTATTCTCCAGATGACGCTTATCCACCCCACTCCTTCCCCATCCTTCCTTCAGACCAGACTCCTCCCACCCACCTACCATGCGCCTCTAATCTTTACTACCTTGACATCAAACCAAACCGAATGCATAGCTCCTGCCGTTCTCTCCTTCAACCCCTGCCCCATATCTCTTCTACCCATTCTAAAGACCAAGCTCCTCTGAAAGCTACCTTCTCAGACCAAGCTTCTACCATCCCCATTTCCTCATACTTATTCTCCAGATGAAGCTTATCCACCCCACCTTTCCTTCAGACCAGTCTCCTCCCACCCACCTACCACTCCTCTATTCTTTACTACCTTGACATCAAACCAAACCGAATGCATAGCTCCTGCCGTTCTCTTCTTCCACCCCTGCCGCATATCTCTTCTACACATTCTAAAGACCAAGCTCCTCTGAAAGCCGCCTTCTCAGACCAAGCTTCTACAATCCCCAAATCTTTGTACTCATTCTCCAGATGAAGCTTATCCACCCCATCCCTTCTACAGACCAAGCTCCTCCCACCACAATAATATCAACCTAAACCCAACATATAGCTCTTGCCGTTCTCTTCCTCCATCCCTCCCCCTAATTTCTTCTACCACCAGATGAAGCTTAGCCAACCCATCCCTTCTTCAGACCAAGCTCCTCCCACCACAATGATATCAACCTAAACCCAACATATAGCTCCTGCTGTTCTCTTCCTCCGCCATATTTCTTCTACCACTTCCTTAGACCAAGCTTCTCTGAAAGCCACCTCCTCAGACCAAGCTCCTATTCTCCCCATGTCTCCGTACTCAACTCCAGATTGTTGTGGAAATTGCATATTACATATTTCTCTCATTTAATACAGCGGCTCACCAATGCATTGTAATCTCTGGTCAAGAAGCCATATAAGGTCATACCTTTCTTTTTCCTTAAGGCTTGGCTTGGCTTGGAATGCAGTTTGGCCAAGCCTAACCTTCCCCCCCTTCAAAGTCACTGTCCAAACAATGGATAAGCAGCCCTTTTCTCCTCAGTACAAAGGGTGTTGGTTTGGGGGGGATGGTATATTCTAAATACTTCTGGCCAACGCTGCAAGAAAGTTTTCAGTCTCACAAGAAACATCCATGAAGCAAGAACTGGACGCTGATTTTCCCTGAGCCATGTTGCGTGATAGCAAATGGGACTCCATGGCTGCAAACTTCTTTTAGTTAAGTATTCTTGATATAGATCTATCTTTATCTGCATCTGCCAGTCTTGTATTATTGTAATAGTTTTGTATGTACAGATTGCTTTTGCATAGTAAAAGCACATTTATATACACCACAAAGGTCTAAGTTTCCTTGTTTGTACCACAAAGTAACCTTGCTAGACGCAAGCAAAACACAGATAAAGCTTATCCACCCACCCACAATATCATCTTACTTTCTTCTAACAGGATCTTTCCCTTTACCATCTGCTCTGCCCATCCTATAGACCCTCTGCTCCCCCAGCGGCCGGGACAGGTCAACAGCTTGGGTGGTTCCCCATTTCTCATCTTCAAACTCTGTTTACCCCGTACCCCAGCACCCAACTTTACCTTATTGGCAGGACTAACTGCAATATCTTCGATCTCGCCTCCATGAGCTTTGAAGTCATAGAGCTTCTTCATTGCTGGGAACTGGAGAGGGTGGGGGAGAAGAGAGTGAGAGAACAAAATGGCGGCATTATCACAAAGCAAAAGGTTTCCCCTAATGTACCTCCTTCCCCAACAGCACATACTTATCACCTAACCTTGGTTTTCCCATTGTTTTGTTCAACCACCAGGAGCAAGAAACACCACCCAATACTTTCAAGTATGGAGGAACATGTGACGGTGCCGGTCCTTGGCCCACTACCAGGAGTGAAGCAAAATACCAAAGTATAGAGAAACATGACCTCACTGGGCTTGGTCCATCACTGGTACAATGCGAGGAGAAAGTCCTCAACCCTATGAGGGCCCACACTGTCCACCGCATTAACCAGTTAAGCCCCGGAAGATTTTACCCCCTTCCTGACCAGGGTTTTTTTTTTTTGCGATTTTTTACTGCGTGACTTTAACGGACAATTGCGCGGTCGAGCGACGCTGTACCTAAACGAAACTTACGTCCTTTTTTTCCCACAAACAGAGCTTTCTTTTGGTGGTATTTGATCACCTGTGCGATTTTTACTTTTTGCGTTATAAATAAAAAAAAAGAGCCTAAATTTTGCAAAAACAATATTTTTCACATTTTTTTATATGAAATTCCCCCCAAAAAAGAATGTAAAAATCAAAATTTGTTTAACATTTTTGGCCAATTTGTTTTCTGCTACATATGTTTGGTAAAAAAAAAAAAAAATCACAATAAGCGTATTTTGGTTTGCGCAAAAGTTATTGCGTTTACTAAAGGGAAAGATTTGTCGTTTTTGTTGGTTTTTTTTTTTTTAACGCGTAATGGCGGCGATCTGCGATTTTTTTTTGCGGTACTGCGACATTGCGGCGGACAGATCGGACCCTGGACTGACATTTTTGGGGTTACCAGTGACATTACTGCAGTAATCAGTGCTATACATATGCACTGTTACTGCAAAACAACACTGGTAGTGAAGGGATTAACTTTATTTGAGAGGGAGGGGCTGTGTGTGTCCCTAGGGGCGTGCTTCTAATTGTGATTGGCTGTGGCTTGAAGTGTAGGAACAGTGATCAGCGGTCCTACATAGTAGAACCGTATGATCAGTGTTTCTACACAGGGGAGAATGACAGGCGGCTTGTTTACATCAGCCGCCTGCCTTTCTCCCTCTGCACCGACGATCGGCGAGTGACCGGCGGACATCGGGTCCGCCGGTCACACGCAAGGACTTGCTGGGGAACGACCTGGGGCGGGAGCGCGCCTCCGCGGGCGCGCGCTCGCCCGCTATTGGCTCCCAAGCAAGTGACGGTTAAATTATCTCTAGAATCCCATCCCAGGGGGGCAGAGTCACCACATACACTTTCCAGAACTTACCTGGATCTTCCAATACAAACTTATCAAATGGATGGCCAAAATCTTTGGACTACTTGTCATCGCCGATATGGGTTTGATGGCCACCCCATTGCCAAACCATGGGCACTGATAAGGAGATGACCCCCCCACTTTGCATCACAGGGATCTTCAAACTACGGCCCTCCAGCTGTTGCGGAACTACACATCCCATGAGGCATTGTAAAACACCGACATTCACAGACATGACTAGGCATGATGGGAATTGTAGTTCCTGAACAGCTGGAGGGCCGTACTCTTCTGGGAAGGCTTTCCACAAAACTTTGGAGTATGTCTGTTGGAATTTGCCCAATGTGAGGTCAGGTACTGATGTTGGTTGAGACGACCTGGCTTACACTCCGAACCTCTATGTGACAACACCCAGTAGGCTCACCTCCCAGATCCGGACATGTCCATCCACTCCCCCCGTCAACAGTTTGGTAGAGTCAGCGTTAAAGCACACACACTTCTGCAGATTATCAGTACTGAAGTCGGTCTGCACTACAGAGATGGTCTGCACGGAGATCTCTGAGCTGTCATTCTTGGTGCCACCTCCGCTTGCCTCTGAGCTGCTCTTTGACGGCTTCCTCTTCCTAGACCCCCGATCATTACTTCCTGCAGAAAGGAGACACCTCATTGTAGGACAACCAACCTCGATGTGGGACAGTTATTGAGATACATGGGGAAATATGATCCTTGTGGGAGGGGCAGAGACACAAACTACTGCAGGGAAATCTCACCATTGTGGGAGGGGCAGAGACACAAACCACTACAGGGAAATCTCACCATTGTGGGAGGGGTAGAGACACAAACTACTGCAGGAAATCTCACCATTGTGGGAGGGGCAGAGATACAAACTACTGCGAGAAATATCACCATTGTGGGAAGGGCAGAGACACAAACTACTGCGGGGAAATCTCACCATTGTGGGAGGGGCAGAGACACAAACTACTGCAGGGAAATCTCACCATTGTGGGAAGGGCAGAGACACAAACTACTGAAGGAAATCTCACCATTGTGGGAGGAGCAGAGACAAACTAATGCAGGGAAATCTCACCATTGTGGGAGGAGCAGAGACACAAACTACTGCAGGGAAATCTCACTATTGTGGGAGGGGCAGAGACAAACTAATGCAGGGAAATCTCACCATTGTGGGAAGGGCAGAGACACAAACTACTGCAGGGAAACCTCACCATTGTGGGAGGGGCAGAGACACAAACTAATGCAGGGAAATCTCACCATTGTGGGAGGGGCAGAGACACAAACTACTGAAGGAAATCTTACCATTGTGGGAGGGGCAGAGACAAACTACTGCAGGGAAATCTCACCATTGTGGGAGGGGCAGAGACACAAACTACTGCAGGAGATCTCACCATTGTGGGAGGGGCAGACACAAACTAATGCAGGGAAATCTCACCATTGTGGGAGTAGCAGAGACACAAACTACTGCAGGGAAATCCCACTATTATGGGAGGGGCAGAGACACAAATCACAAACATATTTGTCAGTCACACCCGTTTACCCCAGTAATGTTACCTGTCTTGTCATTACTGTCACCATTACTCTTCTCTTTTTTTGGATGGGGTTGGTAGCGCAGAATGTGACAGTTGGCATCCTGACCAGCGGCTAGCACCTCCCCTGCCACGGCTAGGTTCATGGTGGCCCTGGTGTCCGTGTCATGTGCGTGCAGTAAGGAGGCGCTGATCTGGCCTGATATTCGCTCCAGCCGCAGGAAGTGCTGGGGAAGGGAGAGAAGAGTTACTGTACAGGAAGTGCTGGGGAAGGGAGAGAAGAGTTACTGTACAGGAAGTACCAGGAAGGGAGGGAAGAGTTACTGTACAGGAAGTGCTGGGGAAGGGAGAGAAGAGTTAATGTACAGGAAGTGCTGGGGAAGGGAGAGAAGCGTTACTGTACAGGAAGTGCTGGGGAAGGGAGAGAAGCGTTACTGTACAGGAAGAAGAGAAGAGTTACTGTACAGGAAGTGCTGGGGAAGGGAGAGAAGAGTTACTGTACAGGAAGTGCTGGGGAAGGGAGGGAAGAGTTACTGTACAGGAAGTGCTGGGGAAGGGAGAGTAGAGTTACTGTACAGGAAGTGCTGGGGAAGGGAGGGAAGAGTTACTGTACAGGAAGTGCTGGGGAAGGGAGAGAAGAGTTACTGTACAGGAAGTGCTGGGGAAGGGAGGGAAGAGTTACTGTACAGGAAGTGCTGGGGAAGGGAGAGTAGAGTTACTGTACAGGAAGTGCCGGGGAAGGGAGAGAAGAGTTACTGTACAGGAAGTGCTGGGGAAGGGAGAGAAGAGTTACTGTACAGGAAGTGCTGGGGAAGGGAGAGTAGAGTTACTGTACAGGAAGTGCTGGGGAAGGGAGAGAAGAGTTACTGTACAGGAAGTGCTGGGGAAGGGAGAGAAGCGTTACTGTACAGGAAGTGCTGGGGAAGGGAGAGAAGAGTTACTGTACAGGAAGTGCTGGGGAAGGGAGAGTAGAGTTACTGTACAGGAAGTGCTGGGGAAGGGAGAGAAGAGTTACTGTACAGGAAGTGCTGGGGAAGGGAGAGAAGAGTTACTGTACAGGAAGTGCTGGGGAAGGGAGAGAAGAGTTACTGTACAGGAAGTACCAGGAAGGGAGGGAAGAGTTACTGTACAGGAAGTGCTGGGGAAGGGAGAGAAGAGTTACTGTACAGGAAGTACCAGGAAGGGAGAGAAGCGTTACTGTACAGGAAGTGCTGGGGAAGGGAGAGAAGAGTTACTGTACAGGAAGTGCTGGGGAAGGGAGAGAAGAGTTACTGTACAGGAAGTGCTGGGGAAGGGAGAGAAGCGTTACTGTACAGGAAGTGCTGGGGAAGGGAGAGAAGCGTTACTGTACAGGAAGTGCTGGGGAAGGGAGAGAAGAGTTACTGTACAGGAAGTGCTGGGGAAGGGAGAGAAGAGTTACTGTACAGGAAGTGCTGGGGAAGGGAGAGAAGAGTTACTGTACAGGAAGTGCTGGGGAAGGGAGAGAAGAGTTACTGTACAGGAAGTGCTGGGGAAGGGAGAGAAGCGTTACTGTACAGGAAGTGCTGGGGAAGTGAGAGAAGAGTTACTGTACAGGAAGTGCTGGGGAAGTGAGAGAAGAGTTACTGTACAGGAAGTGCTGGGGAAGTGAGAGAAGAGTTACTGTACAGGAAGAAGAGAAGAGTTACTGTACAGGAAGTGCTGGGGAAGGGAGAGAAGAGTTACTGTACAGGAAGTGCTGGGGAAGGGAGAGAAGAGTTACTGTACAGGAAGTACCAGGAAGGGAGAGAAGCGTTACTGTACAGGAAGTGCTGGGGAAGGGAGAGAAGAGTTACTGTACAGGAAGTGCTGGGGAAGGGAGAGAAGAGTTACTGTACAGGAAGTGCTGGGGAAGGGAGAGAAGAGTTACTGTACAGGAAGTGCTGGGGAAGGGAGAGAAGCGTTACTGTACAGGAAGTGCTGGGGAAGGGAGAGAAGAGTTACTGTACAGGAAGTGCTGGGGAAGGGAGAGAAGAGTTACTGTACAGGAAGTGCTGGGGAAGGGAGAGAAGCGTTACTGTACAGGAAGTGCTGGGGAAGGGAGAGAAGAGTTACTGTACAGGAAGTGCTGGGGAAGGGAGAGAAGCGTTACTGTACAGGAAGTGCTGGGGAAGTGAGAGAAGAGTTACTGTACAGGAAGTGCTGGGGAAGTGAGAGAAGAGTTACTGTACAGGAAGTGCTGGGGAAGTGAGAGAAGAGTTACTGTACAGGAAGAAGAGAAGAGTTACTGTACAGGAAGTGCTGGGGAAGGGAGAGAAGCGTTACTGTACAGGAAGTGCTGGGGAAGGGAGAGAAGAGTTACTGTACAGGAAGTACCAGGAAGGGAGGGAAGAGTTACTGTACAGGAAGTGCTGGGGAAGGGAGAGAAGCGTTACTGTACAGGAAGTGCTGGGGAAGGGAGAGAAGAGTTACTGTACAGGAAGTGCTGGGGAAGGGAGAGAAGCGTTACTGTACAGGAAGTGCTGGGGAAGTGAGAGAAGAGTTACTGTACAGGAAGTGCTGGGGAAGTGAGAGAAGAGTTACTGTACAGGAAGTGCTGGGGAAGTGAGAGAAGAGTTACTGTACAGGAAGAAGAGAAGAGTTACTGTACAGGAAGTGCTGGGGAAGGGAGAGAAGAGTTACTGTACAGGAAGTGCTGGGGAAGTGAGAGAAGAGTTACTGTACAGGAAGGGAGAGAAGCGTTACTGTACAGGAAGTGCTGGGGAAGGGAGAGAAGCGTTACTGTACAGGAAGTGCTGGGGAAGGGAGAGAAGCGTTACTGTACAGGAAGTACTGGGGAAGGGAGAGTAGAGTTACTGTACAGGAAGTACTGGGGAAGGGAGAGAAGAGTTACTGTACAGGAAGTGCTGGGGAAGGGAGAGAAGAGTTACTGTACAGGAAGTACCAGGAAGGGAGAGAAGAGTTACTGTACAGGAAGTGCTGGGGAAGGGAGAGAAGAGTTACTGTACAGGAAGTGCTGGGGAAGGGAGAGAAGAGTTACTGTACAGGAAGTACTGGGGAAGGGAGAGAAGCGTTACTGTACAGGAAGTGCTGGGGAAGGGAGAGAAGAGTTACTGTACAGGAAGTGCTGGGGAAGGGAGAGAAGAGTTACTGTACAGGAAGTGCTGGGGAAGGGAGAGAAGAGTTACTGTACAGGAAGTGCTGGGGAAGGGAGAGAAGAGTTACTGTACAGGAAGTGCTGGGGAAGGGAGAGAAGAGTTACTGTACAGGAAGTACCAGGAAGGAGGAAGAGAACGGATACTGTAAGGAAGTAGTAACACTCACCATGGCATTCTTGATGCCGGTCTTTGAGGCGCCGCCCCCTCCGGCGGTGATGACTGTCCCATCCTCCCGGTGAAAACGGATAGCGTAGAGGGGGAACGGAGCGTAGTACAGATCGGGGTGCCGGCGTCTACCCATCCTGGGGGGGGGGGGGTATAACAGCTCAGGCAGACGAGAAGACGGCCTAAAAAGAGGATTACCAAGATGTCAAAATTGGTCAGTATGGGAGTACTGGGGGTATTATTACCAGGAAGAGGTATAAAGCGGGGTTCTGTATAGGTGTATAAGGAGAATACCTTTAAGGGATTACCATGAGTGTATTAGGGGTAATAATACCTGGTAGAGGTACAGAGAGGGGTCTGTATAGGGATAATAATACCCAAAGAGGGTACACTGGTACAATATGGTGGAAATGAGTAATATTTGGAGTAGTTGTACCCAGTAGGGGGGTATATGAGGATATTTGGGGTAGTTGTACCCCGTAGGGGGGGATATATGAGGATATTTGGGGTAGTTGTACCCAGTAGGGGGGATATATGAGGATATTTGGGGTAGTTGTACACAGTAGGGGGGTATATGAGGATATTTGGGGTAGTTGTACCCAGTAGGGGGGTATATGAGGATATTCAGGGTAGTTGTACCCAGTAGGGGGGTATATGAGGATATTTGGAGTAGTTGTACCCAGTGGGGGGTATATGAGGATATTTGGAGTAGTTGTACCCAGTAGGGGGGTATATGAGGATATTTGGAGTAGTTGTACCCAGTGGGGGGTATATGAGGATATTTGGAGTAGTTGTACCCAGAAGGGGGGTGGTATATGAGGATATTAAGGGTAGTTGTACCCAGTGGGGGGGGGGGTATATGAGGATATTCGGGGTAGTTGTACCCAGTGGGGGGGTATATGAGGATATTCGGGGTAGTTGTACCCAGTGAGGGGGGGGGATCTGAGGATATTCAGGGTAGTTGTACCCAGTGGGGGGGTATATGAGGATATTTGGAGTAGTTGTACCCAGTAGGGGGGGTATATGAGGATATTTGGAGTAGTTGTACCCAGTAGGGGGGGCGGTATATGAGGATATTTGGAGTAGTTGTACCCAGTAGGGGGGTATATGAGGATATTCGGGGTAGTTGTACCCAGTAGGGTTGGGGGTATATGAGGATATTCGGGGTAGTTGTACCCAGTAGGGGGGTATATGAGGATATTTGGAGTAGTTGTACCCAGTAGGGGGGGTATATGAGGATATTTGGGGTAGTTGTACCCAGTAGGGGGGTATATGAGGATATTTGGGGTAGTTGTACCCAGTAGGGGGGGTATATGAGGATATTTGGAGTAGTTGTACCCAGTAGGGTTGGGGGTATATGAGGATATTTGGAGTAGTTGTACCCAGTAGGGGGGTATATGAGGATATTTGGAGTAGTTGAACCCAGTAGGGGGGGTATATGAGGATATTTGGGGTAGTTGTACCCAGTAGGGGGGTATATGAGGATATTTGGGGTAGTTGTACCCAGTAGGGGGGTATATGAGGATATTTGGGGTAGTTGTACCCAGTAGGGGGGGTATATGAGGATATTCGGGGTAGTTGTACCCAGTAGGGTTGGGGGTATATGAGGATATTTGGAGTAGTTGTACCCAGTAGGGGGGTATATGAGGATATTTGGAGTAGTTGTACCCAGTAGGGGGGTATATGAGGATATTCGGGGTAGTTGTACCCAGTAGGGGGGTATATGAGGATATTTGGAGTAGTTGTACCCAGTAGGGGGGGTATATGAGGATATTTGGAGTAGTTGTACCCAGTAGGGGGGTATATGAGGATATTTGGAGTAGTTGTACCCAGTAGGGGGGTATATGAGGATATTTGGGGTAGTTGTACCCAGTAGGGGGGTATATGAGGATATTAGGGGTAGTTGTACCCAATAGGGTTGGGGGTATATGAGGATATTTGGAGTAGTTGTACCCAGTAGGGGGGTATATGAGGATATTTGGAGTAGTTGTACCCAGTGGGGGGTATATGAGGATATTTGGAGTAGTTGTACCCAGAAGGGGGGTGGTATATGAGGATATTAAGGGTAGTTGTACCCAGTGGGGGGGGGGGGGGTATATGAGGATATTCGGGGTAGTTGTACCCAGTGGGGGGGTATATGAGGATATTCGGGGTAGTTGTACCCAGTGAGGGGGGGGGATCTGAGGATATTCAGGGTAGTTGTACCCAGTGGGGGGGTATATGAGGATATTTGGAGTAGTTGTACCCAGTAGGGGGGGTATATGAGGATATTTGGAGTAGTTGTACCCAGTAGGGGGGGCGGTATATGAGGATATTTGGAGTAGTTGTACCCAGTAGGGGGGTATATGAGGATATTCGGGGTAGTTGTACCCAGTAGGGTTGGGGGTATATGAGGATATTCGGGGTAGTTGTACCCAGTAGGGGGGTATATGAGGATATTTGGAGTAGTTGTACCCAGTAGGGGGGGTATATGAGGATATTTGGGGTAGTTGTACCCAGTAGGGGGGTATATGAGGATATTTGGGGTAGTTGTACCCAGTAGGGGGGGTATATGAGGATATTTGGAGTAGTTGTACCCAGTAGGGTTGGGGGTATATGAGGATATTTGGAGTAGTTGTACCCAGTAGGGGGGTATATGAGGATATTTGGAGTAGTTGAACCCAGTAGGGGGGGTATATGAGGATATTTGGGGTAGTTGTACCCAGTAGGGGGGTATATGAGGATATTTGGGGTAGTTGTACCCAGTAGGGGGGTATATGAGGATATTTGGGGTAGTTGTACCCAGTAGGGGGGGTATATGAGGATATTCGGGGTAGTTGTACCCAGTAGGGTTGGGGGTATATGAGGATATTTGGAGTAGTTGTACCCAGTAGGGGGGTATATGAGGATATTTGGAGTAGTTGTACCCAGTAGGGGGGTATATGAGGATATTCGGGGTAGTTGTACCCAGTAGGGGGGTATATGAGGATATTTGGAGTAGTTGTACCCAGTAGGGGGGGTATATGAGGATATTTGGAGTAGTTGTACCCAGTAGGGGGGTATATGAGGATATTTGGAGTAGTTGTACCCAGTAGGGGGGTATATGAGGATATTTGGGGTAGTTGTACCCAGTAGGGGGGTATATGAGGATATTAGGGGTAGTTGTACCCAATAGGGGGGTATACGAGGATATTTGGAGTAGTTGTACCCAGTAGGGGGGGGTATATGAGGATATTAGGGGTAGTTGTACCCAGTAGGGGGGGTATATGAGGATATTTGGGGTAGTTGTACCCAGTAGGGGGGTATATGAGGATATTCGGGGTAGTTGTACCCAGTAGGGGGGTATATGAGGATATTTGGGGTAGTTGTACCCAGTAGGGTTGGGGGTATATGAGGATATTTGGAGTAGTTGTACCCAGTAGGGGGGTATATGAGGATATTTGGAGTAGTTGAACCCAGTAGGGGGGGTATATGAGGATATTTGGGGTAGTTGTACCCAGTAGGGGGGTATATGAGGATATTTGGGGTAGTTGTACCCAGTAGGGGGGTATATGAGGATATTTGGGGTAGTTGTACCCAGTAGGGGGGGTATATGAGGATATTCGGGGTAGTTGTACCCAGTAGGGTTGGGGGTATATGAGGATATTTGGAGTAGTTGTACCCAGTAGGGGGGTATATGAGGATATTTGGAGTAGTTGTACCCAGTAGGGGGGTATATGAGGATATTCGGGGTAGTTGTACCCAGTAGGGGGGTATATGAGGATATTTGGAGTAGTTGTACCCAGTAGGGGGGGTATATGAGGATATTTGGAGTAGTTGTACCCAGTAGGGGGGTATATGAGGATATTTGGAGTAGTTGTACCCAGTAGGGGGGTATATGAGGATATTTGGGGTAGTTGTACCCAGTAGGGGGGTATATGAGGATATTAGGGGTAGTTGTACCCAATAGGGGGGTATACGAGGATATTTGGAGTAGTTGTACCCAGTAGGGGGGGGGTATATGAGGATATTAGGGGTAGTTGTACCCAGTAGGGGGGGTATATGAGGATATTTGGGGTAGTTGTACCCAGTAGGGGGGGGTATATGAGGATATTAGGGGTAGTTGTACCCAGTAGGGGGGTATATGAGGATATTTGGGGTAGTTGTACCCAGTAGGGGGGGTATATGAGGATATTTGGGGTAGTTGTACCCAGTAGGGGGGGTATATGAGGATATTTGGGGTAGTTGTACCCAGTAGGGGGGGTATATGAGGATATTTGGGGTAGTTGTACCCAGTAGGGGGGGTATATGAGGATATTTGGGGTAGTTGTACCCAGTAGGGGGGGTATATGAGGATATTTGGGGTAGTTGTACCCAGTAGGGGGGGTATATGAGGATATTTGGGGTAGTTGTACCCAGTAGGGGGGGTATATGAGGATATTTGGGGTAGTTGTACCCAGTAGGGGGGGTATATGAGGATATTTGGGGTAGTTGTACCCAGTAGGGGGGTATATGAGGATATTAGGGGTAGTTGTACCCAGTAGGGGGGGTATATGAGGATATTTGGGGCTCTCACCGCTGTCAGCTGTGCGCAGACATTCCCGTCACGTGATCCCCAGGATCTGAGGCCGGACATGGGTGACGCATGCGCAGAGTGAGCTGTACAAGACGAGGCGCATGCGCAATGAGGCGACTCGCGGCTACTGCATTTAGCTGTCAGAAGATGACTTGCACGCATGCGTCTCCTCATCATACCGACACGTCACCCGATACATACCGTGTAAACGTGTCTGCGGCTGCGCCGCCATATTGTTGTAGCCTGAGACTTGTGTATGACCACTGCCTGGACTCAGGAAAAATGGAAGCCCACCAGCATCTTCTATCTAACTAACTGGTCCCTAGACAGGTCCTCTTCCAGCCTGACTGCAGGGAATCATCCCCTCTGTGTTCTCTTCAGTTCTTTATCCTCAGCTGTACAGGAGACATACTTGTATGAAATAATAAAGGATTTACAGAGACTCTCTAATGTCTGAGGACAGAGAACCTGTCACTATGATCACACTGTCACATAGGGGTGTGTTGGTCACCTTCTGTATGTGATAACAATGACAGTAAAGTCTGATAGAAATTATTTCTATTCCTATCTCAGAGAAGTCCCTTCTATTCCTCCCGCCTCCTCCAAATCGACACCGTCCAATCCCTTCTCACCATGATCTGACTTCCTGTTACAGGGTGACTACAGTCCTTCTCTATGGTCCCATTGTCTGTAGGAACGTAGACACCGCTTCTTCTACACTCCTGAGATGGATAATGGACTATGGGACTACGGACAACTAGAATATGTACTGGGGGCTATATACTATGGGACTAATGGGACTACAGACAACTAGAATATGTACTAGGGGCTGTGACGGTGGCGGGTATCAGATCCCTGCCCTTCTCACTAACTCGTGACCAAGGACCAGGCAATCTCACACCCTGCCGTCACTTGCGTAACAATGCCACTCTCAGCTGCACCCGGCACATAGATTTTCCAGCTTGCGGGACCACAATCTAGATGCCAGCAGCCTGAGAGCGATTGTCACCGGGCTAATTTAAGCAATTAACCCTTTCACTGCCACCACCGTTACGTTATTATGAGAATTTTAGAAATACCAATTATGACTTTAGAATCATCATCTGTAACACGCGCTGTCACCACAGACAGGAATGTTCAGAGGATTTATTCTATACGGTAGCGCTCTTCGAGAGACAGGTTCGTTGTTAGTTTGCATTAAGAGCTTAGGGACAAGTATAACACTTTTCAAAATAAAGTTTAATAATGAAAAGGTTAAAATTGGTGCAAATAAAATATTTACAGAAAAGGGTGTTTCGAAGAAATAGCGACATAATTCAGCAATTTAGAGAAATAAGATATAGGATTTGCAGATGATACTAAATTAGGCATGCCAATATCTTCTATGCAGGATGTGGAAATCTTGCAAGCAGACCTGAACAAAATAACAGGGTGGGCAACCACATGGCAGATGAGATTTAATGTAGAAAAATGTAAAGTAATGCACTTGGGGGCCAGACACCAGAAAGCAAGCTACTCACTACGGGGGGAACCTCTGGGTGAGTCTAGGATGGAAAAGGACCTGGGGGTACTGGTAGACAACAGGCTTGGCAGTGGCATGCAATGCCAGGCCGCCGCAAGCAAAGCCAACAGAATACTGGCATGTATAAAAAAGGGGATTCACTCCAGAAATAAAGAGATTATTCTCCCACTCTACAAGACTCTGGTCCGGCCACATCTGGAGTATGCTGTCCAGTTCTGGGCACCGGTCCTCAGGAAGGATGTGCTGGAACTGGAGAAAGTCCAGAGAAGGGCAACAAAAATAATTAGGGGAATGGAGGACATCAGCTATGAGGAAAGACTACAAGCACTGAATTTATTCTCTCTGGAGAAGGACGATTGAGGGGGGATATGATATCAATGTACAAATACTGTACTGGCGACCCTAGCATAAGGAACAAACTATTCAGAGAAAGGAGATACAATAAGACACGTGGCCACTCACTAAAACTAGAGGAAAGGCGGTTTAACCTTAAAGTGCGTAAGGGGTTCTTCACTGTAAGAGCGGTAAGGATGTGGAATTCTCTTCCACAAGCAGTCGTATCAGCGGGGAGCATTGATAGTTTAAAAAAACTATTAGATGTACACCTTAAAGACCACAACATACAGGGGTATACAAGGTACGGTTAAAAGCAAACACACACATCATAGGTTGAACTGGATGGACTGATGTCTTTTTTCAACCTCGCTAACTATGTAACTATGTAACTATGATTAAGAAGTAAGAATACTTGCATTCAATGTCCGGAGTATTATCAGAGTTTCAGAAGCTGAGCCAGTGTGATGGGTTCTCCCATTTGATAGATGTTACTTCTTGATGTTACCCACAGGCGTGCACAGGGGGTGTGCCAGGTGTGCCTGGGCACACCCTAATCACTATGTGCGGTGCTGATTCCCCCTCTTGGTCAGAATACCCCCCCCCGTGTTGTGCCTCCTCCCACAGCTCTGCTGGCTTCCCTTCTCTTCTCTCCTCCCAGCTGCTGCGGGTGATGTTTCAGAATGGAGAACAGAGGAAGGGGCTAGTAAATATGTAATTTACTGGCCCCTTCATTTTTTAAATGAACACAGTGAACACACTCACTCATTATGTCCATTCATAACTGAAGCATAGTAAGCTGTGCTTACTATGCTTCAGTTTGTGAATGAACAGGAAGCCACTCAGCACAGAGCACTTCCCATTTATTCGCTGCCCCGTGCAGCTAAGGCTGCAGAGATAGACATTGCAGAGATAGACATGGGTTTGAGCTTTTGAGTGCACACCCTAATGCAATGGACTGCGCACACCTATGATGTTACCATAAGAACTCTCTAACCCCATCTGCCTCTCTCTTTTTCTCTGAGACCGCAGGGGTGTTAACAGAGGTCCCTGACCAATAAACACGGTGGCCATGGGCGGCCCTAAAGTTTTCGACAATACCAAGGAACCTCCCGTATAGACAGATTTTTAACATAATTCATATCTCGAAATATGTAAGGGTTACATTCTTTAAACTGCTAGTTTATCATTCAGCATGTGATTTGGCTTCAAAAGATACTAAACATGAATATATTATCACACAGGGGATTTCTTATTGCTATCTTCTATTCTATATGTGATAGGGTGGCCATGCATGGTCTCTATCAGTATTTTATTTTACATTTAACTATACACTTTCTAGAGACATATCTTGTTTGTGTTTAAAGTTATGAATTTGTGTGTAAATGTGTTTAATTAACAGAGCTCTTGAATGGCTCTGCTTTACGACCCATTAGCCATTATCCTCCTTTGCTCGGTTATGGCTTTACGACCTGGCCTGAGTATCAGAACAGATATCCGTCCAGACATCTGTTCAGATAATGTCTTGTTTGAAGTCGAAACTCCATGCATTCCAGGAATTAATTGAGGTAGGGGAGGGGGGCTGTGTGAGTGAGGATCTTTTGTAAGCTGTCATGGCAGAGCTCTAAACAAAATGGTTGCCGTGACAAAATGGTTGCTTGCGACAGCTTTTAGGATATCCAGTGCAGGATATCATTACAGGGGCTATATACTATGGGACTACGGACAACTAGAATATGTACTGGGGGCTATATACTATGGGACTACGGACAACTAGAATATGTATTAGGGGCTATATACTATAGGACTACGGACAACTAGAATATGTATTAGGGGCTATATACTATAGGACTACGGACAAATAGAATATGTATTAGGGGCTATATACTATAGGACTACGGACAACTAGAATATGTATTAGGGGCTATATACTATAGGACAACGGACAACTAGAATATGTACTAGGGGCTATATACTAGCGCTGCGTAAATTGACAGCGCTATATAAGTACCTGAAATAAATAAATATACTATGGGACTACGGACAGCTAGACTATGTACTGGGGGCTATATACTATGGGACTACGGACAACTAGAATATATACTAGGGGCTATATACTATAGGACTACGGACAACTAGAATATGTACTAGGGGCTATATACTATGGGACTACGGACAACTAGAATATGTACTAGGGGTATATACTATGGGACTACGGACAACTAGAATATGTACTAGGGGCTATATACTATGACACTATGTACTTTGGACTATGAACTATGGACTGTGTACTTTGGACTAGGGACTATGTACTCTGAACTATTGGCTATGGATTAGGTACTTTGTTTGGACTATTGACAATGTACTTTGGACTATGTACTATAGACTATGAGCTAGGGACTATGTACTATAGACTATGAGCTAGGGACTATGTACTTTGGACTATGTACTATGAGCTAGAGACTATGTACTTTGGACTATGAGCTAGGGACTATGTATTTGGGCTAGGGACTATGTTCTTTGGGCTAGGGACTATGTTCTTTGGGCCAGGGACTATGTGCTTTGGACTATGAACTATGAGCTAGAGACTATGTACTTTGGACTATGGACTATGAGCTAGGGACTATGTACTATGAACTATGAGCTAGGGACTATGTACTTTGGACTATAAGCTAGGGACTATGTACTTTGGACTATGGACTATGAGCTAGGGACTATGTACTTTGGACTATGGACTATGAGCTAGGGAACTATGTACTATGGACTATGTACTTTGGAGTATGAGCTAGGGACTATGTACTATGGACTATGAGCTAGGGACTATGTACTTTGGACTATGAGCTAGGGACAATGTACTTTGGATTATGTACTATGGACTATAAGCTAGGAAGTACAGTATGTGCTTTGGACTGTGTATTATGAACCATAGACTATGTACTCTGGACTATGTACTATGGACTATGAGCTAGGGACTATTGTATGTACTTTGGACTATGAGCTATGAACTATAGACTTTGGACTATGAACTATTGACTATGAACTTTGGACTATAAACTATGAACCATGAACTTTGGACCATGAGGTAGGGACTATGTATTATAAACTATGGACTATGAACTATTGATTTTGTACTAGGAACTCTGGACTATGGACTGTGGACTGGGGACTATGTACTATGGACTAGGGACTGTGGGCTATGGACTGTAGGCAATTTACTAAGGAGCATGTACTTTGGACTATGGGCTGTGAACTATGGGCTAGGGACTGTGGACTATGCACTAGGCAGGGACTACCAGAGTATGGATTATGAACTGTGGACTATGGGCTAGGGACTATGGGCTAGGGACTACTGGATTGTGCATTATGTACCACAAACTATTGGAGTATGTACTATGTACAGAGGACTATGGGCTAGGGTCTGTGGACCATGTACTAGGGACTATGTACTGTGGACTATGGGCTAGGGAGTATGCACTAGGACTATTGGACTATGTACTGTGGACTATTGGCTAGAGACTGTGGACCATGTACTAGGGACTATGTACTGTGGACTATTGGCTAGGGACTATGTACTAGGACTATTGGACTATGTACTGTGGACTATTGGCTAGAGACTGTGGACCATGTACTAGGGACTATATATTGTGGACTATTGGCTAGGGACTATGTACTAGGACTATTGGACTATGTACTGTGGACTATTGGCTAGGCACTATGTACTGGGGACTATGTACTGAGAAGGATGTACTATTGCACTATGAACAGTGGACTATGGATTGTGAACTAGGGACTATTTATTAGGGACTTTGGACTACCGGACTATGAGCTAGGGCCTGTGTACAGTGGATGATGGGATTTGTAATGTACATAGAGTAATGGACCGCCGGCCGGTGCGGCACTCCTTATGCTGTATGCCGCCTGATTGCGCTTCCATATATGGGCGTACCGGTCGCAGTAAGCTCCGCCCCTCTCGGCCCGTTATTCCCCGGTCTCTCCCATCTGATGACATGGAGGGGTCTCTATATCATCGCCTATGGAACATTTTAGGCCGCAAACTTTGTCGCACTTCCACGGGCACACACGATGTGAGGCTCCGTTCACCTATTGGCGTCTCATCGCCATTTTGCCGCCATTTTGCCCGATAAATTGTGGTGAACTCGCACAAAGAGAATTTGCGCAACGCCTGTAGCCCAAAAGAAGAACTTCTTTTGGGGCGACAGGCGTCCCGCGATTCTGTTTGCGTGATTTTACTGCAATTCGTTTGGCGACTATTGCGGAAAAATGGCGCCGCATTTGGGTTGCCATTGGAAGTGACGGGAATCGCACGGGCGTCCCGCGATTCGGGATCTCCTGCCCGCGATCCGGGAGCGCCAATAGGTGAACGGAGCCTGAAGGTGACACGTTGGGTATCTATCTGCTCATATTTTATATTTTATGAAAAGATTGGGTCACTTATTGCATTTCTGTGCCCTAAAATGCCCCTTTATTGTATTTTTTTTTTTTTTTACTGATAACGTGCGATTGATAAGTATGTGCGATAACATCGTTTGACATAAATAAAATAAAAAAAATTGGGACTACCACCGTTTTATTCTCTGGGGTCTCTGCTTCCAGAAAATACATTACATTCGGGGAGGGGGTAGCTAATCTTCAGGCCTATAATGTGCATTGAAAAGCAGGAACACAGCTGTGTCAGGGAAAGGGTTAATCCATGGAAGGTGGAGGATATTCGTATAATGAAGGAGTAGTGGACACTGGGAATGGACTCCCAGCAGAGGACAGACATGAAAAGAAATGGGCGGGGCCAGGGAATCTCATGTATCCGCCTCTTCTTCCTTTCTAGATGACCGCTGAGCTCCGCACATGCGCAGTCCCATTCAAGGAACGAGGAGGAAGGACGCAGGCGCAGTGTGTTACGCATCCGGCGAGGAATGCGACGGTCGGCGCATGCGCAGCAGCGAGAGGTGGCTCTGATGTCTTTTTCCCCCCCGGAACGGAGAGGCGGGGATGTGTTTTGAGCCCGGACGGTGCGAAGTGCTGCACACTGCATCCGACTGGACGGGGGAACGGATCGGGGGGCGCTGGAGGGCCCAGGGCTGATATTTTGGGGTGTCATGGCTTTAGGGTGTTAGGTTCCCTCAGTCTCTGGTACTGGGAATTGGGGAGTTAGGATCCCCCCCCCCCCCTGTGTCTGGTATTGGGAGGTTAGGTGACCCTGGCATCTAATACTGGGCAGTTAGGTCCCCCAGATCTCTAATACTGATGAGGTTAGGTGACCCTAGTGTAATTCTAGGGAGCTAGGTTCCCCCATGTCTCTAGTATTGGGGGGTTAGGTTCCCCAGAAGTCTAAGACTGGGGAGTTAGGTTCCCCCGAAGTCTAAGACTGGGGAGTTAGGTTCCCCAGAAGTCTAAGACTGGGGAGTTAGGTTCCCCAGAAGTCTAATAGTGGGGAATTAGGTTCCCCAGAAGTCTAATAGTGGGGAGTTAGGTTCCCCAGAAGCCTAATAGTGGGGAGTTAGGTTCCTCAGAAGCCTAATAGTGGGGAATTAGGTTCCTCAGAAGCCTAATAGTGGGGAGTTAGGCTCCTCAGAAGCCTAATAGTGGGGAATTAGGTTCCTCAGAAGCCTAATAGTGGGGAGTTAGGTTCCCCAGAAGCCTAATAGTGGGGAGTTAGGTTCCCCAGAAGCCTAATAGTGGGGAGTTAGGTTCCTCAGAAGCCTAATAGTGGGGAGTTAGGTTCCTCAGAAGCCTAATAGTGGGGAGCTAGGTTCCTCAGAAGCCTAATAGTGGGGTGTTAGGTTCCTCAGAAGCCTAATAGTGGGGAGCTAGGTTCCTCAGAAGCCTAATAGTGGGGTGTTAGGTTCCCCAGAAGCCTAATAGTGGGGAGTTAGGTTCCCCAGAAGCCTAATAGTGGGGAGTTAGGTTCCTCAGAAGCCTAATAGTGGGGAGTTAGGTTCCTCAGAAGCCTAATAGTGGGGAGTTAGGTTCCTCAGAAGCCTAATAGTGAGGAGTTAGGTTCCTCAGAAGTCTAAGACTGGGGAGTTAGGTTCCTCAGAAGTCTAAGACTGGGGAGTTAGGTTCCCCAGAAGTCTAAGACTGGGGAGTTAGGTTCCCCAGAAGTCTAAGACTGGGGAGTTAGGTTCCCCAGAAGTCTAAGACTGGGGAGTTAGGTTCCCCGGAAGCCTAAGACTGGGGAGTTAGGTTCCCCGGAAGCCTAAGACTGGGGAGTTAGGTTTCCCAGAAGTCTAAGACTGGGGAGTTAGGTTTCCCAGAAGTCTAAGACTGGGGAGTTAGGTTTCCCAGAAGTCTAAGACTGGGGAGTTAGGTTTCCTCGCATCTCTAATTCTGTGGTACTGAGGAGTTAGGTGCTCCTGCTCTCTAGTATTAGGGAGTTGGGTTCCCCCAGTGCTTGGTATTGAGAAGTCAGGTCCCCTCCCCCTGTCTCCAGTTTTGTAGGTGCCCCTAGTCTCTGGTAGTAGGGAGTTAGGTGTTCCCTAGTATTAGGTGGTTAGGTGTGTGTGGAGCTCTCACCATGCATTTCTCTATTCCTGAGACGGAGACGTGTAACACGGACAATGGAGGACAGTATGTGGTGAGTGACTCCTCCCCCCCCATCTGTGTACAGGGTATGGGGGGAGATCTTCACTGCCTGTATAATGTGTGAGATGGTCTGCAGATCTCGGAGCACTGTGTATAGAGTGTGTGAGATGGTCTGCAGATCTCGGAGCACTGTGTATAGAGTGTGTGAGATGGTCTGCAGATCTCGGAGCACTGTGTATAGAGTGTGTGAGATGGTCTGCAGATCACGGAGCACTGTGTATAGAGTGTGTGAGATGGTCTGCAGATAAGAGCACTGTGTATAGTGTGTGTGAGATGGTCTGCAGATCACGGAGCACTGTGTATAGAGTGTGTGAGATGGTCTGCAGATAAGAGCACTGTGTATAGTGTGTGTGAGATGGTCTGCAGATCACGGAGCACTGTGTATAGAGTGTGTGAGATGGTCTGCAGATCACGGAGCACTGTGTATAGAGTGTGTGAGATGGTCTGCAGATAAGAGCACTGTGTATAGTGTGTGTGAGATGGTCTGCAGATCACGGAGCACTGTGTATAGAGTGTGTGAGATGGTCTGCAGATCACGGAGCACTGTGTATAGAGTGTGTGAGATGGTCTGCGGATCTTGGAGCACTGTGTATAGAGTGTGTGAGATGGTATGCGGATCTCGGAGCACTGTGTATAGTGTGTGTGAGATGGTCTGCAGATCTTGGAGCACTGTGTATAGAGTGTGTGAGATGGTCTGCAGAGCACTGTGTATAGAGTGTGTGAGATGGTCTGCAGATCTCGGAGCACTGTGAATAGAGTGTGTGAGATGGTCTGCAGATAAGAGCACTGTGTATAGTGTGTGTGAGATGGTCTGCAGATCACGGAGCACTGTGTATAGAGTGTGTGAGATGGTCTGCAGATCTTGGAGCACTGTGTATAGAGTGTGTGAGATGGTCTGCAGATCTCGGAGCACTGTGTATAGAGTGTGTGAGATGGTCTGCAGATCTCGGAGCACTGTGTATAGAGTGTGTGAGATGGTCTGCAGATCTCGGAGCACTGTGTATAGAGTGTGTGAGATGGTCTGCAGATCTCGGAGCACTGTGTATAGAGTGTGTGAGATGGTCTGCAGATCTCGGAGCACTGTGTATAGAGTGTGTGAGATGGTCTGCAGAAGTATAGAGAGGATCTGCCAGCCACAGGAAGTTGTCAGGAAATGCAGTGTGGTGAGCGGGGTCAGCACTCAGGATTTCCCTGCTCTCTACTTTGTATCCTTATCCTGTTTATGTGGGATGTGCGGGGGGTGAGGGGTACCATGTCAGAGTGCACACGCTGTATAGTGGGGAAAAATCTCATGCTGGATATCTATACTGGTATGGACTGGGTAATGTGTTAGGATCTATACTGGTATGGACTGGGTAATGTGTTAAGATCTATACTGGTATGGACTGGGTAATGTGTTAGGATCTATACTGGTATGGACTGGGTGATGTGTAAGGATCTATACTGGTATGGACTGGGTAATGTGTTAGGATCTATACTGGTATGGACTGGGTGATGTGTAAGGATCTATACTGGTATGGAATGGGTAATGTGTTGGGATCTATACTGGTATGGACTGGGTAATGTGTAAGGATCTATACTGGTATGGACTGGGTAATGTGTAAGGATCTATACTGGTATGGACTGGGTAATGTGTAAGGATCTATACTGGTATGGACTGGGTAATGTGTAAGGATCTATACTGGTATGGACTGGGTAATGTGTTAGGATCTATACTGGTATGGATTGGGTAAGGTGTTAGGATCTATACTGGTGTGGACTGGGTAACGTGTTAGGATCTATACTGGTATGGACTGGGTAACGTGTTAGGATCTATACTGGTATGGACTGGGTAATGTGTTAGGATCTATACTGGTATGGACTGGGTAATGTTAGGATCTATACTGGTATGGACTGGGTAATGTTAGGATCTATACTGGTATGGACTGGGTAATGTGTTAGGATCTATACTGGTATGGATTGGGTAATGTGTAAGGATCTATACTGGTATGGATTGGGTAATGTGTTGGGATCTATACTGGTATGGACTGGGTAATGTGTTAGGATCTATACTGGTATGGACTGGGTAATGTGTTAGGATCTATACTGGTATGGGCTGGGGAATGTGTTAGGATCTATACTGGTATGGACTGGGGAATGTGTTAGGATCTATACTGGTATGGACTGGGTAATGCGTTAGGATCTATACTGGTATGGACTGGGCAATGTGTTAGGAACTATACTGGTATGGACTGGGTAATGTGTTAGGATCTATACTGGTATGGACTGGGTAATGTGTTAGGATCTATACTGGTATGGACTGGGTGATGTGTAAGGATCTATACTGGTATGGAATGGGTAATGTGTTGGGATCTATACTGGTATGGACTGGGTAATGTGTAAGGATCTATACTGGTATGGACTGGGTAATGTTAGGATCTATACTGGTATGGACTGGGTAATGTTAGGATCTATACTGGTATGGACTGGGTAATGTGTTAGGATCTATACTGGTATGGATTGGGTAAGGTGTTAGGATCTATACTGGTGTGGACTGGGTAACGTGTTAGGATCTATACTGGTATGGACTGGGTAACGTGTTAGGATCTATACTGGTATGGACTGGGTAACGTGTTAGGATCTATACTGGTATGGACTGGGTAATGTGTTAGGATCTATACTGGTATGGACTGGGTAATGTGTTAGGATCTATACTGGTATGGACTGGGTAATGTGTTAGGATCTATACTGGTATGGACTGGGTAATGTGTTAGGATCTATACTGGTATGGACTGGGTAATGTGTTAGGATCTATACTGGTATGGACTGGGTAATGTGTTAGGAAGGAAAGGATGCCACATTGTTTGATGGAAATGAAAATTCTCACCCTACAGAGGGCTGAATTCAAAGACACCCCGAAAATCAAAGTGGAAAAATGATGCAGCAGGCGAGTCTATTATGCTGAAATTTCATTGCAGGAACTCAGAATGGTCCTCAGTAGTGTGTATGGTCCCCACGTGCTTGTATGCATACCTTACAATGTCAGGCCATGCTCCTAATGAGAGGACAGATGGTGTACTGGGGTATTTCCTCTCTGATCTGGACCAGGGCATCACTGAGCTCCTGAACCGACTGAGGTGCAACATACAGACCACTTTGATGCAGTGTGCGGCGTATGGTCTGAGCACTGACAGGATGACCCCCCCACCCCCTCAACCTCTGCAGCAATGCTGGCAGCACTCATACGTCTATTTCCCAAAGACAACCTCTGGATATGACGCTGAGCATGTGCACTCAACTTCTTTGGCCGACCATGACGAGGTCTGTTCTGAGTGGAACCTGTCCTGTTAAACCTCTGTATGGTCTTGGCCACTGTGCTGCAGCTCAGTTTCAGGGTCTTGGCAATCTTCTTATAGCCTAGGCCATCTTTATGTAGAGCAACAATTCTTTTTTTTCAGACCCTCAGAGAGTTCTTTACCATGAGGTGCCATGTTGAACTTCCAGTGACCAGTATGAGAGAGTGAGAGCGATAACACCAAATTTACCACACCTGCTCCCCATTCACACCTGAGACCTTGTAACACTAACCAGTCACATGACACCGGGGAGGGAAAATGGCTAATTGGGCCCAATTTGGACATTGTCACTTAGGGGTGTACTCACTTTTGTTGCCAGCGGTTTAGACATTAATGGCTGTGTGTTGAGTTATTTTGAGGGGACAGCAAATTTACACTGTTATACAAGCTGTGCACTCACTACTTTACATTGTAGCAAAGGTTCATTTCTTCAGTGTTGTCACATGAAAGAATATGATAAAATATTTATAAAAATGTGAGGGGTGTACTGACTTTTGTGAGATACTATATGGGGGAATGTATAGGAGGTGCGGGGTGTAATGTCGGAGTGCACAGGATGTATTATAGAACACACCCCCTCTTTCTCTTCCAGGCATATAACATTCATGTGAATGGCGTCCTGCACTGCAGAGTGCGTTACAGCCAGCTGTTCGGCCTCCATGAACAGGTGAGGTGTGGCCAGGTGACAGCAGACGGTGGGAGGTTCTACTGAAGCTCTCCTCCCAATTTCTGTACCAGACCCCGCCCCTTCTGACCCTCTCCTATGTTTTCTTGCAGTTGCGGAGGGAGTATGGAAACAACGTGGTGCCCATGTTCCCCCCAAAGAAGCTCTTCACCCTGACCCCGGCCGAGGTGGAGCAGAGACGGGAGCAGCTAGAGAAGTACATGCAGGCTGGTAAGTGGAGGAGGGGCTGATAACAGGAGTGTGTCATCCATTGTGGGAGGTCCCTAGGTCTGCCCGTCACCCATTGTAGTGTGATGGATGAGAGTGAATTCTGGACTGTTGGATAATTGATGGTGTTGGGGGGCGGGGCCTGTATTGTTGGGTGGGGCCTGTTTTGCTCAGGAAGGTTCCTGCAGTAACTATTTTTTTCTTCTGCAGTGCGCCAGGATCCAGTATTGGGATCCAGCGAGATATTCAACAGCTTCTTACGGCGCTCCCAGCAGGTGGGTGATAGATCTGCAGTCTTCAGGTCATGGAATGGGTCCACTGGTTGTGGGATTGTACTGCTCAGGTTTGATGTGGCGGTGGGGCAGGGTGGAGGAGGGGTAGAGGATGAGAATCAGGTGGAGGAGGGGTAGAGGGTGAGGATCAGGTGGAGGAGGGGTAGAGGGTGAGGATCAGGTGGAGGAGGGGTAGAGGGTGAGGATCAGGTGGAGGAGGGGTAGAGGGTGAGGATCAGGTGGAGGAGGGGTAGAGGGTGAGGATCAGGTGGAGGAGGGGTAGAGGGTGAGGATCAGGTGGAGGAGGGGTAGAGGGTGAGGATCAGGTGGAGGAGGGGTAGAGGGTGAGGATCAGGTGGAGGAGGGGTAGAGGGTGAGGATCAGGTGGAGGAGGGGTAGAGGGTGAGGATCAGGTGGAGGAGGGGTAGAGGGTGAGGATCAGGTGGAGGAGGGGTAGAGGGTGAGGATCAGGTGGAGGAGGGGTAGAGGGTGAGGATCAGGTGGAGGAGGGGTAGAGGGTGAGGATCAGGAGGAGGATGAGGATCAAGAGGAAGTGGAAGGGTAGATGAGGATCAAGAGGAAGTGGGAGGGGTAGAGGAGGAGAAGGAGGAAGAGGAGGGGTAGAGAAGGATCAAGAGGAAGAGGAGGGGTAGAGGGTGAGGATCAGGTGGAGGAGGGGTAGAGGGTGAGGATCAGGTGGAGGAGGGGTAGAGGGTGAGGATCAGGAGGAGGATGAGGATCAAGAGGAAGTGGAAGGGTAGATGAGGATCAAGAGGAAGTGGAGGGGTAGAGGAGGAGAAGGAGGAAGAGGAGGGGTAGAGAAGGATCAAGAGGAAGAGGAGGATGAGGATCAAGAGGAAGAGGAGGGGTAGAGGAGGAGAAGGAGGAAGATGAGGGGTAGAGAAGGATCAAGAGGAAGAGGAGGGGTAGAGGAGGAGGAGGAGGAGGATCAAGAGGAAGAGGAGGGGTAGAGGAAGAAGAGGATCAGGAGGAGGGGGAGGGCTAGAGGAATAGGATCAGGATGAGGATCGGGGAGGGGTGGAGGACGTAGGATCAGGTGGAGGACGTAGGATCAGGTGGAGGACGTAGGATCAGGTGGAGGCAGAGGAAGGAATGATGCAGGACACCTGGTTTCAGGTGTGGGAGTGGAGGCTGAAGATCATGTAGAGGATGGAATGAGGTTGGAAGCAGTTGGTCCCTTGTGTGGAGAAGGAGGCTGAGGACAGAGATGGTTTTTCACAGGACAGTTGGTCTCCGGTGAGGAGGCGGAGGATTCGGCAGCGGAGGTGTAGAGGATGGTATACCCCCTGGGTGGTTGGGACGGGTTTAGTAGCTGACTGCAGTCTTGTTTTCCCCACTCAGGAGACTCAGCAGATCCCCACGGAGGAGGTGCAGCTGGAAGTCTTCCTTTCTAACGGGCAGAAGGTGAAAGTGACCATCCTGACCTCGGACCAAACAGAGGATGTCCTGGAGGTGAGGCACCACCTCGCCTGTATGGGGGGTGCTCTTTTTTTTTTTTTTCTCTTTAGTAGGGACACAAGAAGTCATATACTCGTCTTTCTTAGAGTCCAAAAACATCCTGACAAGATGCTTGTGCCCCCCTCAGGCACCTGTTAGTCCTGTCGCTTTGAGGAGGACCTTATTAACCTCCCCCCGTCCGCGCTACAGCCTATATACGGCTGCAGCGCGGACTCGAATTTTCGGGAGGCCGTTTTTAAACGGCCTCCCAGTGACACGCCCCCAGCGCGCTCCCGCGAGCGCGCTGCGGGGAAAATCTGTGTCGGCCGTGTCCCTTGGACACAGCCGATCACAGATCGTGGTGAATGGCCAATCACAGCGGCCATTCACCACGTGATCTGGCCGTCCAATGAGCGATGATCTCATATGTAAACATATGAGATCATCTCTCATCGCCGGCGCTCCTTCCTCACACGGAGCCTGCAGTGTGAGGAAGGAGGGGGAGCCTCACAGCGCCGGGGACACACAGCAATGTAATCAGGGCACCGATCACCAGTGCCCTGATTACTAAAAGGTAAAAACACACACACAGTGCCCCCACATCAGTGCCCACAGTGCCCGCCATCAGTGCCCCCCATCAATGCCCACAATCAGTGCCCATAGTGCTGCTAGTCAGTGCCCATCAGTGCCTGCTCATCTAGGCACTGATGAGCACTGACTGGCAGCACTATGGGCACTGAGTGTGGGCACTGATGGTGCTGCCCATCAGTGCCGCTCATCAGTGCCACCCGTCAGTGTCCAGTGCCATCCGCCAGTGCCCATCAGTGCCGCCTATCAGTGCCCATCAGTGCCGCCTGTCAGTGCCCAGCAGTGCCACCTGTCAGTGCCCAGCAGTGCCACCTCTCAGTGCCCAGCAGTGCCACCTCTCAGTGCCCAGCAGTGCCGCCTCTCAGTGCCCAGCAGTGCCGCCTCTCAGTGCCCAGCAGTGCCGCCTCTCAGTGCCCAGCAGTGCCGCCTATCAGTGCCCAGCAGTGCCGCCTATCAGTGCTCATCAGTGCCGCCTCTCAGTGCTGCCTCTCAGTGCCGCCTCTCAGTGCTCATCAGTGCGGCATATTAGTACCTCCTCATCAGTGCCCATAAGTGCCACCTCATCAGTGCCCATCAGTGCCGCCTCATCAGCGCACATCAGTGAAGGAGAAAAATTTATTTTCAAAATTTACTCGCAGAAAATAAGAAAAACTTTTTTTTTTTTCAAAATTTTTTGTCTTTATTCTTTTTTTTTTGTAAAAAATAAAAAACCCAGAGATGATTAAATACCACCAAAAGAAAGCTCTATTTGTTTGAAAAAAATGATAAAAATTTCATATGGGTACAGTGTAGCATGACCGCGCAATTGTCATTCAAAGTGTGACAGCGCTGAAAGCTGAAAATTGGCCTGGATGGGAAGGGTGTTTAAGTGCACAGAAGGCAAGTGGTTAAACAATGATCTGCCTCCCCTGTGGATCTGGCAGTGTCCCATCTTAACAAAGCATCTACCATCCCACTGGAGGATGTGTCTTTCTACGAGGATTAAACCCAGAAAGGTACTGGAGGCTCTCTGGCAGGCCTTGCTTTACAACCTGTTACATTTCTGACCTGAGGGGTCTAAGGCATCTGTTCACTATGACAGTTGACCCCTTGGTCATAGAGCCTTTGGAACCCCCGTGCCTTCAGCTTTGAGCTACAGCTTGTTGGGTTCCAGCCTCATTTCCCATATGACTCTCCTGTCGGTGAACATGTCGTTAGCTCTGCTATTTGGCTTTTCTTCCGCACCTCTGGTGTTTACCATGGATTTAGACCCAGTACTACATTAGGGCTTGTTTACACTTCAAAATTGGATAGGAATTTTAAAGCGCTCAGAATGCCAATTAAAGCTCGTGTCACTAAATAAAATGGTTACCTTACAGTCCTGTTTACACATTTCGTTTGCTTTGCTTCAAAATTATCCCCCATATCACCCTCTTGGTGCTTCAAAGCATCTCCAAAGCCTCCATAGAAGTGTATGACAACGCTCGCCAATAGCACCTGCAGCTATTGAGGGGCTTTTATCCGGCTTTAGCTTTGCTTTGTTTTTGAGCTATTGCAGGTTTGAGATATCCCAGAATGCACTGGGAAACTAACAAGCGATCCTGAAAAATTTAGTCGGCAGTCACTTTCGGTTCATGTGTATATATTTTCTATGTGTTTGGTGGAACGAGGATTAGTAGGAAGGTGAGCGGGGTCTGGAGCGGAGCAACTATCAGACTGCACACGTGGTGTGCAACATAGGAAACGCTATAGCAGAAGGTGAGTGAGGACCAGAGTGATAGGACTGAGCGGCAGAGCTGGGAGACTGGAGTAGGAGATACTAGCAATGTCACACATGGAGCGCAGGGTTGGAGCAATAAAACGGGAGGTGAACGGGACCAGAGAGAGAAGATGATCAGCAAACCAGAGGATCAGCAGAGCTGGGGGCTACTACTGAGCTGGGGATCAGCAGAGCTGTGGGTTACTCTGAGCCGGGGATCACCAGAGCTGTGGGTTACTACTGAGCGGGGGGGATCAGCAGAGCTGTGGGTTACTACTGAGCGAGGGATCAGCAGAGCTGGGGGCTACTACTGAGCGAGGGATCGGCAGAGCTGGGGGTTACTGCTGAGCCAGGGATCAGCAGAGCTGTGGATTACTACTGAGCGAGGGATCGGCAGAGCTCGGAGTTACTACTGAGCCGGGGATTGGCAGAGCTGTGGATTACTACTGAGCGGGGGATTGGCAGAGCTGTGGATTACTACTGAGCGGGGGATTGGCAGAGCTGTGGATTACTACTGAACGGGGGATTGGCAGAGCTGTGGATTACTACTGAACGGGTGATTGGCAGAGCTGTGGATTACTACTGAACGGGGGATTGGCAGAGCTGTGGATTACTACTGAACGGGTGATTGGCAGAGCTGTGGATTACTACTGAACGGGGGATTGGCAGATCTGTGGATTACTACTGAACGGGGGATTGGCAGAGCTGTGGATTACTACTGAGCAGGGGATCGGCAGAGCTGGGGATTACTACTAAACGGGGGATCGGCAGAGCTGGGGGTTACTATTGAGCGGGGGATCGGCAGAGCTGGGGGTTACTATTGAGCGGGGGATCGGCAGAGCTGGGGGTTACTACTGAGCGGGGGATCGGCAGAGCTGCGGATTACTACTGAGCGGGGAATTGGCAGAGCTGTAGGTACTATGGAAACTGTGAGAGCAATTATCTATCAAAAAAAGTACCAGCACAATCCCCTATAAATTAAATGCAAACTGACCTAGTCTCACAGGGAAGACCCTGTGGGCGAGGACAGTGGGGATTTTAATGTTCTCAAAAACATCATTTTAGTGAGAAACCAAGTATAAAAAATATATATAGATTTTATTAAAGACAATATGATAAAACCAAACCCATAAAGATACAATATCTAAAAGGTGATTTGCAGCACATCCTACAATGCGATGGATCGACGCGTTTCACCCATAGTTTGGGCTTCCTCAGGATCCAGATATGTAGCAAACTTTCTCAAAGAGTATAGATACACCCTGAATAAAAACACCAAAGTATAATTCATCGGCCAAGTCACAAAACCTATAATGGTATACTCAAAGATATAGAATGCGTATACACAGGAAAACGGAGCTCACAGTGGCTCAAAATGGCCATTTTGCTGCTAGCAGGAACACTGGACAGTGCTGCTCTCTTGTGTAGTGACATTAATCTCTTCCTTTGATTGGACATGTAGTTTAAGCCATAGGTGATATTTGGTATTTATATGCTTTTTGAACCCTGTGGCATTTGCATTTATTCCTGTTTGGGTACTTTTTTTCTGCAGGGGCCTATGAGCTCCCTTTTCCTGTGTATACGCATTCTATATCTTTGAGTATACCATTCTAGGTTTTGTGACTTGGCCGATGAATTATATTTTGTGTTTGTTTTTTTATTCAGGGTGTATTTATACTCTTTGAGAAAGGTTGCTACACATCTGGATCCTGAGGAAGCCCAAACTATGGGTGAAACGTGTCGATCCATCGCATTGTATAATGTGCTGCAATACACCTTTTAGATATTGTATCTTTATGTGTTGGTTTTATCATATTGTCTTTAAAATTTATAGATGTTTTTTATAATTGGTTTCTCACTCAATTGATGTTTTTGATCACATTAAAATCCCCACTGTCCTCCCCCCACAGGGTCTTCCTGTGAGACTAGGTCTACTGTTTGCAGCTGTGGGTACTACTGAGCAGGGTATCTCCTGGCCACGGGTACCAATGAGCTGGAGATCTGCTGAAGGAGAGTACCAGTGAGCTGTGGATCTGCTGAAGGAGAGTACCAGTGAGCTGTGGATCTGCTGAAGGAGAGTACCAGTGAGCTGTGGATCTGCTGAAGGAGAGTACCAGTGAGCTGGAGATCTGCTGAAGGAGAGTACCAGTGAGCTGGAGATCTGCTGAAGGAGAGTACCAGTGAGCTGGAGATCTGCTGAAGGAGAGTACCAGTGAGCTGGAGATCTGCTGAAGGAGAGTACCAGTGAGCTGGAGATCTGCTGAAGGAGAGTACCAGTGAGCTGGAGATCTGCTGAAGGAGAGTACCAGTGAGCTGGAGATCTGCTGAAGGAGAGTACCAGTGAGCTGGAGATCTGCTGAAGGAGAGTACCAGTGAGCTGGAGATCTGCTGAAGGAGAGTACCAGTGAGCTGGAGATCTGCTGAAGGAGAGTACCAGTGAGCTGGAGATCTGCTGAAGGAGAGTACCAGTGAGCTGGAGATCTGCTGAAGGAGAGTACCAGTGAGCTGGAGATCTGCTGAAGGAGAGTGCCAGTGAGCTGGAGATCTGCTGAAGGAGAGTGCCAGTGAGCTGGAGATCTGCTGAAGGAGAGTACCAGTGAGCTGGAGATCTGCTGAAGGAGAGTGCCAGTGAGCTGGAGATCTGCTGAAGGAGAGTGCCAGTGAGCTGGAGATCTGCTGAAGGAGAGTGCCAGTGAGCTGGAGATCTGCTGAAGGAGAGTACCAGTGAGCTAGAGATCTGCTGAAGGAGAGTACCAGTGAGCTGGAGATCTGCTGAAGGAGAGTGCCAGTGAGCTGGAGATCTGCTGAAGGAGAGTACCAGTGAGCTGGAGATCTGCTGAAGGAGAGTACCAGTGAGCTGGAGATCTGCTGAAGGAGAGTACCAGTGAGCTGGAGATCTGCTGAAGGAGAGTACCAGTGAGCTGGAGATCTGCTGAAGGAGAGTACCATTGAGCTGGAGATCTGCTGAAGGAGAGTACCAGTGAGCTGGAGATCTGCTGAAGGAGAGTACCAGTGAGCTGGAGATCTGCTGAAGGAGAGTACCAGTGAGCTGGAGATCTGCTGAAGGAGAGTACCAGCGAGCTGGGGATCTGCTGAAGGAGAGTACCAGCGAGCTGGGGATCTGCTGAAGGAGAGTACCAGCGAGCTGGGGATCTGCTGAAGGAGAGTACCAGCGAGCTGGGGATCTGCTGAACGGGGGTACCAATGAGCTGGGGATCTGCTGAACGGGGGTACCAATGAGCTGGGGATCTGCTGAACAGGGGTACCAATGAGCTGGGGATCTGCTGAACGGGGGTAACAATGAGCTGGAGATCTGCTGAACAGGAGTTCAACTGGCCTGCTTTAAAACCTATAGAAAATCAACACACACGGCGTTTACCAGCATCATCAAAGCATCAAAACACATGAAAATAGTATGTTAAAGCGGTAGGCGCTTTTAATTCGAAGCAAGTGTAAACAAGCCCTTGCTGTACTCTTGGCACTCCTATTGTGAAATCTCTATAGATAACCTTCTGCTGAAAGAACAGTTGGCACAGGCTCTGATGGACAATGTAGCCTTGACCGCCCAGACCTTGCAGTGGTTTGGCCAGGTCCTGAACCTTTTAGAAGTCGGCACTGGAACTGATTCATCAGTTGTAATATCTGGATATAATCCAAGGCACAGCTCAAGCCAAATTTTTCTTTTTTTTTGTTCACAGGAGAAAGTTCAGTCTCTCTGTTCCCAAACTCTTCAATCCAGGAGTCGCCCGACTCTTCGCTTCTGTTTGAGAGCCCTGGGGATGAGGGAATCCTCCTTTGAGGAAATACCAATCGCCCAATCTCTCTCCAGAGCTCTACAACACAGCATTCCAGTCCTTGACCAGAAGGATTCTTCTAGCATCGAAGACCAGGTTGCTGCGGTTCACTAGAAGATTTTCTTTCCTTTCCTAGGTCACTACTTCATGCAGAATGACTGACTCTTTGTCATTCCTGATGGTCCGCATGAGCGTGAACCAGCTTCTTTGTTCCACCATTTCTTGAGAGAGACCAATAATCAAACTTAGGGTCTCAAGGATCCGGTGGCCATATGGGGGTTCCGGCCTCCTCGTATCCCGGATTTGGGTATAAGGCCCTTCAGGTGATCTGTTTGTTTTTTTGGGGGGTTTTTTTGTGGGCCTGTTTCCCACCCGTCAGTCCTGGGCTTGCCTAGGTTTTTTTTGTTTGCCAGTGTCCAGTTCTTCTGTAGGCGGCAGTATACCCAGACAGTACATGACTTTCTGTGTCCCTTAGTGAACTCCAAAAAAATGGTTTTCATGGTAAAAAAATATATAATATATATATGTGTGTGTGTGTATGTATGTATGTGTGTGTGTGTGTGTGTGTGTGTGTGTGTGTGTGTGTGTGTATGTATATATATATATATATATATATATATATATATATATATATATATATATATATATATATATATATATATATATATATTATTTATTTTCTTGCATCCAATTCACTCTCCAATCACAGGCAGTGACCACCAAGTTGGACCTTCCGGAGGAGCTGATTGGATACTTTAGCCTATACCTCATTAAGGATGGAGCAGACGGCTCGTTCGCCTGTAAGTCTGCCTATATGTGTATACCGTATGGGAACAATTCATATAATTATCTTCATCACAAGAGTGGGGAGGAGCTGGTATCTTGGAGGCTTGTGGGTGGGTGGTCTGGGAGGTCTGTGGGTGGGTGGGTGGTCGGGGAGGTCTGTGGGTGGGTGATCGGGGAGGTCTGCGGCAGGGTGGTCGGGGCGGCCTGCGGGTGGGTGGTATAATGCCTGTGCCCCACGGGCGGGTGGCTGGCTTGGGAGGCCTGTGCTGTGCCGTTTTAAAATGCCTGTGCCCTCAATAAAATATGGGGAAGCCTGCTGGTGGGTGGCAGGGAGGCCTTCTCTTTCTCACTCTGATCCTCACAGAATTGTCCTCCCTCTGCAGTTGTCCGGAAGCTGCAAGAGTTTGAACTGCCATATGTGTCGGTGACCAGTCTCCACAGCAGAGAATACAAGATTATTCTTCGGAAAAGGTAATTCCTCTGATTTACATCTTAAAACTCATGTCATCTGCCAACACTTATCAACTATAGATGGAGAGATACCTTGACAGTACCAGTATTGAATCACAAATGTCACAATATAATATATGTGCTAAACCACGCTTGCAAAATTAATCATTGCTATAATGTGTATAAAATCAAATCTTGAAATTATCGTGAGTAATCCTAAATATTTGTAAAGTGCTCAGTCCCAAATGTTAATCATCAAATCCATGGTGAAAGTCCATCCTTTAATAGTAAAAGAATGTCACTGTTGGCACTTTTCCACTGCAAGTACCGGCTCGGCTCCACTCGGCACTGCTTGGCCCAGCTCAGCTCAGTTTGCTTTTCCACTGCGTGGTACGAGTCGGCACCTTTCAGCACTGTATAGGCTCTACTTGGCTTGGTTTGCTTTTCCACTAAGTAGTAAGTGGGTGGGATTACGATTCTCTGACCAATCAGTGGCTAGTAGTGACAAACAATCAATGCTGCATGCAAAGGATTGTGCGATATGGTATCGGTAGGGCCTGCTTGGAACCACAACCGAGGTGGTACTGTTTAAGCGAGCCGTACTATGTAGTGGAAAAGCGCCGCCGTACTGTACCGAACTGTTATAACACGTACCATGCAGTGGAAAAGCGCAAAAGCGAGCCAAACCGTTCGGTTCCATGCAGTAGAAAAGCGCCATGTGTGCTCGAATAAAGGACCGCACTCACCAGATGGTGTTGCCCCCTTTTGTTGTATAACATCATATCATTATACATTGCTTCTTTCTGTCTATACAGCCAGTTAAATGCTGGCATTGTGCTGACCTCAAGTGTCCATAAACCGACCCACTTCTATACTTCAATGGATGACTGATCTACACATTTACTGTGTCCTCCTCCCACCACAGTGTCAAATCGCATCTATTTTCCCAGCTCAGCATTCATGTAAACAGTGACCGCTCAACATGACGTTGGGTCTCGGATGAGTGATGGTGTGAGTCTTCATGAAATTTGATCCACTGTGACCGTGACGTTCATTTCAGTCTCCAAATCTACTCTCGATTATGTTAGGGATGGCTCTCGAACCTTTTCATCAGATGATTTAGCTTTCAGTTCCCTTTGTAGTTGATTGTGATGTTAGTCTTGGTTTCTGGATCTTCTTGTCTGATGGGAATGTTATGGATGGATCTCTAAACCTTATCATGAGATGATACAGCTCTAAGGTTTCTTGAAGTTGATGGCTATGTAGGTTACTGGATCTTCTTCTATGGTGGTGATGTTGGAAAAGATCTCCAAACCTTCCTCCTGAAATGATACAGCCTTCAGGTTCATTGTAGTGATCATAGTGATGTAGGTCTTTGGATCTTCTGGTCTGGTGGTGATGATAGGGATGGATCTCTCAAACTTCTTTTGAGATGATACAGCTATTTGTTGTAGCTGGTAGTGATGTAGGTCTCTGGATCTTCTGGTCTGGCAGTAAAATTAGGGATGGCTCTCAGAACCTTTGTAGGTTTCAGTTCCCTTGTAGTTGGTTAATGTGTTAGTATTGGTCTCTTAATCTTCTCTGGTGGTGATGTTGGGATGGATCTCCAAACCTTTTCCTGAAATGATACAGCCTTCAGGTTCGTTGTAATTGATAGTGATGTAGGTCTCTAGATCTTCTGTTCTAGTGGTGGTGTTGGGATGAATGTCCAAACCTTCTCCTGAGATGATACAGCTCTCTTCGGTCTCTGGATCTTCTGGTCTAGTTATGGTTCTTGGTGGATCTACAAACCTTCTCATCAGAATAAAGCTCCCAGGTTTCTTGGCTGTAACGAGACCCTTGCTCGATCGCTTTCGCTCTCCCGACACTCCTCTGTTTCTAGTGAGTCAGCTTGCAGATCGCAACGTCGGATGGTTCGGTCAGCCAAGGCTCCGGGATCCGAACTACAGCTATGTGCCGTTCGGAATCCATTAGAACAAACACCAAGCAGGCTGTATGTAAGTTCAAACAGACGATTTATTGGAAGAACACAGCACACTTTTATACAGAATTTGGAACATCCTGCCCCCAACAACCGCTTTCCCATTGGTCAATTGCAAAGTACATGTCGTTCTCCTTCAGGTCCTCCTTAGCCATGCAAATGAGGACTTGAAAATGAGTCAGCAGGGATTGGTCAGATAGCTTGACCAGAAGGACTATTATGTGTAATGAGACAGAAACCCCCAGGGGACAATCAATGTACACAATAGCCAGACACAGTACAATGGTTCCATAACGAGCCCCCAATACACATTACTCGTGAGTGTCAATACATCCCTTAGCAGACAACAGGTGAGTTCATTAGCACACCTTACAATAGGTGAATGGAAAAGCCACCTCAGACAAAAGCAACATTGTTAGACAGTCAGTCTCCTCATTGAACTTCCTGGAATGACCATATTAGGAGTTGTACTTCCTGGTCAGAGACCTCATGGCAAATGGGAACAAATCTCAATATTTCTACATGGAGACCATGCTGACAAATATGAAGCAATCCAAACCATCACCCATCTGTCCTTAAATTCCAGTGACGGTGAACACCGTCACATTGGCTAATAGGGATTTTAGTTTAGGTCTCTGGACCTCCTGGTCTTTGATGTTAGGAATGGATCTCCAAACCTTCTCCAAACCACCTCACTAACTATGTAACTATGACATTGCTTACACATGAGTCTGTTGCTTTAATCCTAATGTTGGTACAGCTCTAATCTCCTCATATAACGATTGACTGAGCTTTTTGGATCCGTTGATCTGTCATTTACTGGTCATTTCTCATATTGAGTTTTCTCCCATAGTTACTGGGATTCCTCATATGATGAGGACGTCATGGAAAGCAGAGTCGGCCTGAATCTCTTGTATGCTCAGGTAGGTCGCCCCCTATAGATTTCTGGAATAAGACTGGAGTCCTACAGCATATGAAGGACACTCATTGCCTAGGGAGTTAAGATTAGTGGCCGTACTGGGGTGACCATTGTCTAGGGAGTTAGAATTTGAGGCAGCTCTGGGTACACGTCTAGGAGTTTAGGATTAGTGGCAGCACTTGGGTACACAGTGCCTAGGAAGTTAAGATCAGTCGCCATACTGGGTACACGTTGTTTAGGTAATTAGCATAAGTGGCAGTACTGGATACTGTCACTGTCTAGGGAGTTAGGATGAGGCAGTGATGGGTACACATTGTCTAGGGAGTTGGGATTAGTGAACATTCTGGGAACACATTGTCTAGGGAGTTAGGATTAGAGGCAGTTTTGGGTACGCATTGTCTAAGTTAGAATTAGAGACTGCTTCGGGTACAGATTGTCTAGGGAAATAAGAATGGTAGCAGTACACCCTGTTTGCAGAGTTAGTGTCATTACTGGGGTATTCATTCTCTAGGGAGTTAGGTACCAGTGGCCAGTTAAACAGGTGTCCACTTGGCCACAGTTGTCGCAGGTTTATTTTCATTTCCGAATCAAAGAATGGAAAACAAGATTATCATGGCGTAGAAGAGAGAGGTTGTAGACAAGCAGTGGTCTCTAGTTCTGGGGTGGGGTTCTATCCTTGTTCCAGTTATATGGTTGATGCATTTCTCTTATTTTGACAGACGGTCAGCGATATTGAGCGTGGCTGGATACAGGTGAACAAAGAGCAACATCGACAGCTGAAATCTCTGCAGGAGAAAGTCTCCAAGAAAGAGGTATGTTCCAGAGGGTCATGGAACACCCATATGAGGAGGGGGGTACACCTATCCAAGGTGAGATGGGGCTGTTATGTCCATGGTTGTAGGTGGTGAACTGTTGAAAGTGGCCAATGGGTCACCATGTAGCCTCCCAGCTGTATGGGCCAAACCATTCATCATGTTGATATAGGCCAGTGGGTTACAGTATATTATTGTGTGACCTCCAATTTTTTTGGTCATTCACAATTTCCAGGTGCGTGGTCCAAACCATTCAATATACTGTGATTGGCCAGTGGGCTATATCACCATGAGGTGGCCACCCAGCTGTTTAATCTAAACCTTTCATCACACTGGGATTGCCTGGTGATTTATACCTCCTGTGTGTGTTCTCTTGCCGTGACTGTCCTTCTCCTCCCTCCTTGGCACAGTTCATCCAGTTGGCACAGACATTGAAGTACTACGGTTATCTGAAGTTTGAGCCCTGTATCACCGACTTCCCGGAAAAGGGTTGTCACGTGATCGTGAGTGCTGGAAACAATGAACTCAACTTCCAAGTGAAACTCCCCAGCGAGCAGATGAAGGAAGGCAGCTTCAAAGTCACCCGCATGCGTTGTTGGCGTGTCACCTCCTCGGTACGTCACCTCTCTGCTGTGCCTGTCGGCTGACCTGCTTTTAATTCACATTTACATCAGTGATGGAAGAGATTGCGGTCCTCCACTCACATGCAGGGGTTGCATGAGTCTTGTATACTTCCTTATAACATAGAAAATGATTAAACAGAACAGATTAAACTGAAACGCGTAGGGTAATAACGGGACTTCCTGTTCTACGACAACCATATAGGGTAATAACAGGACTTCCTGTTCTACGATGACCAAGTAGTGTGCTAACGGGACTTCTTGTTCTACGACGACCAAATAGGGTAATACCTGGGCTTCCTGCGCTACGACGGCCATATATGATAACGAAACTTCCTGTTCTACAACAGCCATATAGGATAATAATAGGACTTGTTCTAAGATGGCCAAGTAGGGTAATAACCGGGCTTCCTGTTCTACGACAACCAAGTAGGGTAATCACAAAACTTCCAGTTCTACAAAGACCAAGTAGTGTAATAACGGGACTTCTTGTTTTCCGACGACCAAATAGGGTAATACCAGGACTTCCCGTCGCTACGATGGCCATATATAATAATGAGACTTCCTGTTCTACCACGGCCATATAGGGTAATAATGGGACTTCCTGTTCTAAGACGGCCAAGTAGGGTAATAACCGGGCGTCCTGTTCTATGACAACCAAGTAGGGTAATCACGGGGCTTCCTGTTCTATGGCAACCATATATTCTAGTATGACCATATATGGTAATAACAAGACTTCCTGTTCCAGGATGAGCATGTTTGGTCATAACAGAACTTCCTTACAATACGGGAATAATGAGCAGCTTGGGGCGTGTGAGATCATCTCCAATAATATGATGTTCCATTGGTAACCAGGTCCCCTTCAGCAACGGCACCGGCAGCCCGAACAAGACAGAGGCCCGTCTGGAATTGGCCTTCGAGTACTTGATGAGCAAAGACCGGCTTCAGTGGATCACCATCTCCAGCCCGCAGGTGAGATCCCATCCTGTGTAATGGGAAGGGGCGCTGTGGGACCGGTGATGGAGTCACCCTGTATAGGGGATCACCTATATATGATGATGGTACAGCCTGTATAAGGGTCCAGTAAATGAGATCATGTCTTTCCTTCCAGGCTATAATGATGAGTATCTGCCTACAGTCAATGGTGGATGAGCTGATGGTAAAGAAATCTGGAGGCACCATTAAAAAGGTAAAGTGAGGGAACAAGATTAGAGGGGGGGGGGGGTGGTGTACTGTGTGTTGCTGGGGGTGGAAGGCAGTGTACTGTGTATAGGGGTGGGGGATTGGGGTGTTCTATGTTAGTAGAGGGAGCAGTGTACTGGGGATATTGACTGTAAGTGTACGGTGTATACAGGGTGGAGGAGGGTGTGTGTGGGAGTTGATGTTCCCTGCACGGTATATTACATCAGACTTGTTCTCCCCATTGGTAGATGGCTCGGAAGAGGCAGTCGTGTTTGGTGCGGCGGGTAGACAGTCAGCAGGCAGTGAAATCTCCTCCTCTCCTGGTAAGTGTGTGTGTATATATATATATATATATATATATATATATATATATATATATATATATATATATATATATACCATCTTCCTGTATATCTGTCTGCTGTCCATTTCTTCACCCCTCTCCTGAACGTCTCCTTTTCTTCCCCAGGACTCTCCGGATTCAAGCCGGGAGCCCATCGCCAAGTTATCGGTGAGTTTTTGTTTTCATTGTTACAGAACTTTCATATAGGTGAAGCTCAGCATCTGATAACAGAGAGCAATGGGTGTTCCTTTGCCCGGCACCATTCTCCATCTTGGGGGCTCTCCATTTTCTGGTTTAGCTGTGGTTCTATCTTTATCAGTTTTGTAATAACAGGCCATGGGACTGATTACTAAGAACTTTTTTAGTCTGCAACAATTAGATTTTTAAGTTTGATTTGGCAAGAAATCAAATGGCTACTTGAGGTAACGTCACTAGTTTTTTATAAATGAGTCCCGGCCTCTGCTCAACTCCCCTTCTTCCCATAAAGCAACACCCCAGTGTGGCAGTATTCAGTTTAGTAAGCCAGCCAGCCAGGTCCTAGTCTGTTTGACTTTCATATCTCCTTGGTGGACCACTCTGTGGTCCCTCTGAGCTCCAGGTCTCAAATGGAGAGCCCATCTACGGACCCTCAGAACTCAAGGACCCCTATGGAAATTCTGTCCCTTTTTTAAAGTCCAGGTCTCCATAGAGGACCCATCTGGGGTCCCTTTTGAACTCTAGGCCTTCATGGAGGACCTTTCTTTGGTACTTTTGAGCTTTAGTTTTCCATGACGGACCAGTCTATGGTCTCCCTGAAATCCAGGTTTCCACGGCAGATCAAGGACCCCTATGGAAATTCTTAATGTCCAAGTCTCCATAGAGGACCCATCTGGGGTCCCACTGAATCCAAATCTGTAAAGAGGACCCATATGAGGTCCCTCTGAACTCTGGGTCTTCATGAAGACCCAATCTGTGGTCCCTTTGAGCTTTAGGTGTCGATAGTGAACCAATCCATGGTCTCCCTAAACTCCAGGTCTCTGTAGAGGACCCATATGAGGTCCCACTGAACTCCAGATCTATATAGCAGACCCATATGTGGTCCTTCTGAGCTTTAGGCTTCCATGGTGGACGAGTCTATGCACTCCAGGTTTCCAGGGCAGATTCTTCTGTGGTCCTGCTGAGCTCCAGGTTTTTACAGCGACCAGTCTGTAGTCTCCCTGAGCTTTAGCCTCCATGGTGAATCTGTCGAATGTCCATCCAAGCTGTAATGTTTGCCTTCCTTCCCCAAAATGGCCTTTGTTATGTCAGTAAAGTATTACAGGGCCTTTTGGCTAAAATCAAGTGTAGTATCTGTTCTGATCAGTGATCCAGTGGGGGCGCTGTGCTATCATCTGACCCGACCAAGGTTAGGTGGTAGCTGTTCAAACCTGCTGGAGTGATGGGGGCTTGGGAGGTTAGTACCGGCTGGAACAGAAACCGGGGCTCCCACAGGCAGTTGGGGCATGGGAGTATTTCCTCCGAGAAGGCTGGAAGAGCCCATTACCTCCTTGATTTGAACGCTCTAGCTTGTCTGGCCATGGACCGGGAAGGCAGAGAGTCTGCGGTGTCTGTGCCCCCTGGGAGTGGTCACCCTGGGGGTGCTCTTAGTAACACTTAGGTGTGGGACCGGATCACATGGTCACAGCCACCAAATTTCCTTTCCTTTTGCACTGCGCCTCATGGGCTAGGCCTTTTTGGCTAAAGTCTCCCACGTTTGTCACCTTTCACTTTTGTGTGTCCTTTCTCACTGGATGAAGGGTGTGAGTCCTCAGGCTTACCCTGATGTCTAGGGGGAGGATGTGTGGCCCTCTGCTTCCTTCCGCCTCTGCCTCTGGGGGGGGGTCTCTCTTCGGGAGAGCTCCCCTGACCTAGTTTTTGGGGTTGGCTTCAGCTGGCCTAGAGGAACGGGGTCTGCCAGGCCTTCTGGCTAGGCAGACCATGTAAACTCATGTCCCCGTTATGAGCCTTGCGCCCCAGGGTTTAGGGTAGAGGTCCTACTCCTTCAGGGAGTGGACTAAAACACACCCTTAAGTGCACTTTTTAGTGTGTGCTTCAAATGCACATTTTTTGTTCACTTACGGGTTTTTTTGTTCTAGGACTTAAAAAAAAAAAAAATTAGGTATTACAGGGCCACCTTACCTTACAGAGCCACATTACTCTGCAAGGGCCCCTCTAATGATTTGTCTTTTAGGTTTGTCTTTCCTCCCCAGAATAAGCTCAGCTCTTTCAGTAGAGGTATGACAGGGGCGCTTTACTCTGCTCTCCCTCCCCAGATTTAGCTCCTCCCCTGCAGATCTGTAATTTGTGTCTTCTCTCCGCAGAGTAAGCTCAGCTCGGTCAGCCTCCGAGGAATCAGTAATTCAAGCTCCACCAATGACATGAGTGCCGAGGACTTCCATGGGAACTACGCCTTCGAGGGCATCGGAGATGACGACTTGTGAGGTGCCCGGGGCCCCTTCCTGTCTCCCCACCTGGGATTTGTGTCATCTTCATCTCACTCTTCAGCCAATGCCTTGCTCGGGAGCCACGTAGATGGCATTGTGCTCAGCACCAGCAGAAGGGAAGATAGCTTCTCCCAGTGCCCGGCTCCCACTGCCAACACTATTACTCATACAGCGCTCTGCTTGCACTTATAATTCCAAGATTTGCACAGATTGAGGGGCCGCTAGGCATCTTGCCCCCCATCCCGCCCCTGAGCATCTGCTGCTCGTCAATGATTGGTGGATTGTAATGTTCTCTTTTGAAGGCTTTCAAGGGTTTCCCGTGTCCCTTGTCACTCAGCACTTTTCGGGGCCACCCAAGGACCAAATTAACCCATTCTTTGAATAGACTGCAGCCCCCCCCCCCCCTCCCAAGGAAAGGACGCTGCTGGTTTCCTTCATCGAGTGTGAGATGTTTCGGAGTTCCAAAATAAAGTGACATTAACAGACCCCGTACGATTGGTGGAAAAGAATTGGTCTTATGAGGACTGCTATCTTGGCCTGTGTAGCAGTGTTGGGACTACTTGTACCGAAATGACGTAGAGTGACACGGCTCCCAATGGACTCACCACGCCTCTTTCCAATGAACAGAAACCAATGGTCATACAAGAGGAGGAAGTACTTATGCAGTTTGTGTTTATATGTCCAGCCATATGCCAGAGATGTTTCAGACAGAATTTACCCACCGTACCCTAGAACACGACTCTAGCTAAAACTTTTCTTTTTATTCTGTATGGAGTGGGGGAGGGTTGTAAATGTTGGTGTCTTCCTCCCATTATTCTGACACTCATCACCTGGACAGGAAGTGAGGGGAAATCTCCATTCTTCATGATAGTAAATCTTGATTCTTCCTCCCTCTATTAGATGGATTTATCTAGGACTTCCAGTGTCTCCATTGGAGGACTTCTTTTCACTTCCTGTTGCGATACCTGGACAAGAACAGGCGAGATTTTCCTAATTGTGTCTTACACTCTTTTCCTGTTTTTGTATTGTATGTGGACAGGAAGCTGTGGAATTTTATGATCTTGTTTGACTCCTGGAACAGGAAGCAGTGGGATTTTTCTCATTTCCTGGTCTGTCTGACACCTGGCCAGGAAGAGGTCGGCACTTCCTCATTTCCTGTCTGATACATTGAGTGCTGGACAGGAATTGGTAGAATTTTCATAATTTCCTGGTTTGACATCTGGATAGGAAGCCGTGGGAATTTTAATAATTTCCTATTCTGTCTGACACCTGGACAGGAAGCGGTGAAATTTTCCTAATTTCCTGGCCTGCTGACACCTGGGCAGAAAGCTTTGGGATTTTCATAGTTTCCTGTTCTGTCTGACACTTGAACAGGACGTGGTGGGATTTGACTTATTTATGACCTTTTTTGACTCCTGGAACAGAAAGCAGTGGGATTTTTCTCATTTCCTGGTCTGTCTGACGCCTGAACAGGAAGCGGTGGGATTTTTCTCATTTCCTGGTCTGTCTGACGCCTGAACAGGAAGCGGTGGGATTTTCCTCATTTCCTGTTCTGTCTGACACCTGAACAGGAAGTGGTGGGATTTTCCTCATTTCCTGTTCTGACACCTGGACAGGAAGCGGTGGGATTTTCCTCATTTCCTGGTCTGTCTGACACCTGGACAGGAAGCGGTGGGATTTTTTCTCATTTCCTGTTCTGTCTGACACCTGAACAGGAAGCGGTGGGATTTTCCTCATTTCCTGTTCTGTCTGACACCTGAACAGGAAGCGGTGGGATTTTTCTAATTTCCTGGTCTGTCTGACACCTGGACAGGAAGCGGTGGGATTTTTCTCATTTCCTGTCCTGCTGACACCTGGACAGGAAGCGGTGGGATTTTCATAGTTTCCTGTTCTGTCTGACACCTGAACAGGAAGTGGTGGGATTTTTTACTTATTTACGACCTTTTTCTGACTCTTGGACAGGAAACCTATTTTGAATTTCCTCATGTCCTGTTCTGTCTGACACCTGGACAGGAAGTAGTGGGATTTTCATTATTTCCTGTCCTGTCAGACACCTGGACAGGAAGAGGTGGAAACTTCCTCATTTCCTGTTCTGTCTGATACACGGACAGTAAGGGGAATTATTGGAATCTTCCTCATTTCCTTTTTTGACAGACACCTGGACAGAAAATAGTGGGATTTTCCTAGTTCCCTGTTCTGTCTGACACCTAAACAGGAAGAGGTGGGAATTTTCTAATTTTGGGTCCTGTCTAACACCTGGAAAGTTAAGGCTGGGATTTTTACTTATTTATGACATTGTTTGGCTCCTGGATAGGAAGCATTGGAATTTTCCTCATTTCCTGTTCTGACACCTGGACAGGAAGGGGTGGGAATTTCCTTATTTCCTGTCTTGGCTCCTGGATAAGAAGTGGTGGCATTTTCCTTGTTTCCTGTTCTGCCTTGACACGTGGACAGGAAAGACTGGCATTTTTATTATGTGCTGTCTGACACCAAGCAAAGAGACAGGAAGTGAGAAGTAATGCCTGAAATGGGGACACAGCAGTTTAGGTTGAGAGTCTTTAACCCTTCCCTGCTCCCCCCCCCCCCCCCAAAAGGATAATTTAGAGTGGAATTGGATCCTGAGTAGGTTCCCTCCATTGTCATCCTGCCTTTTTGAGAAGCAGTCACTTCCAGTGCTAGGAAATGCTCGCTAGGGTGGACACGGGAAGTTTTCCTCTCCGACTCCAAAAAAATGTCAATGCAATGCATTGGTGGCCATGGGAGAACAAATAGCTTGTCTCTACACCTCCATATAGCAAGCCAGTGCCACCTGCTTGGCAAAATCCATGTCTGAATATGAATTGTCGCCTGCATTTAAACTGGAACTTCAGACAAATGTAGTTTTAGGTGGAGTGGGGAAGGGTTAAAACCATGGACTGTGTCCCAAGTTGGGTGATTTCCTCTTTCTTCCTGTCCACAACAAACAGGAAGTGAACAAAAATCTCCTCCATGTGAGGGGAAATCCCGGAAATTGAGAGTTCCCACCAGAGCAATGGCTGCCAGTGTGAGAGTGTGAGGTTTCCCCTCCCTTCCTGTGCAAAAGACACAGCAGGAAATGAGCAGAACCCCACCACTGGCAGCTGGAGCCAAGGTCTTAAGTAGGAGATTGCTGCCCCCCCCCCCCCGACTTCCTGTCCAGAACACAACAGGAAGTTAAAAAAAAAATCCTCTCAGTGAGGGGGAACCCCCCACCATTAAAAGTTGGCACAGGAGCAGAGGTCTTCGTTGAGAGATTTCCCCTTACTTCCTGTCCAGACCCAATAAAAAATGAGGGGGGATGCTGTGAGTATAGGGTGGTTGGCCTTTACAGCTCTTGTCTCTTTGACCTGAATGTATCAATTTCTCCTGCTTTGTAAGCTCTATAATCGATTGTAATATGTTTCACCAGCAGATATACCCCAACCTCATCCACTCCCTGCCTTCCAGGAACGAACACTGGAGGCCAAAGGAAAGACCCACCTCCCCTTGTGTCTCCAGTTACCCCCTATATGGGGAACTAACACTGCAGAGGGGGGTCAGAGGACAGGCCCCACACCTTATGCCTCCACTTATCGGCCAGACATGGAATTGACTAACACTGGAGCTTGGTGGAGAGACCCACCTCCTCCCTGTGTCTCCAGTTATCTCCCAGAGGAGGCACTAACAATGCAGAGGGTCCGAGGCGAGACCTACCTCCCTTGTGTCTCAAGTTGTCTGCCAGATAGGGAACTAACACTGGAACTCGGAGGAGAGACCCACCTCCTGTGTCTCCAGTTATGTCCCAGAGGGGAAGAACTAACAATGCCGAGGGTCGGAGGAGAGATCTACCTCTCTTGTGTCTCAAGTTATCTGCCAGATAGGGAACTAACTCTGGAACTCGGAGGAGAGACCCACCTCCTGTGTCTCCAGGTATGTCCGAGAGGGGAAGAACTAACAATGCCGAGGGTCGGAGGAGAGACCTACCTCCCCTTGTGTCTCAAGTTATCTGCCAGATAGGGAACTAACACTGGAACTTGGAAGAGAGACCCACCTCTCCTTGTCTCCAGTTATCTCACAGAGGGGGCACTAACACTGCAGAGGGTCTGAAACAAGAACGACCCCCCCTTCTGTCTCCAATTATCTGCAAGATAGGCAGACAACCCTGGAATTCTAAGGATAGACTCACCTCCCCTTGTGTTTTCAGTTATCTCCCAGCTGGGGTAATACCACCACAGAGGGCCAGAGGACAGACCCCCCCTCCCACCCAGCCCTGTGTTTCCAGTTATCTACCGAGTAGGGTATTAACATCATGGAACTCAAGAGAGACCCACCTCACCTTGTCTCCAGTTATCTCACAGAGGGGGCACTAACACTGCAGAGGGTCCGAGGCGAGACCTACCTCCCTTGTGTCTCCAATTATCTGCGAGATAGGCAACTAACCCTGGAATTCTAAGGAGAGACCCACCTCCCCTTGTGTTACCAGTTATCTCCCAGATGTAGAACAAACACCGCACAGAGGGTCAGAGGAGAGACCTATCCCCCACCCTCCATTTAGGTGCCAGATGGGGAACTAACATTAAAGGAGAGACCTGCCTCCGTTTTTCAGGTTATCTCCTAGATGGGGAGATCTGACCCCCCTCATGTTATTAGTTATCTGCCAGATAGGGAACTAACACTGTGGTGGTTGTAGGGGAGTGTCGCTTCTTTTGTCTCTCTAGTTCCCTGCCAGAGGGGGAACTAACTGAGAGAGGTGAAGGACAGATCCACCTTCCCTTGTGTTTCCAGTTATCTTTCAGATGGGGAACTACCCAGCAGTGGTCAGAAGAGAGACTCACCTTCACTTGTGTCTCCAGTTATCTCCTAATTGGAGAACGAACACTGCTAAGTCAGTGGAGAGACCCACCATCCCTCAGGTCTCCAGTTATCTCCCAGATGGGGAACGGACTGATGCCACTGGGGTCAGACCCACTTCTCTCATGTCTGATCAGAGGAGAGACCCACCTCGCCTCATGTCTTCAATCTCACAGATAGGGAATTAACACTGCAGAGGGTCAGTGGGCAGACCTGTCTCCATCGATCTCCAAATGGGGAACACTGAGGAGGTCAGAGGATAGACCTACCGCCCCTCGTGTTTCATCAGAGGATAGACCTAGACCCAACCCCAACTGTCTCAAATGGGCCAACATCCCCCAATATGTCCATTTTCCTCCTGATTGCCAAATAAGTATTAGCAGAAGATATGTGTATGTGTGTATATATATATATATATATAAGATACTCTAAATGATTTTCTATCAATAGACGGAGCATGCCGTCTGTGCACCGATCTGTCCTACCGTTTCACTCGCTTCTACTTAGAAATCGCCGTGTTTACAGATTAAGCTGATTTGACTCTCTTCCAGTAATATGAAATCTGTTTACATTAAATGGAATCACAGCCGATTTCCAGTCTCTTTATTATCAGAATGATGCATTAAAGTGGACCTCTCACTACCGTAATGAATGCATGACGTTACAATACACAGCAACAGGATCCCTTTTTCAGAGAAGCATTTTATCATTTAAAAAGCCATACTTAAGCTCCAGTCAGTGAGATGGACTAAGCTGGGATGATGTCATCAGTCTGCTGCAGACAGGAGCAAACAATTCCTCAGTCTCCCTCCCCAGTAAGCAGTTTGTAACTTTGTAGCAAGTTCCCCAGGTGAGAGGCTGTAACAGGAGTTGATCTGTGTCAGACATTTTGTCAACACGGCCAAAAACTGCATGGGCATGGGGATTTTTATGATTGTGTCATCTCTGAGCCGGCATCTCAGTCTAGAACGTAGATGGACACTCTAGGTGATATCTGAACAAAGATGGTGCTGTTCTTACAGAGAAAAAGCAGATGAAGGCAGTATCAGGGGGAGTATTGTGATCTCTGTTAAGCCCCGTACACGCGCGTCGAAAATTGGCAGGGAATTTTCGTCCGACGACCGATCTGCCGATTTTCGGCTTGTTAGTATGATGCTTCCGACAACCAACTCCGACTTTTCAGCAGAAAAAAATCTGGTGTGCAGACTATAAAATTTTTGTTGGCCGTCAACACAACGTCCGATTTTCGTGCAGGCAGTACAGATTTCGACAGGGAAAAATCTGATCAGCAAGTCTGGGCATGCTCTGTGAAGAAAGAACACAAAGCAACCCAACACATGACATCACTTCTGAAGTAGAATTTTGTTGGGCGAGAATATTCATGTGCAGTCTAGGCACATTCCAACCAACAAAACACCACTCTGGACAAAAGATGGACGATCAGTCGGCCGATAATCGTTGCGTGTGTACGGGGCTTTAGAGGTATTACCTGGAAGGGTTACACTGACACATTACTCCGCAAGCTACACTTATGAATATATCTGATGATAGGCCCATTCATCACTGTGATGGGTGACCAGATTAGCTAGCGGTGAGTCATGGGGGAATAGGCTGGGCTCTTGGGCTCCAAAGCTAGGAGCTCTCTTTAGAAAAGGTTACATACCCATTAACCCATAGCACCGGCATCTTTTATGGGAGCTCAAGTGTGCCCTAAAGTGAATTTGTCAGCAACTCGGTCTAATTTCCAGGAACACTACTTACACTGCTATGGTGATCCAACTGCTTAATTCAGGCCTAAACCCTGAATTCTTCTCAATGGATACTAGAGGGTCTCTCTGGCCAAAAAAAGCCATTCTTGCTGGGTAGGGGTATGGCAGTGGCCTCGTCCTAGCCTAAACCCTGCCTGTGAGCCCCCTATCCAGAGGGCCTCTCTGGACAAAAAAATGCCTTCCTTACTGGATAGTGGTAGGGTAGTGGCCTTATCCTAGCCTAACAGTTGCCTGGAAGGGCCCAGCATGTATGCCATTGGTGGATCTTCAGATGGGCCAAGTATTGGAGGACAGGGAGCTGACACACATTGAAGGGCTGGGGCCATTATGTGTGCCATTGGTGGAGCTTCTGTTTTGGCACTTTTCCACTGCAAGTACCGGCTCGGCTCTACTCGACCCGGTTTGGTTTTCCACTGCATGGCACCACATGGTACGGTGTTGGAACGGTTCGGTACGGTTTGATTTTCCACTAAAGTAGTACTAAAGTAAGTGGGTGGGGTAACAACGATTCTCTGACCAATCAGTGGCTAGTAGTGACTGCATGCAAAGGATTGTGGGATATGGTACCGGTATGGTACCTCTTGGAACACACAATCGAGGTGGTACTGTTTTAGAGAGCCGTACCGTTCGGTTCCATGTAGTGGAAAGGCGCCGCCGTACCGAACCGTTCCTACACCGTACCACGCGGTACCAGCAGTGGAAAAGCACAAAAGCGAGCCGAACCGTTCGTTTCCATGCAGTGGAAAAGCCCCATTTGTGTATAGGAGGACGGGGAGCCAACACACAAGAAAATAATCGGTGTCGGGCTGTCTTGTGTGGCATTGGTGGATCTTCAGTCAGACAACTTTTGGAGGATAGGAAGTCCACACACATGAGAGGGGAGTATTCTTTGCAAGGCTGTCTTGAGTGCCATTGATGATAGCCTAGAACAGAATATTCCCTGACACTGTGTGTTGACTTCCTGCCTTTCGATAAAAAGGAAACTGAAAATCTAATGTCACTCATAATGCCCCAGCACTGAATATTCACCTGCAATGTGTGTCAGCTCCCTGTCCTCTAATAATCAGCCATCTGAAGATCCACCTAGTGGGCTCATCGCAGTATATTTCCCCCTGATGTGTGTTGACTTTCTGTCCTCCAATATTTAACTGAAGATCCACCAATGGCACACATGTTGAACCTAGTACAGAATATTCCCTTGCAACGTGTGTCGGCTCCCCATTCTCTGATGCATGATCAACTGAAGATCCACCAATGGCACACATAATGGAAATGGGTTGCAGCTCTCATCTGATCATAGTGAGCTCTCATGAAAATATAATGAAGTCCAACCTCAGTTTAGAGCACATGGCCCTCCTGTTCCATAGAACTATAGTTTCAGTGCTCTTAGTGCAAAAAATCCTTTCCTACACTGATTCTAATATTGCCTGCCCTCTGAGCTCCAGAGCTATTGTACGTCACACACTGCTTGGTATTAAGGGTTTATTCATATACCAAATCTATATACTGAACTCCAACTAGTTTGTACATCTAAAAACTGAACTCTGGGATAAGCAAATATTGTCTAAATACAGTAGTCCTCTGTATTCTTCCTGGTCTATGCTGTAATCCAGTGCTCCTGTAATAAAGACCCCTCACCCCTCTCTTTCCTTGTGCAGGGTGACTATTCTTTTTTCCATCCATCCTCAAGTCCACCATGGAGACCTGCAGATCAGAAGGACAATAGATAGGTCAGCCATGGAGGGACCTGGAGCTCAGAGGGGCCATAGATGGGTCCACCATGGAAAACTGTAGATGGACAATACTACACAAAATTATCTCATGTATCAGATCATGGTGGAGCTAGGAGTGGTTGGTCACATTTCGCTAGATTTGACAATTATTCGATTTAACCCATCTGTTGTCTCTTTAAACTCACGGTGTTCGTGGGTGGACTGGTCTCCCTGATCTCTAGGCCTTGATGGCAGATCTGTTTAATGTCCCTGTGACATCCAGTTCTCCATGGGGGACCCATCTATGGTGCCTCTAAACCCCAGGCCTCAATGACAGGCACCTGCAAATCAGAAGATCAATAGGTCTGTTGTGGACATGTTGGTCTCTCTGAGCACTAGACCTCCATGGGGAATTCACTATGGTCCTTTGGATATTTAGATCTGCATAACAGGCCTGTCTGTGGTCTCTCCAAGCTCCAGGCTTCCATGGCAGATGTATCTATTGTCCTGATCTGCAGTTCTCCATGGTGGATACATCCATAAGCTCCAGGTGGTCCCTCTGAGCTCAAGGTCTCCATGGCAAATCTATCTATTGTCCTTCTGGTCTGCAATTCTCTACGGTGGACATGTCCCATGAGCTCCAGGTGATCCCTCTGAGCTCCAGGCCTCCATGGCAGACCTGTATATTGTTCTCGCTGCAGGTCTCTGTAGTGGACTTGTTGATGGTTTCTCTGAGCACTAGATCTCCATGGGGACTCCTCGGTGGACCTTTGGATATTTAGATCTGCATCACAGGCCAGTCTGTGGTCTCTATAAACTCCAGGTCTCCACAGTAGAGCCAACTATTGTCCTGATCTGCTCATCTCCATTGTGGGCCCGTTGATGGTCCCTCTGAGCACTAGATCTCCATTGAGCAGCCCTCTATCATCCCTCTGAGATTTAGACCTGCTTAGTGGGCCTGTCTGTGTTCCCTCTGAGCTCCAGGCCTCCATAGTGAACCCTTCTGAACTCCTGGGAACTGAGGGAGACACTTGAATGTGTAATGAAATCTATGCAACATTACAGAACAAGTCCAACTGAATGTGACCAACTCCTACAAGATACACCAGGTGTCCTCAGACTTTTTAAACAAAGGGCCAGTGTATTGTCCTTCAGAGAGTTGTGAGGCCAAACTGTGGTTAGTAGGAATAAAAAAATACCCAGTGTGTGCATTAGTGAAAAGAATAGTGCCCCATCATTTGTATCAGAGGCATTAGGAAAGCATTGGTGTTCACTGGTCACTTACCTTTGTAAACGTTCCATGTCTCACGCTACATCTCAGCTGGCCAGATGATTTCACGGCCAGATCTATGTATGCACCATCAAGCAGGTGATAACACCTCTTAACAAAGGTACAAACTCTGTGTTCTGCTGCCTTTCTACCAAAACAGCAATCTCACAGTGGGTACCTTAGGGCAGTGGTCCTCAACCCTGGCCTACAGGGCCCACTATCACGCCAGATTTGCAAGATAACTGAAATACATCCCAGGTGATATCATTTGCTGCTCAGTGATTGCAGTACTCTAGTCTGCATCTCCCCAAGGTAATACCTAAAATCTGGCCTGTTAGTGGGCCCTGTAGGCCAGGGTTGAGGACCAATGCCTTAGGGGCAATAAAAAGCCGGAGGCAGGCCCTATTGGGCTCTAGAGCCAGAGTATGAGGAGCATTGCAATATAATATACAGGAAGTGATCCAGGGACAATCCTATACCAGCACATCACATTGTCGAAGGCCTTTGATTTTATTTGCTTCAGCACCTCTTGCCTGGCAATGCAAGCGTTGCTTATTTTTAACCACCACTCCTAATGCTTTCTTTAGTTGTTGGATTCTTATTTACTAAGGCAATGTTTGTAAATGTGAGTGCTCGGTGTCACAAAGGGGTGATTTTATCTCTGGCTGGCTATTGGCCGATGGATCTGCCATTTTTTCTGCTTTTTACCATCACCTAAAGGTTTGCTTTTCACAGTTTTCTTCGTATATTCATTCATCTTGTAGCAACCTATTTATCAGGCCCACTTCGAGGTTCCTCTGTATACCAATGCAGCTTTGAATTGTGATCTGTGTACCCCATGTACCACCTCCACGGTTGAGCCCACTGCACTTTATCTTTTCAATGGTGGATATTATACCAACTCCATAGACATTTCATGAACCCCTTGAAAAAAACCTTTATGTAGTTCTTCCTCTAATTGGATGGCAATTGTAGGTCAGCCTTAAAGATCATTATAGCTTTCCCTCCCCTGCCTGTGCTTTAATCATTCAGGGCAAGGTTTCAGCTTTAATACCATCCTCCACAGAGATGCATACTCACCTCCATCTCCCTCCCCTGTTCAGCTGGTGACTGGGTGGGTGATATTGCATGGGGCAAGTCCCTGGCTCTGTCTAACTTGAGCTTATTCCATGTATAGAGGAATAACGTGAACCTGTTTCTCCATTTCACATACAAAAACATAAACCACAGGTTCTCTTATATTTTCGGTCAATACAGGGGGGTTGATTTACTAAAACTGGAGATTACAAAATCTTTCCAGGTATTTTTTTTTTTTAACCAAAGCTTAATTGAACAAGCTGAAGTTAGAAGCTGCTTGGCTACCATGCACAGCTGCACCAGAATTTTCACTCTTCAGTTTTAGCAAATCAACCTCAATGTGGGAGAGGGAACCGTTGTGTAAGATAGATGTGTGAGACAGCCTTGTGTAAGGATGTATGTAAGGAAAACTGTGTGGGAAGGAGCGTCTGGGTGCGAGGAAGATGTGCAGGAGGAAGCACTGTGTAAAGCCTAGTACACACGCAACGATTATCGGCCGACCGATCGTCCGTCTTTTGTCCAGAGTGGTGTTTTGTTGGTTGGAATGTGCCTAGACTGCACACAAATTTTCTCGCCCAACAAAATTCTACTTCAGAAGTGATGTCATGTGTTGGTTTGCTTTCTTTGTGTTCTTTCTTCTCTAAGCATGCCTAGTCTTGCTCATTAGATTTTCCCTGTCGAAATCTGTACTGACTGCACGAAAATCGGCCATGTTTTGACAGCGGACAAAAATTTTATAGCCTGCACACCAGATTTTTTTCGGCCGAAAAGTCGGAGTCGGTTGTCGGAAGCATCATATTAACAAGCCGAAAATCGGCAGATCGGTCGTCGGACGAAAATTCCCTGCCGATTTTAAACACGTGTGTACGAGGCTTAACCTTAGGTTCCCACCTATGCGTGTGAGGAAAGCAAGTGTGAGAGAGGTGTATGATGGAGCAGGTGTGAGCAAGGCTCTGGGTGTAAGGGAGATGTGTGTTAAAGAAGGCCATATATTTGAGATATGCGAGGAAGCAACGTGTGAAAGCTTCTGGATGACCTCCCCCCTGGGTCTGGGGGATTCATGTGCGAGGGAACCCTGAGTGTTAGGAAACCATGTACAAGAGAGATAGGTAGGTGTGTGTGTGGCTCTGAGGGAACCTCTGGGTGTGAAGGAGCCACATGTGAGGAAGCCATGAGAAGCGAGAAAGGGAGCCTCTGAATTTGAGAGAGCTGTGTGTGAGGGAGCCTCTAGGTGTGATAGAACCACATGTCAAGATGTGTGAGAGGGAGCCATGCGTAAGGACTCGTACACCCGATTAGAATATCAGGCAAATGATTGTCATTTTTTTTCACCCATGCCATTCTCATATCGAAAACTACTAGAGTTACGAAAATTCTCATAAGACAGAATACAACTTCCCACAATGATGTATTGTATTCTTTAGTTTCTGAACATGCGTGGTTTTGGTCACTAGATTTTTTATGTACTAATACTGTACTGATTAAACGAAAATAGTTAGGTTATCGTAAGAGAACAATTTTTGTGCTTTTCCCTTTGGATAATTTTGCATGAACTGTCGACTCTCGAAAGTTATACTAACGATCAGTTTTTTTGTATGATTGCTATGCAAGCGGTATTTTCCGTCCAATTTTCTCATCGTGTGTATTACGAGAGCCTCGGGGTGTTTGGGAACTGAAGGTGAGGGAGCCACATGAAAGAGAGATGTGTGTGAGGAAGCTGCATTTGTGTGATGTGTGAGAGTGCATGAGAGTACATAAGGCAGGCCATAGACGATTTGAATCTTAGCCGCAGCAGGAACCGACTGAAAGTTAAACAATGTATAGGCAGGTTTAATGTACCCAAGTTGATCAATCAACTTAAGTACAACCAAGCCTGCTGGATTTTACATACGATTATCGCTAGTGGCTGGTTCTAGTAGCTAGCAATAATCACGGCAACCCCCCCTCCCGGGAAAGAAATTTGCTCCATGTATGGCCTGCCTAAAGCCCCGTACACACGATAAAAAATTTGGCTGGGAAATTTCGTCCGACGACCGATCTGCTGATTTTCGGCTTGTTAGTATGGTGCTTTCGATAGCCGACTCCGACTTTTCGGCTGACAAAATCCTGGTGTGCAGGCATTAAAATTTTTGTCCTCCGTCAAAACACATCCGATTTTCGTCTCATTAGTACAGATTTCGATGGGGAAAAATCTTATGAGCAAGACTAGGCATGCTCAGAGACGAAAGAACGCAAAGAAAGCAATCCAACACATGACATCACTTCTGAAGTAGAATTCTGTCGTACGGGAAAATTCGTGTGCAGTCTAGAGCACATTCCAACCAACAGACACCACTCTGGACAAAAGACGGACTACCGGTCGGCGGAAATTTGTAGCGTGTGTATGAGGCTTAAGAGAGATGCGTGAGAGGGATCCATGTGAAAGGGAGCCTCAGGGTGTGTGGGATCCATCTGTGAGGAATCCTCTTAAATGTGGGGGAGATGCATTTGAGGGAAAGGTGATGGAGGGGTGTGTGTGTGAGAAATGTGTGATAGAGCTTCTTGGTGTGGGAGCCCCTGGTGCGAAGACACCTCTTAGTATGAGGGAGCTGTGTGTAAAGCCGGATATTCCTCCATCCACACATTCCAGTGTGAGGGAGATGTATGTGAGGGAGCGACGTATGATGGAGATGAACGTGATGGAACCACGTGCGAGAAAGGTGTGAGAGGGAACTGTGCATGTAAGGTTGTTGCATGTGAGGGAACCATGCATGTAAGTGAGATGTGTGTGAAAGAACTGTTCATGTAAGGGAGATGTGTGTGAAAGAACTGTGCATGTAAGGGAGATGTGTGTGAAAGAACTGTGCATGTAAGGGAGATGTGTGTGAGGGAATCGGGTTTGTGTGACTGAACTATGTGCGATGAGGCCAGATGTGAGGGAGCTGCATATGAGGAATGTGTGTCTGTAGGAGTCGTATGAGAGTGAAGGAGATGTGTGAAATAGAGCCACATTGAGGAAACCGCATGTGAAGAAGAGGTGGGTGAAGGAACCGCATGTGAAGAAGAGGTGGGTGAAGGAACCGCATGTGAAGAAGAGGTGGGTGAAGGAACTGCATGTGAAGAAGAGGTGGGTAAAGGAACTGCATGTGAAGAAGAGGTGGGTGAAGGAACTGCATGTGAGGAAGAGGTGGGTGAAGGAACTGCATGTGAGGAAGAGGTGTGTGGGAGTCGAGTGTAAGAAAGTTGTGTGAAAGAGAAGAGTGTAGGGGAGATACATGCAAGGAAGATGTGTGTGATGGAGCTTTATGTGGGGCAGATATGTGTGAGGGAGCCATGTGTAAGGGAGATGTACTGTATGTGAAGGAAATAAGTGTGATGGAGGCTGGAGCTGTGTGAGTAAGGTGTGTTTAGAGGAGTCGGCGTGTGGGGGAGCTGCGTACGAGGGTTATGAGTGTGAGGGAGCTGCACATCAGGGTTATGAGTGTGGTGTGAGGGAGCCGTAATGAAGTCAACCTAAAGTAACTGCATGTGAGAGATGTGTGGGTGTGTGAAGGAGAAGAGTGTAAGAGAGCTACATGCGAGGGAGCCACGTATGAGGAAGGTGTGTGGTGGAGTCGCGTGTGAGGGAGAAGAGCGTAGGAGAAAGCCACATGTGAGAAGGGAGATGTATAGGTGTACTTTTATGAACGGGTGAATTTTTTTCTCTCTTCGCTTCTCTGCAGTTCTCCGGGGAAAATGATCACCTCTGGCACCCTTTTTATGAAGCAGAGAACTTCAGTTCTCCCAGGGTGATCAGAGGTGAACTGTTTTCTCCGAGATCTGTGTAGAAGTGAATGGGACGCCTGTAATCTCGTGAGACAAAGCGAGATTACAGTAGTATGAAAATCTCTGGCGCGCTTTAACAAGCAGTGATAAATTATCACTGCTGAGTACACGATCCCCACTAAGGTTAATAAATAATTGTCCCCTTACATAAATATATATATATATATATATACACTGAATACACACATACATACATACATACATTATATATATATATATATATATATACATTAAATATATATCTACGTGTGTGTGTGTGTGTATATATATATATATATATATATATATATATATATATATATATATATATATATATATACACAGTAAAACCTTGGTTTAAGAGTAACTTGGTTTAAGAGCGCTTTGCAAGACAAGCAAAATTTTCAAATAAATTTTGACTTGATATACAAGCGATGTCTTGATATACAAGTAGCTTTAAGTCACAGCTGAGTATAAAAGAGAAGAGAGGTGCCTCTAAGTGTAGTAATATGGTTAAATTTAATGAAGGTTCAACATTTAGCAACTCACATGGTTGATGATTGGAACAGGCACATCTAAGTATGCAGGCATCCAGGCTAAAGCTGTCCACATAGACCATCCTCCGCACCGCCATCTACGTCATCCCTTCCATACTGCCCCTCGCTTTCAGATCGCTTTACTGCAGGGTGGTCTTCCCGGTCAGGATTACAGACTGGCAGTCGGTGGTGCAGAAGATAGTCTATGTGGACAGCTTTACCCCAGATGCCTGCATACTTAGATGTGCCTGTTTTATTCATCAACCCTGTGAGTTGCTAAATGTTGTACCTTCATTAAATGGAACCATATTGCTACACTTAGAGGCGCCTCTCTTCTCTTTGATACTCTGGAGCTCCTGCTGGATTTTGCATCTAATCCCCTTGTGGAAGCGGCTATTTGTGGATGGACATTTTATGGTTATATAACCTATCGCAATGCTATAATCTTTTTATATGGACTATAAATTGAAGGATTTATGAATAAATGGTTGTGGAACTAATCATCTGAGTTTCCATTATTTCTTATGGGGAAATTTGCTTTGATATAAGAGTGCTTTGGATTACAAGCATGCTTTCGGAACGAATTATGCTCGCAATCCAAGGTTTTACTGTATGTATATATATATATATATATATATATATATATATATATATATATATATATATATATATATATATATATATATATATATACATAAATATGGCAGGGGGACATGATTACTGTGTTGGGGGGTCTGACCGAGGAAGAAGGAAGTCGATAATCTTCCTTTTCTCTAGCGCTCATTGACAGACGTAGTCCTCGGTGATACACCACCTTCGGGTTATGTTGCCTCCACAGGAGCAGGACTAGACAGGAAATTAAAAAGCTCTGGCCACACCCCAGGGGCAGTCCCAGAGGGTATATCCTCTCTCTCTCTCTGCCTCAGCAAATCAGTTATTTTCTGTCTAGTTAGGAGTAAGGACCTAGATACCTTGCTGGGATCTTAGGTCCTGGCAAGAATTTTTTCTTAAAGGATTTTTTTAGACAGCTTTTTTCTCCAGTGTTCCTGTGAGATCTTCAAGCAAGAAAGCTGAACTGGGCGACGGGCTGGATGTTGAGATCCGGTGGTCACCCCAGTTCAGCCTACGAGCGCGTGCAGGCCATAGCTCCGCGCTGGGTCGGCCGCGACAAAGTCCCATTAAAGGACTGTCCACGCGAGTTAAACGTCTCGCTGAAACGCCAAAGACCATGAGTCACGGCGTCCGTATCGGTCGACAGCCCTCCCGCCCCGGTGGAGAGGGGTACTGTCAGGAGTTGGTGCCCGCCTGGTTCCGGTATGGTGAGTAGTATGTTCCCCCTTTCCCCCTGACTGGTTTTGTGGTGAACGCGGGCCCCTCTCTGTATGGTAAGATAGAGTCCCTTTCTATCCTACAACATGACACAGATCCTCCTACTTTGAGTGTGATTTTATGTGTGCAAAAAGCCAGGAGGCTTGGTTTGGGAGCTAACAATCTAATTGTATACATGTTTTAAAGATGTAATCTGTGGCATTCTGGGAATCTTATGGGTTAAGAATAAGCTACCTACCAGTCAGAAGCCACGGACATGTAGACTGCCTTCCTAATCAGATCTCCAGCTATTAGCAGGCCTCCCGAACGGCCATGCGGTCCGCCAGGGCCGGTACCGCCAACCACGCCATATCCCCATGCAGTGAGAGTGTTGTGTGCCCTGCAGCACTTCGCTATTCAGTACGGGCCGCCGCCATTTTTTTTGCTGGATCGCACGAGCCGCCATTTTGGCGTAGCCTCGTGTCTCCAGCATGGGGGCGGCCATGTTTGAGGTGATCCAAACACCTCGTGGAGCTTGGGGGAGGCGCCGGAAGGCGTACAGAGGGGCGGAGCCGCCTCCTTTCTTCCTGGGCAGCCAGCCAAAAGACTTCCTGTTTGTTAAGACAGCGCTGTAACCTGTTGCAGTTAAACTCTGAGCATCAAGTGGTGAGCCTGGGGGTCTATCTCTCTCTCTCTCTCTCTCTCGATCGATAGGGATCCCTAGCAGGTAACACTAAGGGGCTTTTGTGGCGCTGGGGGTCGAAAAAAAAAAAAAAAAAGAAAAGTTTTATTTTTGAATTATATTATCCAGGAAGTAACTGGAGTTATCATGGACCCTGCCACACATATTCCCCCACCTGTTTCCCTCGAGGGGGCCACGGGACCCGCCGGTGCACAGAGTATAGAGTCATTTACAGCAATTTTGGAGTCTATGGTGGCTCGGGTGGGGGCGGCCTGTCAGGGACGGGGGTCAAGGAAGCGACCCCCGCCTACCCCTATACCATCTGACACCTCTGACTCAGATTCAGAGGTGGTCACGGCAGTTGCAGGTTCCTCTGCAAGGGCTGTTATCCCAGGTAAAGCCCCCTCAGACAGTGAGGAGGACGCCTCTTCTCCTGCTATTATTCAGGAAGAAGCATTGGTGGACGCACTAGTTGTAGCAGTGCAGGAAACCTTAAAACTTGAGGCTTTACCGGCAGAGGCAACTGAAACAGAGATTCCTTTTGGTACTAATAAGCCCATCAAGACGATGAAGGCTTTTCCTGTACCTAAATGTTTCGGTAATCAGATTAAAGGAGAATGGGAGCATTCTAAACGTACCTTTACTATTTCCAAGCGTATTGCTAGACGCTATCCGTTTGAGGAATCCATCATTAAGAAATGGACGGTACCACCAGTCGTGGATCCGCCTATTTCCAGGCTGAATAAAGCCACGGTTATTCCAGTGGAGGACACTTCGTCCTTTAAGGATCCGGTGGATCGAAAGATGGAAGCAGAGTCCCGCACCATCTTCTCTCTGATAGGGTCAGCTTTTAGACCAGTAATTGTTATTGGTCTAGTTTCCCAGACACTTACGGAATGGGCGAAAATGATACGCCAAGATCTTAGGGGAAAAGATATTCCCCAGGAGACATCTGATTTGATGGAACAGATTATACAAGGGCTACAGTTTATCTGTGACGCAGCCTTGGACACTACTCCCTTATTAGGGCATGCATCTAAGACAGCGGTGATCCTCAGACGTGTGCTGTGGTTAAAATGCTGGTCAGCTGACCTAGGTTCCAAGAAGACCTTGACAAATCTCCCCTTTCAGGGGAATCGTCTATTTGGGGCCAACCTAGATGAAATCATTAAGGATGCCACTGGGGGCAAGAGCACTTTTTTGCCACAGGCTGCTAAAGCTAAGGGACCTCGCAACAAGCGAGGACCTTTCTTTACCGCCCATAAAGGGCGCCCGGCTGGTACTAGCGGGAAAGGCAAGACTCCTCCAGGAGGGTTCAAGAAGGGCTGGTCGGACAAGCAAAGGACCAACCCAGCCAAACCCGAAGCAAAGGAGTACACAGCCTGAAGGTGCGCCCCCACCCGGTTTCAGGGTGGGGGGACATTTTCACTGGTATTCAGGACATTAGATCGAGCATCAACCACTACTACCGGTGCGATTCTTCCCTTCCAACATTTAAGTACTACAGGAAGCGGTAATTACCGTTCCCTGAATAGATCTTTTCCTTTACCTCTTCCTAAGATTAGTCCCGATACCTCACAGGAATCGGATCTGGTTGACCAGATAGGCCAAGTAGCCTCTAGTCGGGTGACTTCGGTCCCTGAGGTTCAACCAGAAAAGATCACCTTTCCTGATAACTATCAGGTATCTGATAAATGTGTGGGAACAGAAAACGACCAGACTTTCTCGGATGGTCGGGGCCAGATACCTCTAGGGACGCCTGGTTCAGATCCAATCAGCGCCAGTGGTCCTAGAAATTCTAGGCTGGCCTCCTCAAGCCGGCCTGGCCGACTTGGACATGTTAGTCGTAGACGTTCCGTGGGAACTTCGTCTCAGGGAGTGTCTGTGGTCTCAAGGACCAATTTACCATCATGCTTTACAGTCGCTGGGTTTAATGGCCTGGCCATTGAGACCCAAGTACTGAAGGACAGAGGTTTGTCAGCTTCAGTCATTCCTACCCTTATTAAAGCAAGGAAAGCGACTTCCAGCAAAGTCTATTAGCACACATGGAAAACTTATATTGCGTGGTGCGAATCTTTAGGATTTCCTCCACGTACCTATTCGGTGTCTCGAATATTGGCCTTTTTGCAACAAGGGGTTGAGCAGAAGCTAGCCTTGAGCACCATCAAGGGTCAAGTTTCAGCATTAGCAATCTTCTTTCAGAAGCCTTTAGCTACCAAATCCTTGGTGCGGAATTTCATCCAGGGGGTGCGGCACCTGGCTCCTCCAGTCCGCGCGCCCTTACCGCCTTGGGATCTTAATTTGGTTTTGTCGGTTCTACAGAAACCTCCCTTTGAAAACATCAGGGAGATTCCCTTGCTTACTTTATCCCAGAAGGTGGCCTTCTTGGTGGCTATTACTTCTGCTCGCAGGGTGTCAGAACTGGCTGCATTATCATGCCAGTCCCCATACCTAGTGATTCATAGGGATAAGGTAGTACTTCATCCTAAGCCATCTTTTCTTCCCAAGGTGGTTTCAGATTTTCATCTGAATGAAGATATTGTACTACCTTCCTTGTGTCCTCAGCCCAAGCATCATCGGGAACATGCGCTGCATTCCTTAGATGTGGTTCGGGCAATCAGGGTATACCTGAAAGCTACGGAATCATTCCGTAAGACGGATTCACTTTTTGTGATCACGGATGGCCCCAGAAAGGGTTTGCCTGCATCTGCCGCGACCATTGCCAAATGGATTAGACAAACGGTGGTACAGGCTTATTCTATTAAGGGTCAGAGTCCTCCGTTCCCTGTTAGGGCGCACTCCACTCGAGCGCTCAGTACTTCCTGGGCTTTTCGCCATCAGGCGTCAGTGGTCCAGGTATGTAAGGCGGCCACCTGGTCGTCAGTACATACCTTTACAAAATTCTATAAAATTGATGTGACGGCATCGGCGGATGCCTCATTTGGCCGCAAGGTTTTGCAGGCCGCAATTTGAGGAGACCGGTGGTCTACCTCGAGGGTTTTTTTCTGTTTGAAAAAAAAAAAAAAAAAAATTGTTTTCTCTTTTTTTGTTGAGTCTCATCATTAAGGACGAGCATTGTAAACTTCTAGTTGGCACCGGTTGGGCCTTCTAGATTGGGATTTGATTTCCATTTTCCCACCCCTCAGTTGTGATACTGCTCTGGGACGTCCCGAAGGTGGTGTATCACCGAGGACTACGTCTGTCAATGAGCGCTAGAGAAAAATGGATTTTTATAAAATCTTACCGTAAAATCCTTTTCTCTTAGCTCATTGACAGACGTAGTCCCCGCCCCTCTGTTTTTTTGAGTTGGGTTAAAATCTCTAAAGACTGCTTTTTCACATAACTGATTTGCTGAGGCAGAGAGAGAGAGGATATACCCTCTGGGACTGCCCCTGGGGTGTGGCCAGAGCTTTTTAATTTCCTGTCTAGTCCTGCTCCTGTGGAGGCAACATAACCCGAAGGTGGTGTATCACCGAGGACTACGTCTGTCAATGAGCTAAGAGAAAAGGATTTTACGGTAAGATTTTACAAAAATCAATTTTTTCCCCCCCTCAGTTCTCCCCCGATTCTGTCTTCACTCCCCGCTTCACAAGCTCCAGGCTGGTGAACCCGGGAGTGTGAATTCTGACCCAGATCGCCAGTGAAGTGCGGGGATCGCAGCTTCATAGCCTGGCTGTTTCTGTGTCAGGCAATGACAGATTCCCGTGTGAAGAGATGATGTTCTCCGCTGATCATTTCTGTTTCATAAACTGAGAATGATCGGAAATGAGCTGTGATCAGCAGGATCACTGCTCATCTCCGTTTCATAAAAGGACCCCATAATACTGTGTAAAAGTTTTAGGCAGGAGCTAATGCTGAGAAGTACAGGCAGATACTTATCCATCACGCCACACCATCAGGGAGGCATGTGATTGGCCCCAAATTTATTCTGCAGCAGGACAACCCCAAACATACAGCCAATGTCATTAAAGTGGAACTTCACTCTCCCAATCAACATTATTTTCAATCCTCATGCTGCTAGCATTAGTAAATTGATAGGAAAGTATATTATATTTACTTGTTTTAAACTTTTTTTTAACCTTTCTTTAGATACTTCCTGGCTTCTTGCCTAGGCAAATTATGCCATACATCTCAGAAGGGGAGGTGGGGCTTTCTCAGCTAAGCACACTCTCTTGCATGCATGCTTAAGCTACTTCCAGAAAGTAAATGCTACGTGAATCATTTGCCCTTATTCAAGATGGCCACAGCCAGAAATGCTAGGGTTTTTTTTTTTCAAAGTGATTTTTTAACAAAATAAAGCATGGAGACATGGATGGATGGGGAAGTTCGCTTTGAATATTAAAAATGAATTAAATAGCATTTTTTTCAACATCATGGAGTCTGTCTTGGATGACATGAAGAGACAGAAGGATTTGAGGCAGCCGACATCCACAGAAGATCTGTGGTTAGTTCTCCAAGATGTTTGGAACAACCGACCTGCCGAGTTCCTTTAAAAACTGTGTGCAAGTCTACCTAAAAGAATTGATGTTGGTTTGAAGGCAAAGGGCAGTCACAGCAAATATTGATTTGGTTTTCTCTTCTGTTCATTTACTTTGCATTTTGTTAACTGATAGAAATGAACTATTAACACTTCTATTTCTGAAAGCATTCTAACTTTACAGCATTTTTCCACACTTGCCTAAAACCTTTGCACAGTATGAGGAAGCTGGGTGTGTGAGGGAGATATGTCTGATAACGCCACATGTGAGGAAGCTGGGTGTGTGAGGGAGCTGAACATGAGGGAGATATGTGTGATAACGCCACATGTGAGGGAGCCGCATGAGAAAGAGGTGTGTGAGGAAGCCACATAAGGGAAAGGTGTGTGTGAGTGAGTTGCATGTAAGGTAGATATGTGTGTGATGGAGCCACATGTGAGGGAGAGGTGTGTGTTTGGGAGGTGCATGTGGCAGGTGAGGGAGAGAGTGTAAGAGAGCAACCTGTGAGGAAGCCGTGTATGAGGGAGCTGTGTGTGAGAAAGGTACGCGTAGAGAAGTCGCAGGTGGGGGAGCGCTGTGTGAGGAAGGTACGCGTGGAGGAGTCGCAGGTGGGGGAGCGGTGTGTGAGGAAGGTACGCGTGGAGGAGTCACAGGTGAGGGACCGGTGTGTGAGGAAGGTACGTGTGGAGGAATCACGGGTGAGGGAGCTATGTGTGAGGACGGTACGTGTGGAGGAGTCGCGGGTGAGGGAGCTGTGTGTGAGGAAGGTATGTGTGGAGCAGTCGAGGGTGAGGGAGCGGTGTGTGAGGAAGTTATGTGTGGAGAAGCAACATGTGAGAGAGACGCGGGTGAGGGAGAAGAGTGTAAGAGAGCAACATGTGAGGGAGAGGTGTATGAGGGAACTGTGTGTGAGAAAGTTATGTGTGGAGGAGTCGCAGGTGAGGAAGCGGTGTGTGAGGAAGGTATGTGTGGAGGTGTCGCAGGTGAGGGAATTGTGTGTGAGGAAGGTATGTGCAGAGGAGTCGCGGGTGAGGGAACGGTGTGTGAGGAAGGTATGTGTGGAGGAGTCGCGGGTGAGGGAGAACAGCGTAAGAGAGCAACATGTGAGGAAGCTGTGTATGAGGGAGACATGGGTGAGGGAGAAGAGTGTAAGAGAAACATGTGAGGGAAAGGTGGGTGAGGGAGCTGTGTATGAGGGAACTGTGTGTGAGAAAGGTACATGTGGAGGAGTCGCAGGTGAGGGAGCGGTGTGTGAGGAAGAAATGTGTGGATGAGTCGCGGGCGAGGGAGCTGTGAGTGAGGAAGGTATGTGTGGAGGAGTCGCGGGGGAGGGAGAAGAGTGTAAGAGAGTAACGTGAGGGAGCCGTGTATGAGGGAACTCTGTGTGAGGAAGGTACAGGTGAAGGAGCTGTGTGTGAGAAAGTTATGAGTGGAGGAGTTGCAGGTGAGGAAGCGATGTGTGGAGGAAGGTTTGTGTGGAGGAGTCGCAGGTGAGGGAGCTGTGTGTGAGAAAGCTGTGTGGAGAATTTTCGGGGGGAGGGAAAAGAATGTAAGATAGCAACATGTGAGGGAACTGTGTGTGACGGAGATGCGGGTGAGGGAGAAGAGTGTAAGAGAGCAACATGTGAGGGAGAGGTGTGTGAGGGAGCCATGTACAAGGGAACTGTGTGAGAGGAAGGTACAGGTGAGGGAGCTGTGTGTGAGGAAGGTATGTGTGGAGGAGTCACGGGCGAGGGAGAAGAGTGTAAGAAAGCAACATGTGACGGAGCAGCATGTGAGGGAGATGTGCTTGATGGAGCCGCTTTGAAGGAACTGCGTGTGAAAGGGGTGTGTGAAGAAGATGTTTGTGAGGGAATTATGCATGTAAGGGAGTCACATGTGAGGGAGATGTGTGTGAGAGAGCCACATATGATAGAGCTTTATGTGAAGAAGTTGCTAGTGAGGGAGATGTGTGTGACAGAGCCACGTGTGTGAGTGATGTATGTGAGATGCGTTTGATAGAGCTGCATACGAGGAAGGTGTGTGTGTGTGGAGTTGCTTATGTGAGGGTGAGGGAGTCAGGTTTGTGCGACGGAGCTGTGTGTAAGGGATATGCATGTGAGAGAAATGTGTGTAATGTAGCTGTGTGAGGAAGCTGCATTTGAGGGTTATGTGTGGTAGGGAGCCACGTTACAGGAAGCTGAGTGTAATGGAGCTGCACTGAAGGAACTTTATGTGAGAGAGGTGTGTGAGGGAGATGAGTGTGATGGAACTTCATGTGAGGGAGCCAGGTGTGTGTGACAGAGCAGTTTGTGATGGAGCCACATGTCAGGGAGCCGTGTGCGTGAGAGGTGTAAGAGAGCCGCGGGTAAGGGAGGTGAGTGAAACTGTGTGTAAAGGGGGCCGTGCATGAGAAAAGTGAAGGGAATGCATGTGAGGGAGGTGTGACAGAGCTGCTTGTGATGTAGTCAGGTGTGTGTGAGACTCATGGATGGAGGGGCTGTGGTTTGGGTCCATATACAGTCAGGTCCATAAATATTGGGACATTGACACAATTCTAATCTTTTTGGCTCTATACACCACCACAATGGATTTGAAATGAAACAAACAAGATGTGCTTTAACCACTTTAAGACCGCTCACAGTAATATTACTGCGGCAAAGTGGCTCGTTATCATCTGACGACGTAGTACTACGTCGTCAGACACTCCCCCTTCTGGGCGGCGCTTGAGCGCCGCCGGAGGCTCGCTCCCGCTGTTTTCATTCACAGCGGGAGTCGGGCCAGGGGAGGAGCAGCGGCGATCGCCGCTGCTCTTACCCGATTGTCGGGGATCGAGTCTGGAGACACACAGCGGGCGGATCTCCATAGTGACAGGGAGTGACAGATCGGACTGTTCAGCATAGCTGGACATCCGATCTGTCCATGACTCACTCAGTCACCTCCCCCCCTACACGTCAGTAAGCACCAGGCATACATTAACCCCTCCCTCTCCAATAAAATGAACCCCTTCCCTGCCAGTGTCATTTTTACAGTAACAGTGCATATGTATAGCACTGATTACTGCAGTAATGTCACTGGTACCCCCAAAAGTGTCAAAAATGTCAGTCAAGGGTCCGATCTGTCCAACGCAATGTCGCAGTCCCGCAAAAAAAATCGCAGATCGCCGCCATTACGCGTTAAAAAAAAAACCACCAAAAATGACAGAAATCTTTCCCTTTGTTAGTAAACGCAATAACTTTTGCGCAAACCAATCAAAATACGCTTATTGCGATTTTTTTTTACCAAACATAGGTAGCAGAAAACAAATTGGCCAAAAATTTTTTAAAAAATTGGTTTTTACATCTTTTTTGGGGGGAATTTCATATAAAAAAATGTTAAAAATATTGTTATTTTTTCAAAATAAACGCTCTTTTTTTGTTTATAGCGCAAAAAGTAAAAATCGCACAGGTGATCAAATACCACCAAAAGAAAGCTCTGTTTGTGGGAAAAAAAGGACGTAAATTTCGTTTGGGTACGGCGTCGCACGACCGCGCAATTGTCAGTTGAAGTCGCACAGCGCCGAATCGCAAAAAGTGGCCTGGACGGAAGACAGCAAAATCCTCCGGTGGTAAAGTGGTTAATTGCAGACTTCCAGCTTTAATTTGAGGGCATTTACATCCAAATCAGATGAAAGGTGTAGGAATTACAACAGTTTGTATATGTGCCTCCCACTTTTTAAGGGACCAAAAGTAATGGGACAGATTAACAATCATAAATCAAACTTTCACCTTTTTATACTTGGTTGCAAATCCTTTGCAGTCAATTACAGCCTGAAGTCTGGAATGCATAGACATCACCAGACGCTGGGTTTCATCCCTGGTGATGCTTTGCCAGGCCTCTACTGCAACTGTCCTTAGTTCCTGCTTGTTCTTGGGGCATTTTCCCTTCAGTTTTGTCTTCAGTAAGTGAAATGCATGCTCAATCGGATTCAGGTCAGGTGATTGACTTGGCCATTGCATAACATTCCACTTCTTTCCCTTAAAAAACTCTTTGGTTGCTTTCGCAGTATGCTTCGGGTCATTGTCCATCTGCACTGTGAAGCGCGTCCAATGAGTTCTGAAGCATTTGGCTGAATATGAGCAGATAATATTGCCCGAAACACTTCAGAATTCATCCTGCTGCTTTTGTCAGCAGTCACATCAATAAATACAAGAGAACCAGTTCCATTGGCAGCCATACATGCCCACGCCATGACACTACCACCACCATGCTTCACTGATGAGGTGGTATGCTTTGGATCATGAGCAGTTCCTTTCCTTCTCCATACTCTTCTCTTCCCATCACTCTGGTACAAGTTGATCTTGGTCTCATCTGTCCATAGGATGTTGTTCCAGAACTGTGAAGGCTTTTTTAGATGTTTGGCAAACCTTAATCTGGCCTTCCTGTTTTTGAGGCTCACCAATGGTTTACATCTTGTGGTGAACCCTCTGTATTCACTCTGGTGAAGTCTTCTCTTGATTGTTGACTTTGACACACATACACCTACCTCCTGGAGAGTGTTCTTGATCTGGCCAACTGTTGTGAAGGGTGTTTTCTTCACCAGGGAAAGAATTCTTCAGTCATCCACCACAGTTGTTTTCTGTGGTCTTCCGGGTCTTTTGGTGTTGCTGAGCTCACCGGTGCGTTCTTTCTTTTTAAGGATGTTCCAAACAGTTGATTTGGCAGTTTTTGCTATCTCTCTGATGGGTGTGTTTTGTTTTTCGGCCTAATGATGGCTTGCTTCACTGATAGTGACAGCTCTTTGGATCTCATATTGAGAGTTGACAGCAACAGATTCCAAATGCAAATAGCACACTTGAAATGAACTCTGGACCTTTTATCTGCTCCATGTAAATGGGGTAATGAGGGAATAACACACACCTGGCCATGGAACAGCTGAGCAGCCAATTGTCCCATTACTTTTGGTCCCTTAAAAAGTGGGAGGCACATATACATACTGTTGTAATCCCTACACCTTTCACCTGATTTGGATGTAAATACCCTCAAATTAAAGCTGAAATTCTGCAGTTAAAGCACATCTTGTTTGTTTCATTTCAAATCCATTGTGGTGGTGTATAGAGCCAAAAAGATTTGAATTGTGTCGATGTCCCAATATTTATGGACCTGACTGTACAGGCCAATATTTTATATCAGGTAGCTAAGAGTGGTGATAACTATATCATTCTAGGGAGTAAAATTGTCAGAAATATTGACAGTCACGGATATTGTTATTGATCAGTCACTGATAAGAGCATGTTAGAATTATTGATCTGTCTCTGATAAGAACACGTTAGTTATCAGTCTGTGATAAGAACACGGGTTATTGGTCTCTGAAAAGAACACGTTAGCGTTATTGATCGGTCTCTAAGAACATGTTAGCTTTATTGATCAGTCACTGATAAGAACACGGTAGCGTTATTGATCGTTCTCTGATAAGAAAGTGTTAGCATTATTGATTGGTCTCTGATAAGTACATTTTAGCATTATTGATCGTTCTCTAAGAACGTGTTAGCATTATTGATCAGTCTCTGATAAGAACGTTAGCGTCATTGATAAGAACATATTAGTTAGTGTCATTTATTGATAAGAATGTCAGCGTTACTGATCAGTCACTGATAAGCCTGTTGGTCAACAAAAATATTGAAACATGTAGCCAAAATATATTGACAACTTTCTTTGTGTGTGGGCCCCCAAATGCTACTCCCAGCACTTGATAGAGTAGAAGGTGTAATAAGTGCAGACTGCTCCACCCTCCCTGCACTAGATAGGAGGTGTCTGTGAAGGACGCTCCACCCAGTACTGGCTAGAATATGTGGTTTCAGTGAAGGCCATTTCACCCAGCATTGGATAGAAAGGAAGGTGTAAGGGCAGGATGATCCACACAGCATTGGATACAATAGGAGGTGTCGGTGAAGGACACTTCACCCAATACTGGATAGAACATGAGGTGCGAGTGAAGGACGCTTCACCCAGCATTGGATAGAATAGGTGTGAGGGCAGGATGCTCAACCCATTACTGGATAAAATATGAGGTGTCAGTGAAGGACACTTCACCTAGCATTAGATAGAACATGAGGTGTGAGTATAGGATGCTTCACCTAGCATTAGACAGAATAGAGTGTTTGGGGGCAAAACGCTCCACCATGGGATAACATAAAAAAATTAGCTCCACTCAGTCTGACAACCTGGAATGTTTATGGGACGAGCACATGAACCAGCCATGCAATACTCCATAATATTCACAAAATGAGGACATACAGCATAACAGAGGGTGGCCAGTACTGTGCGGCCAGCCTTGACCCAAGGAGCTTACACTTCTGCTGAAGCATACTAGGCTGCGTTTTACACCATCTTGTGTAGAGCAGTTAAAGGTTCTATGATCCATCAGACCTCGGGGGCTCGTTGAGTCCTCCAGAGTGTCCATGCGTCTTCTGGTGACGCTTATAATTGTCCCAGTGGCCGGTAGTGTAGTGGCACTGTGCACAGCGGAGTGGCTTCTCGCCAGTGTGACGCAGCATGTGACGTTTGAGGTTCATGCTTTGGTTACAGCTATAGTTACATAGGCCACAGCGGAAGGGCTTGTCCCCGGAGTGGATGCGCCCATGCCTCTTTAGGTTGGCGAGGTTGCCACATGCATAGTCACACAGCTGGCACTTGTAGGGCTTTTCCCCCGTGTGAACCCGCTGGTGTCTCTTTAGGTTGTCGTAGTGTGCCGAGGCGTAGGAACACAGGTGGCACTTGTAGGGCTTCTCCCCGCTGTGCGTTTTCATGTGGCGGGATAAATGGTTCTGGTAGTGGGTGACAAACGGGCACAGGACACAGGAAAAGCCTTTGTCGGGGCTTCCCGAAGAGCTACAGCGAGGGCAGAACTGTCCATCCATCTCACCATCATCATCCTGAGGGCTGCCTTCATCCAAAACTGTGCCGCAAGAGCGGCACGTGAAGGGGAAAAGCAGCTCTGGGAGGCCGTCATCTGCTGAAGGCTGCAGAACGGGCGAAGATGGAGCACGGCTTAAGCGGACACAAGCTGGCAGAAAGACTTCCAGGTCATCAGAGGTCACCGGGAGGGCCAGGGCTGCCGCAGACACATCTGCAGTGAGAGGAGGAGAAACATTAGATGAGGCCGGGTACACTAGAGGAATGGTGAAAACAATCTCCCAACATGTTACCTTGGATGGGGAAGATGACCCTACCAACAGGGGGAGACACTGGGGATAGAAACAATCTCCATGTGGGAGGAGCAAACTTCATTAGTGCAGACTAGGTCTCGCATGTCCAAGATGGCTGTGTCACCCGGTAGCAGGAGGGGCAAACAAGGACATACAAGTTGTCCCTGTGTCACTCTGCAGTGGAAAGGGGCAAACAACACCTGATCATATAGCTTCCATCAGTCACTCTGCAGTGGGAGGGGTTATATCACAGCTCTCCTATAGACATCATGCAATGGGAGGGGTCAGGCTAGTTTTCACAGGTCCATGCTTTGTCATCCTGCAATGGGAGGAACTGGTTTAAAGGTCTTATATAATTGTCCATATAGTGAGAGGGGCAGACTTCCATGCTCAGCTTAGTTTAACTTTTCATGTCAACCAGCAGTGGGAGGGGCAGACAAGGTCATACAGGGTCAATGCTGTATCACCCTGTAAAGGGAGTGGTTAGAGACATCATGTAATGGTAGGTGGCAGGCATTTGTCACAGTGGGGTAGGAGGAACTGGCTCATAGGTCTTGTCAGAGCCATCATGCAGTGTAAAGGGCTGACTCCACATCCTGGAAACTCCCTTCATAGTAACCCTGTAGTGGGAAGGGCAGAATCCCATGCTTTGATCTTTTCTGTGTCACCCTGCATTGGGAGGGGCAGACAAGGACTCACAGGTCTATGCTGGGTCACTCTGTAGCTGAAGCAGCAGAAAAGGTCCTACAGGTCCATGCTGAGTAACCATGCGGTGGGAGGGGCAGACAAGGTCCTACAGGTCCAAGCTGTGTCACCCTGCAGTGGTAGGGGCAGACAAGGTCCTACAGGTCCAAGCTGTGTCACCTTGCATTGGGAGAAACAGATAAAGTCCTACAGGTCAATGTTGTGTCACCCTGTAGTGGGAGGGGCAAACAAGGTTTTATAGGTCCATGCTTTGTCACTGCAGTGGGATGGGCAGACAATGTCCTACAAGTCCATGCTGTGTCGTAGTAGGAGAGCTGACAAGGTCCTACAGGTCCATTCTGTATCAACCTGAAGTGGGAGGGGCAGGTAAGGTCCTACAGGTCCATGCTCAGTCACTGTGCAGTGGGAGGGGTGACAAAGTCCTACAGGTCCATGCTGAGTCACCCTGCAGTGTGAGGGGCAGATAAGGTTCTACAGGTCCATGCTGAGTTACCCTGTAGTAGGAGAAACTGGCTCACATGTCTCAGTTGTGTCACCATGCAGTAGGAGAAGGGGCTGACTCCATGTCCTGAAACCACATTCATTGTCACCATGCAGTGGAACAGACTCCTATGCTTAGCTGATCCCATCCATGTCACCATACAGTAGGAGGTGCAGTCAAGGTATTATAGGTTCATGCTGTGTCACTATGCAGTGGGGCAGACTCCTATGCTTAGCTGATCCTTTCCATGTCACCCTGCAGTGGGAATGGCAGATAAGGTCCTACAAGACCATACTGTATCACCCTGCAATGGGAGGGGCAGACAAGGTCCCACAGGTCCATGTTGTGCCACTCTACAGTGGAAGAAACAGATAAGGTCCTAGAGGTCCATACTGTGTCACTTTGCGGTGGGAGGGGCAGACAATGTCCTGTATGTCCATGCTGTGTCACCCTGAAGTGGAAGGGGCAGAGAAGGTCCTACAGATTCATGCTCTGTCCCCGTGCAGTGGGAGTGGCGGCAAGGTACTACAGGTCCATGCTGTGACAACCTGCAGTGGGAGGGGCAGATAATGTCCTACAGGTCCATGCTGTGTCATGCTGTGGTGGGAGGAACAAAAAAAGGCTGTGACACCCTGCAGGGAGAAGGACAGATAAGGTCTTACAGATCCATGGATTGTCATCCTGTAGCGGGAGGAACTGGCTCACAGGTCTCAGTTGGAGTCAGCCCCTTCTCCTACTGCAGTATCACATAACTGAGAGCTGTGAGCCAGTTCCTCACACTCCATGGATCTGTAAGACCTTATCTGTCCTTCCCACTGCAGGGTGTCACAGACTTTTTTGTTACTCCCACTACAGAGTGACACAGCATGGACCTGTAGGACCTGATCTGCCCCTCCCACTGCAGGGTGACTTGTAAAGGATCAGCTAAGCTTAGGAGTCAGCCCCACTGCATGGTGACACAACATGAACCTATATTACCTTGTCTGCTCCTCCTACTGTAGGGTGACATGGAAGGGATCAGCTAAGCATAGGAGTCTGCCCCACTGCATTGTGACAATGAACGGAGCTACAGGACATGGAGTCAGCCCCTTCTCCTACTGCATGGTGACACATGTCCTGTACATTCACAGACTATGCTTAGCTGATCCCTTCCATTTCACCCTACAGTAGGAGGGGCAGACGAGGTATTATAGGTCCATGCTGTGTCACCATGCAGTGGGGCAGACTCCTATGCTTAACTGATCCTTCTCATGTCACCCTGCAGTGGGTGGGGCAAATAAGGTCCTACAGGTCCATGCTGTGTCACCCTTCAGTGGCAGGGACAGATAAGGCCCTACAGATCCATGCTGTGTACAGTGAGGGAATAAATTATTTGATCCCCTGCTGATTTTGTGCGTTTGCCCACTGACATAGAAATTATCAGTCTATAATTTTAATGGTTAGTTTATTTTAACAGTGAGAGATAGAATAACAAAAATTTTCAGAAAAACACATTTCAAAAAAGTTATAATTTGATTTGCATTTTAATGAGTGAAATAAGTATTTAACCCCTTGGCAAAACATGACTTAGTACTTGATGGCATAACCCTTGTTGGCAATCACAGAGGTCAGACGTTTCTTGTAGTTGGCCTCCAGGTTTGCACACATCTCAGGAGGGATTTTGTCCCACTTCTCTCCAAGTCATTAAGGTTTCGAGGGTGACGTTTGGTAACTCGAACCTTCAGCTCCCTCCACATAGGTCTGGAGACTGGCTAGGTCACTCCAGGACCTTAATGTGCTTCTTCTTGAACCACTCTTTTGTTGCCTTGGCTGTGTGTTTTGGGTCATTGTCATGCTGGAATACCCATACACTACCCATTTTTAATGTCCTGGCCGAGGGAATGAGGTGTTCACCCAAGATTTGACGGTACATGGCCCCATCCATCGTCCCTTTGATGCGGTGAAGTTGTCCTGTCCCCTTAGCAGAAAATCACCCCCAAAGCGTAATGTTTCCACCTCCATGTTTGACGGTGGGGGATGGTGTTCTTGGGGGTCATAGGCAGCATTCCTCTTCCTCCAAACATGGTGAGTTGAGTTGATGCCGAATGCTCGATTTTGGTCTGGTCAGACCACAAGACTTTCACACAGTTCTCCTCTGAATCATTCAGATGTTCATTAGCAAACTTCAGACGGGCCTGTACATGTGCTTTCTTAAGTAGGGGAACCTTGCGTGCGCTGCAGGATTTCAGTCCTTCATAGCGTAGTGTGTTACCAATTGTTTTCTTGGGGACTATGGTCCCAGCTGCCTTGAGATCATTGCCAAGATTCTCCTGTGTAGTTCTGGGCTGATTCCTCACCGTTCTCGTAATCATTGAAACCCCACGAGGTCAGATCTTGTATGTAGTCCCAGACCGAGGGAGATTGACAGTTAATTTGTGTTTTTCTCATTTGCGAATAACCTATTGTCACCCTCTCACCAAGCTGCTTGGCGATAGTCTTGTAGCCCATTCCAGCCTTGTGTAGGTCTACAATCTTGTTCCTGACATCCTTGGACAGCTCTTTGGTCTTGGCCATTTTGGAGAGATTAGAATCTGATCGATTGCCTCTGTGGACAGGTGACCTTTAAGAGAGTGCTCCTAATCTCAGCTTGTTACCTGTAAAGAAGACACCTGAAAGCCAGAAATCTTGCTAAATGATAGAGGATCAAATACTTATTTCATTCATTAAAATGCAAATCAATTTATAACTTTTTTAAAATGCATTTTTCTGGATATTTTATTGTTATTCTGTCTCTCACTGTTAATTAAAAAACCTACAATTAAAATTATAGACTGATAATTTCTTTGTCAGTGGGCAAATGTACAAAATCAGCAGGGGATCAAATACTTTTTTCCCCTTACTGTAACCCTGCAGTGGGAGGGGCAGGTATGGTCCTACAGGTCTATGCTGGGTCACTGTGTATTGGTAGGAACAAAAAACGTCCTACAGGTCTATGCTGTGTCCCCCTTCAGTGGGAAGGACAGACAAGGTTTTACAGACCCATGCAGTGTTGCACTGTAGTGGATGGAACTAGTTCACAGGTCTCAGTTGTGTCACCATGCAGTAAGAGAAGAGGCTGACTTCATGTTCTGTAGCTCCATTCATTGTCACCATGCAGTGGGGCAGACTCCTATGCTTAGCTGATCCCTTCCATGTCACCCTACAGTAGGAGGGGCAGACAAGGTATTATATAGGTCCATGTGGTGTAAGAGGCCTTGTTTCAGTCTCCATGCAGTGGGAGGAAGGGCATGTCTTGTTGATCCCAATGTAGTCACCCTGCAGAGGGAGGAGCTGCCCACAGGTCTACTTTGAGTCCCCCCCTGGGAGGAGCGTGCTGCATGTCTATCCTCCTAATTTGTTAACTTTCTTTGGGTGGGGCAAAGTATTTCACATAGATCCCTGCTGTGTGTGTCATCCTGGGGATGGGGGGTAGGGAAGACCAACAATGTTATGTCTCACAACAACCCATTGTGTCCCCCTGAGGTAGGAGGAGGATATTCCATTTATGTCACCCTGCAATGGGAGGGACAGGCTCTGCATCACTGTCACCTTTGGTCAGGGTACATGGGCATTTCATGGAGAGTGGGACAGGGATGGGATGTGATGAGTCATGGAACTGACCATCAGGGGGGGCGCTCCTCGCCTCTTTGTCCTCTTCACGCTTTTCCTTCTGCTGCCCCCTTCGGTGCGCCATGATGTGGCGTTTGAGGTTGCGGCTCTGGTTGCAGCGGTAAGGGCACAGGTGGCAGGCGAACGGTTTGTCCTGGGTGTGAACCTTCTGGTGGCGTTTCAGGTTGCCCGGACTGCTGCAGGAGAAAGTGCAGAGCTCGCAGTGGAAAGGCTTCTCCCCTGTGTGGGTCAGAAGATGACGCTTGAGGTTGACAAGCTGAGAGGAGGCGTAGAGGCAGTGCGGGCAGCAAAAGGGCTTCTCCCCATTGTGAGTCTTCATGTGCCGCTTGAGGTGGCTGGAGTAATGGGTGGAGAAAGGACACAGACGGCAGGAGAAAAGCAACCTCTCCTTCTCTGAGGTCACATCTTGGGGGGAGGAGGCCTCACGGTGCTCCAGGTACTGACAGCGGCTGCTCTCCGTCGTCTCGCAGGGCCCACAGGGAGATGGCAGACCCCCCACACCCGCCTCTTCTGGATCGCTGAGCGGCTGATACGCCGAATATTCATCCTCGCTCAGCGGGTAACGCGGGATCTCCAACTTACATTCTACCGAATCTGTGGGGACAATAAAGAAAATATAATTACCCAGGAGTAGGCAAAAAGCAGCCACAATCTAAACAAAGAATCTGCTCACACAATCTATATATACAGACCTGACCGATGTTTATATATCCGAGAACTATACACTCATATGTACCTTTATTATTAGGTACACCCTGCTAGTAATTGAAAAAAATAAAACGGACAGGGAAACCTACACATTAGGAGGTATCAAAAGAGACCTCTGGTTACCTACCCACTCACTTATATAAAGTGGGCTCTATAGCCAAAACATATCACATAGAAAAGAAGGCAAATAGACAGAACTGCCTTAAGCACCATAACTATGAGCCTCCGGGGAATTGTAACAAGATTTAAATACAACATCAATCTATAAAAATGTATTAAACTTTATTGTACACAAAAATCCAATGGTAAATATAAAAGAACAGGAACCACCCACCATCACCAGTATATAAAAAAGACAACGTTGTCTAGGTTAAACCAAAGAAAGTGCACCGGACGCCATACTCACATGTACACAACTCGAACATCCCTCTAATAACTAGACAACTGTGGACAAACTATAAGGGAATGGTAAGTGCACAGATATCTCGTAGGACACCTCAACAAACTGATGCAGCAGGAACAGGGCAATCCTATACAATAACATTGTATATGGAGTCATTGGAAATTCACAGTCTGTTATCGCTAATGCTTCAATGTGTGGGGTCCCCGGGTAGATGAAAAAAATCAAAACATGGGAACAGGACATACAGTATCTCACAAAAGTGAGTACACCCCTCACGTTTATGTAAATATTTTATTCTATCTTTTCATGTGACAACACTGAAGAAATGACACTTTGCTACAATGTAAAGTAGTGAGTGTACAGCTGGTATAACAGTGTAAATTTGCTGTCCCCTCAAAATAACTCAACACACAGCCATTAATGTCTAAATCGCTGGCAACAAAAGTGAGTACACCCCTAAGTGACAAATGTCCAAATTGGGCCCAAAGTGTCAATATTTTGTGTGGCCGCCATTATTTTCCAGCACTGCCTTAACCCTCTTGGGCATGGAGTTCACCAGAGCTTCACAAGTTGCCACTAGAGTCCTCTTCCACTCCTCCATGATGACATAACGGAGATGGTGGATGTTAAAGACCTTGCGCTCCTCCACCTTCCATTTGAGGATGCTCCACAGATGCTCAATAGGGTTTAGGTCTGGAGACATGCTTGGCCAGTCCATCACCTTTACCCTCAGCTTCTTTAGCAAGGCAGTGGTCGTCTTGGAGGTGTGTTTGGGTTCGTTATGTTGAAATACTGCCCTGTGGCCCAGTCTCTGAAAGGAGGGGATCATGCTCTGCTTCAGTATGTCACAGTACATGTTGGCATTCATGGTTCCCTCAATGAACTGTAGCTCCCCAGTGCTGGCAGCACTCATGCAGCCCCAGACCATGACACTCCCGGAACCATGCTTAACTGTAGGAAAGACACACTTGTCTTTGTGCTCCTCACCTGGTTGCCGCCACACACGCTTGACACCATCTGAACCAAATAAGTTTATCTTGGTCCTTAGTTTGCTTGTCTTCAGCAAACTGTTTGTGGGCTTTCTTGTGCATCATCTTTAGAAGAGGCTTCCTTCTGGGACGAAACAAATGCAGACCATTTTGTGCAGTGTGTGGCGTATGGTCTGAGCACTGACAGGCTGACCCCCCCACCCCTTCAACCTCTGCAGCAATGCTGGCAGCACTCATACGTCTATTTCCCAAAGACAGCCTCTGGATATGGAGCTCAGCACATGCACTCAACCTCTTTGGTCGACCATGGCGAGGCCTGTTCTGAGTGGAACCTGTCCTGTTAAACCGCTGTATGGTCTTGGCAACCGTGCTACAGCTCAGTTTCAGGGTCTTGGCAATCTTCTTATAGCCTAGGGCTAGGCCATCTTTATGTAGAGCAACAATTCTTTTTTTCAGATCCTCAGAGAGTTCTTTGCCATGAGGTGCCATGTTGAACTTCCAGTGACCAGAGTGAAAGAGAGAGAAGGCGATAACACCAAATTTAACACACCTTCTCCCCATTCACATCTGAGACCTTCTAACACTAACGAGTCACATGACACCGGGAGGGAAAATGGCTAATTGAACCCAATTTGGACATTTTCACGTAGGGGTGTGCCCACTTTTGTTGCCAGCTGTTTAGACATTAATGGCTGTGTGTTGAGTTATTTTGAGGGGACAGAAAATTTACACTGTTATACAAACTGTACACTCACTACTTTACATTGTAGCAAAGGTTCATTTCTTCAGTGTTCTCACATTAAAAGATATAATAAAATAGGGGTGTACTCACTTTTTTGAGATTCTGTAAATAGTATAACCAAACTAAACAGCATTGCTCAGTAGGGATCGACTGATTATGGGTGGGGCCGATATTCACTTTTTCTGAAGTATCGGTATCAGCCATAAACTTGCCGATATTGCTTCAAGTGGCTGTACCGGAGTGATTCCTTCAGCTACAGACATTACCCTGGCACAGTTTTTTAGAGCCAATGGTCGGCTTTCTTGTAAGAACAACCAATGCAGCTAAGCAGCTGCTCGGGTGTTATTACAAGCAGCGGGAGGGGACATCCACCCCCCCCCCCCGCTACAGCTCCGCCTGGCTCTCCCGTCCCACCGGGAGGCCTGAGTGACCAGCCGGCCAAAGACCCAAACAAAGCCGGAATTGTCTCTGATCGGGTTTCCGATGTAGTAACCCAGAAGTGACGTTAATGTTATGACATCAACTTACGGTTACCGGAGCCTTAAAGGCACCAGATTTTAAAAAAATTACAGTATTCAAAAACAGCCAAACTTGGCGTTATGAATGCTTTTAAGTGCAGTGGAGGGGTTTGGGGTATTTTAGATCCCAGATCCCTCCATAAAGAGTACCTGTCACTGCATATTACTGTCACTAGGGATGTTTAAAATCCTTGTGACAGCAATAAAAGTAAAAAAAAATAAAATAAAAAAAAGGACAGAGTAAAAATAAAAAACTTTAAATGTGCAGAAAATCGGCACCTAATATCGGCTACCGACCTGAAGGGTCGCAAGAAAATAGGTATCAGCCTGGAAAACACAATATTGGCTGATCCCTATTGTGAACCGTTCCCAGGGCTGTGCTGACATCACACCATAAATGGATAAATCAGACTAGTATATGAATTTGGCTAGCCATAGTACAGGCATGTCAGGAATGGACATACACTGCCGTTCAAAAGTTTGGGGTCATTTAGAAACTTCCTTATGTTTGAAAGAAAAGCACTGTTTTTTTCAATGAAGAGAACATTAAATTAATAAGAAATACAGTCTAGACATTGTTAATGTGGTAAATGACTATTCTAGCTGGAAATGGCTGATTTTTAATGGAATATATACATAGGTGTACAGAGGCCCATTTCCAGCAACCATCATTCCTGTGTTCTAATGGTACATTGTGTTAGCTAATCATGTTAAAAGGCTAATTGATGATTACAAAACCCTTGTGCAATTATGTTAGCACAGCTGAAAACTGTTGTGCTGATTAGAGAAGCTAGAAAACTGGCCTTCCTTTGACCTAGTTGAGTATCTGGAGCATTAGCATTTCAGGGTTTGATTATACTCTCAAAATGGCCAGAAAAAGAGAACTTTCTTCTGAAACTCGACAGGGTATTCTGGCTCTGAGAAACGAAGGCTATTCCATGCGAGAAATTGCCAAGACACTGAAGATTTCCTACAACGGTGTGTAGTACTCCCTTCAGAGATCAGCAAAAATGGGCTCTAACCAGAATAGATAGAGAAGTGGGAGGCCCCGGTGCACTACTAAGCAAGAGAACAAGTATATTAGAGTCTCTAGTTTGAGAAGTAGACGCCCCACATGTCCTCAACTGGCAGCTTCATTAAATGGTACCCGCAAATCGCCAGTCTCAGTGTCCACAGTGAAGAGGCATCTCCGGGATACTGGCCTTCTAGGCTGTACTGACGTCACACCATAAATGAATAAATCAGACTAGTATCTGAATTTGGCTAGCCATAAAATAGGCATGTCAAGAATGGGCATACACTACCGTTCAAAAGTTGGGGTTACTTAGAAATGTCCTTATTTTTTAAAGAAAAGCACTGTTTTTTTCAATGAAGAGAACATTACATTAATCAGAAATACAGTCTAGACATTGTTAATGTGGTAAATGACTATCTAGCTGGAAACGGCTGATTTTTAATGGAATATATACATAGGTGTGCAGAGGCCCATTTCCAGCAACCATCATTCCTGTGTTCTAATGGTACATTGTGTTAGCTAATCATGTTAAAAGGCTAATTGATGATTACAAAACCCTTGTGCAATTATGTTAGCACAGCTGAAAACTGTTGTGCTGATTAGAGAAGCTAGAAAACTGGCCTTCCTTTGACCTAGTTGAGTATCTGGAGCATTAGCATTTCAGGGTTTGATTATACTCTCAAAATGGCCAGAAAAAGAGAACTTTCTTCTGAAACTCGACAGGGTATTCTGGCTCTGAGAAACGAAGGCTATTCCATGCGAGAAATTGCCAAGACACTGAAGATTTCCTACAACGGTGTGTACTACTCCCTTCAGAGATCAGCACAAACAGGCACTAACCAGTGTAGAAAGAGAAGTGGGAGGCCCCGATGCACAACAAGTATATTAGAGTCTCTAGTTTGAGAAATAGACACCTCACAGGTCCTCAACTGGCAGCTTCATTAAATGGTACCCACAAAACGCCAGTCTCAACGTCCACAGTGAAGAGGCCACTCTGGCATGCTGGCCTTCTAGGCAGAGTGGCAAAGAAAAAGCCATATCTGAGATTGGCCAATAAAAGGAAAAGATTAAGATGGGCAAAAAAACACAGACATTGGACAAAGAGGAAGATTGGAAAAAAGTGTTATGAACAGACTAATCTACGTTTGAGGTGTTTGGATCACACAGAAGAACATTTGTGAGACGCAGAACAAGTGAACAGATACTGGAGGAGTGCCTTAAGCCATCTGTCAAGCATGGTGGAGGTAATGTGATGGTCTGGTGCTGGTAAAGTGGGAGATTTGTACAAGGTAAAAGGGATTTTGAATAGGGAAGGCTATCACTCCATTTTGCAACGCCATACCATACCCTGTGGACAGCACTTGATTGGAGCCAATTTCCTCCTACAACAGGACAATGACCCAAAACTATACAGGAACTATTTAGGGAAGATGCAGTCAGCTAGTATTCTGTCTTTAATGAAGTGGCGAGCGCAGTCACCAGATCTCAACCCTATTGCGGGAGCAGCTTGACCGTATGGTACTTATGAAGTGCCCATCAAACCAATCCAACTTGTGGGAGGTGCTTCAGGAAGCTTTGGGTGAAATTTCTTCAGATTACCTCAACAAATTGACAGCTAGAATGTAATTGCTGCAAATGGAGAATTCTTTGATGAAAAAAGTTTGAAGGACAAATTTATTATTTCAAATAAAAATCATTATTTCTAACCTCGTCAATGTCTTGACTATATTTTCTATTCATTTTGCAACTCATTTGATGAAAAAAAAGTGTGCGTTTTCATGGAAAACATAAAATTGCCTGGGTGACCCAAACTTTTGAACGGTAGTGTATATTCTTTGTGTCATCAGAGAGTCATGTGCAAGGTCGTGGGAGGGGACAGGCAGCGTGCAAATAGCAGATAGCAGCTAAGTGGCAGCAAATGATAAGCAGAAAATGACAGGTCCCGGCCTCTAGCGGAAATAACCAGATGTAACACCTGTATGCAGGGAGCAGAGGAAAAGAGAAGAATATGTGATTTATAAGTCAGACAGCGAAAGCTCAGTCCTGAGATACCTCTACGGTCTGTGAGCAGATCCTTCACTCTTAATATAGAATGCCCAATGGTGCTGAATGTGGCGCGTGTGTTCCAAGCCTGATGGTTGCTCAGACTTCAGCAGATCCAAGTATGCCGCTTAACCACTTTAAGACCGGAAGGATTTGCCCCCTTCCTGACCAGGCCCTATTTTGCGATTCGGCACTGCGTGAATTTAACTGACAATTGCGCGGTCGTGCTACGCTGTACCTAAATGAAATTGACGTCCTTTTTTTTTTTCCACAAACAGAGCTTTCTTTTGGTGATATTTGATCACCTGTGCGATTTTTATTTTTTGCCCTATAAACAAAAATCGACAATTTTGAAAAAAAAAAATTTTTTTTTACATTCTGCTATATAACATTCTCAAAAAAAAAAAAAAAAAAACAATTAAAAATCAAAATGTTTTAACATTTTAGGCCAATTTGTTTTCTTCTACATATTTTTGGTAAAAAAAAAAAAATCACAATAAGCGTATTTTGATTGGTTTGCGCAAAAGTGATCGCGTCTACTAACCACGGGACAAATTTCAAATTTTTTTTAAAAAATGTACTAGTAATGGCAGCAATCTGTGATTTTTAGCGGGACTGCGACATTGCGGCGGACAGACTGCACCCCTGACTGACATTTTTGACACTTTTGGGGGGACCAGTGACATTACTACAGTAATCAGTGCTAAAAATATGCACTGTCACTGTAATAATGACACTGGCAGGGAAGGGGGTTAACATTATGGGTGATCAAGGTGTTAAATGTAAGCCTAGGGGAGTGATTCTAACTGTGGGGGGGGGGGGGGGTGGCTTCTGAAATGACCATAGAGACATGTGATTCTATATAGAAGGATCACAGGCGCTCTGTGATCATTCCAGGGAGAATGATCACAGAGCGAACAGCTGACCGTTCTCTCTCAGTGGGGAACGATCGCGAGGGTCAGGCGGCAATCGGAGCCGCCTGCCCGCTACATTGGCTTCCCCGCTGACAAGCGGGGGCGGGAGCGCGCCGCCGGAGGCACGCGCTCGCCCCCTAGCCTCCTGAGAGCGAGCGACGTACAGCTATGACAATTTGCCCAGGAGCGGCTGCCTGCCGCTGTATAACTGTGGCAGGTGGTCGTAAAGTGGTTAAGGAGAATCAACACATGCCACTGCTCGCAATAACCATATGGCGGAGACCTACACACACATGGACAGCAGTGTGGTTATTGCGAGCAGCGGCATGTGTTGAGCCCCCTTAAGCGGCATACTTGGATCTGCTGAAGACTGGGCAACCATCAGGTTTAAACACAAACGCCACATGCAGCACCATTGGGTCAATGGAACTGGCATTATAATTTAAGAGTGAGGGATCTGCTCACAGAGCGTAGAGGTATCTCAGGACTGATACGGATGGAGCTTCTGCTGTCTGGCTTATGAGTCACACATTCTGCTCTTTTCCTCTACTCCCTGAATACAGGCCTTGCATCTGGTTATTTCCGCTAGATGCCGGGACCTGTCATTTTCTGCTTACCATTTGCTGCTGCTTAGCTGCTATCTGCACACTGCCGGCCACTTCCTGCAACCTTGCATACGACTGTCTGATGACACAAAGAATATATGTCCATTCTTGACGTGCCTATACTATGACTTTGGTTTAACCAAGACAACATTTTCGTTTTTATATACTGGTGATGGTGGGTGGTTCCTGTTCTTTATATTTAACATTATATTTTTGTGTACAATAAAGTTTGATACATTTTATAGATTAATGTTGTATTCAAATCTTGTTACCATACCCCAGGGGCTCAAAGTTATGGTGCTTAAGGCAGTTCTCTCTATCTGCCTTCTTTTCTTTCTATACACCTTGTTAGTAGCGGGTTGGAGCCCCCTTTGCCTTCAGAACTGCCCTCATTCTTCATGGCATAGATTCAACAAGGTGTTGGAAACATTCCTCAGAGATTTGGTCTATATTGACATGATAGCATTACGCAGTTGCTGCAGATTTGTCGGCTGCATATCCATGATGCGAATCTCACGTTCCACCACATCCCAAAGGTGCTCTATTGGATTGAGATCTGGTGACTGTCGAGGCTATTGGAGTACAGTGACCTCATTGTCAAGTTCAAGAACCAGTGGTGAGATGATTTGAGCTTTGTGACATGGTGCATTATCCTGCTGGAAGGAGCCATCAGAAGATGGGTGCACTGTAGTCATAAAGGGATGGTCATGGTCAGCAACAATACTCAGGTAGGCCTCGGCATTTAAACGATACTCAATTGGCTCTATGGGGCCCAAATCTCCCTTTGCAGGAACCTTGTATGAAACTGTGCAAATGAAACCACCTCGAAGGTAGCCACCATCAGGCCCAGCACCTGCATGCAAGTCCGGAAGGATGACCATCTGCTGCACAGCAGGAGACAAATTGCAGTTTCTGGAGTTTGTACAAAGGAAGGAGCACTCTGGCTAAGCCCAAGTCCAGAGTCAGACCCAGATAGTCAAGCTTTGTGGACAGAACCAGAGCAGACTTCTGAAAATTCAGAATCCAGTCGAACTCCCTTAGAGTTCGTATGGCGATGTCCAGGTTTTCCACAAGAGCAGTAGGAGACTCAGCTCGCAGAAGGAGGTCGTCCAAGTAGCCCAGTACCGCGATCCCCTATTGGCGTAACAATGCTAGCACCGGGGTTAACACTTTTGTGAAGACCCAAGGCGAGACCAAACGGTAACGCCACAAACTGATAATGGTCCTCTCCGACGGCAAAGCAGAGGAAGCATTGGTGACCAGCACATATTGGAATGTGAAGGTAAGCATCCTTGATGTCAAAAGAGGCAAGAAAATCCCTCTGATGCAGTAAAGCCACCATCGTGCGAATGGACTCCATTCTGAACTTCTACACCTGTACAAAGCAGTTCAGCGCCTTGAATTCCAGAATTGGACGCACCTTGTCTTCCTTCCTGGGAACTGTAAACAGGTTTGAGTAAAACCCCTGAAAACATTGCAATGACGGAACTGGGACAACCACTCCTTGAAGTAACAGGTCTTGTACCGCCTCAAAAAGGCCCTGTAAGCGGTCCGGGGACAGGTGCAAGTTGGAAGGAAAGAACCATTCGGGAGGGTAAGAACTAAAGTCGATTTTGTAGCCGGACCATATGACTTCATGGACCGACTTGTGTTGTACCAGGGAAGTCCACGGGTCCGGAAACCAGTGAAGACGTCCACCCATACCCATTACGGGTGAGGGCGCACATTCATGCTGAAGGAGCCTTGTCCGTCGGTCTGGAGAAGCCCGCTCTGGACTTGCCAGACCAAGTTCGCTTGGATCCACCAGAGGAGGCCCTGAAAGGCTTTGATCCCTTGTCAGTAGCCCCCCGAGCGACGAAAAAAAAACGTATGAGCCGAAAAGGATAGCCCACGTCTAGGACGAGGGTCCTTGCCCTTATTAGCCTGCAGACAAAAAGTATTCTTCCCCCCCTGTGAGACCCTTAATGATGTCATCCAGAGTAGCTCCAAACAGGTGATCTCCTTGAAAAGCAAGATCAGTCAAGGCCTTTTTAGAAGTCTGGTCCGCAGACCAGCATTTGAGCCAAAAAAAAAAAAATATGGCGAAGGACCACTGCTGAAACAGACAGCCTAGCGACTAGGAAAGCTGCATCCAAAGAGGCATCACAGATAAACTGCAGCCCCTGGACCAGGCGGGCGGCGGGGGGGGGACTGCTCCCCCTACAGGGCATAAAAGCTTAGCCCACTCGGTCAGAGTTTGCGACACCAGTGCAATGGTAAACACCGGCCTCAGTGCCGAACCAGCCACAGTGTACAAATTGCGGCCACAGCTTTCACCTTCCTGTCAGCCGAGTCCCTAAAGGCTTGGGGCCTTCAACCAGAATCATGGTTGCCTTGTTCAATCTAGAGACTGGAGGGTCCACCACCAGTGAACAGTCCACTTTTTAAGAAGGGACTCCTCATAGGGCTACCGCATAGCAAATCGCAACACAATCGAACACAAGGGACGGTTGATTCAGCATCTGAGAAGACAGATGAGGCAGGGGAAGGCGGGCCATTTTCGCTAGCCCGTCGCCCAAATACCACCTCCACCCGGCACACAAAGGACTCCAGGACTGTCATCAGTGCATCAATGGAGGGTTGGGACCCAGAAGGTCCCGTAGCCTCTGAGAGGGGATAAGGTGGGGAAATGTGCTCTAAAGACTCCATGAGTCACCAGGGAGACCCCACAAAAATGTGTAAAACTCCCACCGCGCTGGCAGCACCACCTGGTTGCCAGTAACAGAGGACCAAATCAATCCTCAGCAGAGAGGGAGAGAACCCCACCAGACTCACCACACAGCAGAAACAGGCACCTGCAGCCACCAGGATAATCTGCACTCTACGTGTGGCGATCAGGAAGTGAAAATATCCAGGAGTCAGCACCAGGGGATGAGGCGGGGCTCCCACCGCTAAAATTGCCGCCCAGAGGGCTCCACTATAATGGCCCCCGCTATTTTCAATGGCAAACTACCGCAAAATGGCCAACAGACTACACAAACATGGCCGCTGTGCATTGAGCACACAGGCTACAAGAAAATGGCAGCCCGCGCAGCACCAGGAGGGATCCCTAGGCCTCAGAAGACGGCACAGGCAGGAAAGGGGCCCCTGGTAGGAGCCCCCACCAGGTACAGGTGCCCCCCCCCCATCAGCCGATTGTCCGGTCACCGGCGACACACCCCCATTGCCAGCACCCTACCCCTACCCCAGGGGGTGGACCAGGCCACCCTACAGCCCCAGCGTAAGTGAAGGAGGGGAGGGGGTGGCGAGATGGCCCACAGGGACCACCAGACCAATGAGGGGGGTGTCTAACGGTAAGGAGGGGAACCGGGGGCTCCGATCGTCCCATGGAGGGGCCCACGTCCAACCCAAAACTCTGCAGGGGGAGAGGGGGTGACAGAAACCAGGCGGGCACCGCTCCAGACAGAACCTCCTCTCCATCTAAATGGGGGCTGTCGGCAAGGAGGAATGCTGCGACTCAGGCCGAGACCCGGACATATGCAACCTCGCAAGGAGTTTAACTCTCAGGCCAGCCCCCGTCCAGTGGGGCTATGTCGCGACTGACCTAGCGTGGAGCTGAGGTCTGTGTGCTCTCGCTGGCCAGACTGGGGTGACCACTGGATCTAGATTATTCAGCCCATTGCCCAGTCCGGCAGGTATTGTAGATCTCACAGGAAAAAAACTATGAGAAAAAATCTATCTAAAAAGAAACAATTACCAATACCAGAGATCCCAACAAGAAAGAAGGTCCTTACTCCTGACTAGGCAGAAACAAACTTAGTACCTATAGCAGAGAGGGAGTATACCACGTGGGACTGCCCATAGGCGTAGCCAGACTTTTTTTTCTGCCTAGTGAACTACTTCTGTAGGGGGCAGTATAACCCAATGGTTAAGAAGATCAGGAGCTGTGTCCATCAATGAACGAAAGAGAAATATCCGAAGCTTTGAACATTCCATCGTCCCAAAATGGAAAGAGTATGGCTCACCTGCCAACCAAGACATGGCTGTCCACCTAAACTGACCGGCCGGGCAAGGAGAGCATTCATCAGAGAAGCAGCCAAGAGGCCCATGGTAACTCTGGAGGAGCTGCAGAGATCCACAGCTCAGGTGGGAGAATCTGTCCACAGGACAACTATTAGTCGTGCGCTCCACAAATCTGCCCTTTATGGAAGAGTGGCAAGAAGAAAGCCATTGTTGAAAGAAAGCCATAAGAATTCCTGTTTGAAGTTTGCGAGAAGCCACGTGGAGGACACAGCAAACATGTGGAAGAAGGAGCTCTGCTCAAATGAGACCAAAATTTAACTTTTTGGCTTAAAAGCAAAACGCTATGTGTGGCGGAAAACTAACACTGCACATCACCCTGAACACACCATCCCCACCGTGAAACATGGTGGTGGCAGCATCATGCTGTGGGGATGCTTTTCTTCAGCAGGGACAGGGAAGCTGGTCAGAGTTGATGGGAAGATGGATGGAGCCAAATACAGGGCAATCTTAGAAGAAAACCTGTTAGAATCTGCAAAAAACTTAAGACTGGGGCGGAGATTCACCTTCCAGCAGGACAACGACCTGAAACATACAGCCAGAGCTACAATGGAATGGTTTAGCTTAAAGCATATTCATGTGTTAGAATGGCCCACTCAAGGTCCAGACCTAAATCCAATTGAGAATCTGTGGCAAGACTTGACAATTGCTGTTCACAGACGCTCTCCATCCAATCTGACAGAGCTTGAGATATTCTTCAAAGAAGAATGGGCAAAAATGTCCCTCTATAGATGTACAAAGCTGGTAGAGACATCCCCAAAAAGACTTGCAGCTGTAATTGCAGGGAAAGGCGGTTCATTTTCCTTCCACTTCACAATTATGTGCCACTTTGTGTCGGTCTATCACATAAAATCCCGATAAAATACATTTATGTTTTTGGTTGTAACTTGACAAAATGTGGAAAATTTCAAGGGGTATGAATACTTTTTCAAGGCACATATACACATTATATACATCTATACACAGACCCCACTCCACTTACAGCTGTGCTCAAACGTTTGCCCGCCTCCTCTGGCATAAAGGGTGACTTTTTTGGCATTGGTATTGAAAATATGACTGATCATGCCAAAAACCTGTCTTGCATTTAGGGATCGCAATCATATGAAGCCATTTATTATCACATAGTTGCTTTTTTAAATCATAATGAAAATCAGAAATAACCCAAATGGCCCCGATGAAAAGTTCCCATTCCCTGGAATGTTTGGCCTTGGTACAGACACACAAGGTGACACACACAGGTTAAAATGGCAATTAAAGGTTAATTTCCCACATCTGTGGCTTTTTAAATTGCAATTCGTTTCTGCATAAATAATCAATGAGTTTGTTATCTCTCACATGGATGGGGAGCAGAAAAGTTAAAGGAAACACACAGTATCTCACAAAAGTAAGTACACCCCTTACATTTTTGTGAATATTTTATTCTATCTTTTCATGTGACAACACTGAAGAAATGACACTTTGCTACAATGTAAAGTAGTGAGTGTACAGCTTGTATAACAGTGTAAATTTGCTGTCCCCTCAAATAACTCAACACACAGCCATTAATGTCTAAACTGCTGTCAACAAAAGTGAGTACACCCCTAAGTGACAATATCCAAATTGGGCCCAATTAGCCATTTTCCCTCCCCGGTGTCATGTGACTCGTTAGTGTTACAAGGTCTCAGGTGTGAATGGGGAGCAGGTGTGGTAAATTTGGTGTTATCGCTCTCACTCTTCTCATACTGGTTACTGGAAGTTCAACATGGCACCTCATGGCAAAGAACTCTGAGGACCTGAAAAAAAGAATTGTTGCTCTACATAAAGATGGCCTAGGCTATAAGAAGATGGCCAAGACCCTGAAACTGAGCTGCAGCACGTTGGCCAAGACCATATAGCGGTTTATCAGGACAGGTTCCACTCAGAACAGGCCTCACCATGGTCGACCAAAGAAGTTGAGTGGACGTGCTCAGCGTCATATCCAGAGGTTGTCTTTGGGAAATAGACGTATGAGTGCTGCCAGCATTGCTGCAGCGGTTGAAGGGGTGGGGGGTCAGCCTGTCAGTGCTCAGACCATACGCCGCACACTGCATCAAATTGGTCTGCATGGCTGTCATCCCAGAAGGAAGCCTCTTCTAAAGATGATGCACAAGAAAGCCGCAAACAGTTTGCTGAAGACAATCAGACTAAAGACATGGATTACTGGAACCATGTCCTGTGGTCTGATGAGACCAAGATAAACTTATTTGGTTCAGATGGTGTCAAGCGTGTGTGGCGGCAACCAGGTGAGGAGTACAAAGACAAGTGTGTCTTCCTACAGTCAGCATGGTGGTGGGAGTGTCATGGTCTGGGGCTGCATGAGTGCTGCCAGCACTGGGGAGCTACAGTTCATTGAGGGAACCATGAATGCCAACATGTACTGTGACATACTGAAGCAGAGCATGATCCCCTCCCTTCAGAGACTGGGCCGCAAGGCAGTATTCCAACATGATAACGACATTCAAGACAACCACTGCCTTACTAAGGCAGCTGAGGGTAAAGGTGATGGACTGACCAAGCATGTCTCCAGACCTAAACCCTATTGCGCATCTGTGGGGCATCCTCAAACGGAGAGTGGAGGAGCGCAAGGTCTCTAACATCCTCCAGCTCTGTGATGTCGTCATGGAGGAGTGGAAGAGGACTCCAGTGACAACCTGTGAAGCTCTGGAGAACTCCATGCCCAAGAGGGTTAAGGCAGTGCTGGAAATCAATTGCAGCCACACAAAATATTGACGCTTTGAGCCCAATTTGGACATTTTCACTTAGGGGTGTACTCACTTTTGTTGCCAGCGGTTTAGTCATTAATGGCTGTGTGTTGAGATATTTTGAGGGGACAGCAAATTTACACTGTTATACAAGCTGTACACTCACTACATTGTAGCAAAGTGTCATTTCTTCAGTGTTGTCACATGAAAACATATAATAAACTATTTCCAAAAATGTGAGGGGTGCACTTACTTTTGTGAGATACTCTGTATGTTTAAATCTATTGGCGTCCATCTTGTATAATGCCATCTTGTGTAATAGTTTCTAGCTTCATTTCTTTATGCTAGTTTAATTTCTCTGTAACTTAATGCTCCTTGTGTGAGACACCTTGAGTTATTCTAGTTTTACGTAGTTATACCAAGAAGAATGTAATGTTTTATTGGTTATTCTAATTTTAAGAAACGCCTAACTTCTTTTCTGTCTATAACCAATCCGCCGTAATAAACCTTTGCAAATATTGCTTACAACACTTTGGGAAACTTATTTTCCCCAGATCTGGCGGATCGAAAAACAAGGACAGATTGGCTACAGACAGACGAATCTAATAAAAAGAACTGTCAAAAGACCTGCGTAACAAGGTAATGGAACTTTATAAAGATGGGAAAGAATATGTAAAGATATCCAAAGCCTTATATATGCCAGTCAGGACTGTTCAATCACTTATTAAGAAGTGGAAAATTCAGGGATCTTTTGATACCAAGCCAAAGTCAGGTAGAGCAAGAAAGATTGCAGCCACAACTACCAAAAAAATTGTTGGGGATGCAAAGAAAAACCCAAAAATGTAACCTCAAAAGAAATACAGGCTACTCTAGAAAAAGACAGTGTGGTTGTTTCCACAATACGACGATATTTAAACAAAAATGAGCTGCATGGATTCGAGTTGTCAGAAAGAAGCCTTTACTGTGCCAATGCAACAAAAAAGCTTGGTTGCAATACGCCTCACAACACCTTGACACGCCTCACAGCTTCTGGCACACTGTACACTGGAGTGGTGAGACCAAAATAGATCTTTATAGTCACAACCATAAGCGCTATGTTTGGAGAGGGGTCAACAAGGCCTATGGCAATAAGAATACCATCCCCACTGTGAAGCATGGTGGCGGTTCACTGATGTTTTGGGGCTGTGTGAGCTCTAAAGGCACGGGGAATCTTGTGAAAATTGATGGCAAGATGAATGCAGCCTGTTATCAGAAAATACTAGCAGACAATTTGCATTAGGAGACACTCACCCTCCACCGGTATACAGCACCCTATGGGGAGGAGACACTCACCCTCCACCGGTATACGGCACTCTATGGGGAGGAGACACTCACCCTCCACCGGTATACAGCCCCCTATGGGGAGGAGACACTCAACCTCCACCGGTATACGGCACCCTATGGGGAGGAGACACTCACCCTCCACCGGTATACAGCCCCCTATGGGGAGGAGACACTCAACCTCCACCGGTATACAGCACCCTATGGGGAGGAGACACTCACCCTCTACTGGTATAAAGCACCCTATGAGGAGACACTCACCCTCCACCGGTATACAGCACCCTATGGGGAGGAGACACTTGCCCTCCACCGGTATACAGCACCCTATGGGGAGGAGACACTCACCCTCCACCGGTATACAGCACCCTATGGGGAGGAGACACTCACCCTCCACCGGTATACAGCACCCTATGGGGAGGAGACACTCACCCTCCACCGGTATACAGCACCCTATGGGGAGGAGACACTCACCCTCCACCGGTATACAGCACCCTATGGGGAGGAGACACTCACCCTCCACCTGTATACAGCACCCTATGAGGAGGAGACACTCACCCTCCACCGGTATACAGCACCCTATGGGGAGGAGACACTCACCCTCCATCGGTATACAGCCCACTATGGGGAGGAGACACTCACCCTCCACCTGTATACAGCACCCTATGGGGAGGAGACACTCACCCTCCACCGGTATACAGCACCCTATGGGGAGGAGACACTCACCCTCCACCGGTATACAGCACCCTATGGAGAGGAGACACTCACCCTCCACCGGTATACAGCACCCTATGGGGAGGAGACACACCCTCCACCGGTATACAGCACCCTATGGGGAGGAGACACTCACCCTCCACCTGTATACAGCACCCTATGAGGAGGAGACACTCACCCTCCACCGGTATACAGCACCCTATGGGGAGGAGACACTCACCCTCCATCGGTATACAGCCCCCTATGGGGAGGAGACACTCACCCTCGGAGTCCCGGGAGAAGGAGAGAAGACGCTCAGTGCCATCACACAGCTCTAAATCATCACTCAGGAGAAGATCTGACTCCAGGACCACAGTGCTGGCTCCAGGACCTAAAGGCTCCACCCCTCCACCACCTGTCAAATCAGAGAGAGACAATAATTAGAGCAGAGATATATATATATATATATATATGAAAGGACAAACCAGGAGGAGGATGGGTGGAGGGATAGACAGGCAAGGGGGAGACAGACAGGAGATCAGATATGTGGAGGAGGAGGAGGAGGATAGACAGGAGGACGGATATGTGGAGTGGATGAGGAGGGAGGGGGGGGGGGGGTAGACAGGAGGATAGACATGTGGATGGGGGGATAGACAGGGGGGACGGATATGTGGATGGGGGGGGGGATAGACCAGAGAACGGATATGTGGATGAGGGGGATAGACTGGAGGATGGATATGTGCATGGGGGGGTAGACAGTAGGGCAGACATGTGGATGAGGGGAGGGGGGGTAGACAGGAGGGCAGACATGTGGATGAGGGGGGGATAGACAGGAGGACAGATATGTGGATGGGGGGGATAGACAGGAGGACAGATATGTGGATGAGGGGGATAGACAGGAGGACAGACATGTGGATGAACGGGGGGGGGGGGGTAGACAGAAGGGCAGACATGTGGATGGGGGGATAGACAGGAGGGCAGATATGTGGACGGGGGGAGGGTAGACAGCAGGGCAGACGTGGATGGGGGGAGGGTAGACAGCAGGGCAGACATGTGGATGGGGGGGGGTAGACAGGAGGGCAGACATGTGGATGGGGGGGTAGACAGGAGGGTAGACAGGAGGACAGATATGTGGATGAGGGGGGGTAGACAGAAGGACAGATATGTGGATGAGGGGGGGTAGACAGGAGGACAGACATGTGGATAAGGGGGGGGGGGATAGACCGGAGAACGGATATGTGGATGGGGGGGAGGGGGGTAGACATGAGGACAGACATGTGGATGAGGGGGGGGGGAATAGTCCGGAGGACGGATATGTGGATGGGGGGGGGGATAGACCAGAGGACGGATATGTGGATGGGGGGGGATAGACAGTGGGGCAGACATGTGGATGGGGGGGATAGACAGGAGAATGGATATGTGGATGAGAGGGGGGGGGTACAAATAAAGCAGACATGTGGATGAGGGGGGGATAGACCGGAGGACGGATATGTGGATGGGGGGGGGATAGACAGTAGGGCAGACATGTGGATGGGGGGGATAGACAGAAGGACAGATATGTGGATGGGGGGGGGGGTAGACAGGAGGACAGATATGTGGATGAGGGGGGGGGGTGCAGTATGTTGGGGGAGGGGCCAGGGGTGGTATGAGGTGTCTCAGGTGGGGGAGGGTAAGTACTGGGGTGCAGTATGTTGTGGAGGGGTAGTATGAGGTGTTTTAGGCTGAGTTCAGGTGGGGGAGGGCGAGTTTTGGGGTGCATGGCGTGCATGTGGATGGGGGGGGGATAGACCGGAGGACGGATATGTGGATGGGGGGGGGATAGACAGTAGGGCAGACATGTGGATGGGGGGGTAGACAGTAGGACAGATATGTGGATGAGGGGGGGGTAGACAGGAGGACAGACATGTGGATGAGGGGGGGGGTAGACAGGAGGACAGACATGTGGATGAGGGGGAGGGTAGACAGGAGGACAGATATGTGGATGGGGGGGGGTAGACAGGATTACATATATGTGGATGAGGGGGGGGTAGACAGTAGGACAGACATGTGAATGAGGGGGGGGGGGAATAGACCGGAGGATGGATATGTGGATGAGGGGGGGGGGTAGACAGGAGGGCAGACATGTGGATGAGGGGGGGGGGGGCAATAGACCGGATCACAGATATGTGGATGGGGGGATAGACAGGAGGACAGATATGTGGATGGGGGGGGGATAGACAGGAGGACAGATATGTGGATGAGGGGGCGGGGGGTAGACAGGAGGACAGACATGTGAATGAGGGGGGGGATAGACCGGAGGATGGATATGTGGATGGGGGGATAGACAGGAGGACAGATATGTGGATGAGGGGGGGGTAGACAGGAGGACAGATATGTGGATGAGGGGGGGGGGTAGGCAGTAGGGCAGACATGTGGAAGAGGGGGGGGATAGACAGGAGGGCAGACATGTGGATGAGGGGGGGGGGGGCAATAGACAGGAGGACGGATATGTGGATGGGGGATAGACAGGAGGACAGATATGTGGATGGGGGGATAGACAGGAGGACAGATATGTGGATGGGGGGGATAGACAGGAGGACAGATATGTGTATGGGGGGGGATAGACAGGAGGACAGATATGTGTATGGGGGGGGATAGACAGGAGGACAGATATGTGGATGGGGAGGGGGGGGGAAAGACAGGAGGACAGATATGTGGATGGGGGGGGGGGGAAAGACAGGAGGACAGATATGTGGATGGGGGGGGATAGACAGGAGGACAGACACGTGGATGGGGGGGGGGAATAGACTGGAGGATGGATATGTGGATGAGGGGGGGGTAGACGGCAGAACAGATGTGTGGATGGGGGGGGGGGAAATAGACCGGAGGACGGATATGTGGATGAGGGGGGGGGTAGGCAGTAGGGCAGACATGTGGAAGGGGGGGGGTAGACAGGAGGGCAGACATGTGGATGAGGGAGGGGGGCAATAGACAGGAGGATAGATATGTGGATGGGGAGATAGACAGGAGGACAGATATGTGGATGGGGGGGGGGATAGACCGGAGGATGGATATGTGGATGGGGGGATAGACAGGAGGACAGATATGTGGATGAGGGGGGGGATAGACAGGAGGACAGATATGTGGATGGGGGGGGATAGACAGGAGGACAGATATGTGGATGGGGGGGATAGACAGGAGGACAGATATGTGTATGGGGGGATAGACAGGAGGACAGATATGTGGATGGGGGGGATAGACAGGAGGACAGATATGTGGATGGGGGGATAGACAGGAGGACAGATATGTGGATGGGGGGGGGATAGACAGGAGGACAGATATGTGGATGGGGGGGGATAGACAGGAGGACAGACACGTGGATGAGGGGGGGGGGGGGAATAGACTGGAGGATGGATATGTGGATGAGGGGGTGGGTAGACGGCAGAACAGATGTGTGGATGGGGGGGGGGGAATAGACCGGAGGACGGATATGTGGAAGAGGGGGGGGGTAGACAGGAGGGCAGACATGTGGATGAGGGGGGGGGGCAATAGACAGGAGGATAGATATGTGGATGGGGAGATAGACAGGAGGACAGATATGTGGATGGGGGGGATAGACAGGAGGACAGATATGTGGATGGGGGGGATAGACAGGAGGACAGATATGTGGATGGGGGGATAGACAGGAGGACAGATATGTGGATGGGGGGGATAGACAGGAGGACAGATATGTGGATGGGGGGGATAGACAGGAGGACAGATATGTGGATGGGGGATAGACAGGAGGACAGATATGTGGATGGGGAGATAGACAGGAGGACAGATATGTGGATGGGGGGGGATAGACAGGAGGACAGATATGTGGATGGGGGGGATAGACAGGAGGACAGATATGTGGATGGGGGGATAGACAGGAGGACAGATATGTGGATGGGGGGGATAGACAGGAGGACAGATATGTGGATGGGGGGGATAGACAGGAGGACAGATATGTGGATGGGGGGGATAGACAGGAGGACAGATATGTGGATGGGGGGGGGATAGACAGGAGGACAGACACGTGGATGGGGGGGAATAGACTGGAGGATGGATATGTGGATGAGGGGGGGGGGGGTAGACGGCAGAACAGATGTGTGGATGGGGGGGGGGAATAGACCGGAGGACGGATATGTGGATGAGGGGGGGGGGGCAATAGACAGGAGGATAGATATGTGGATGGGGAGATAGACAGGAGGACAGATATGTGGATGGGGGGGGATAGACAGGAGGACAGATATGTGGATGGGGGGGGGGAAAGACAGGAGGACAGATATGTGGATGGGGGGGATAGACAGGAGGACAGATATGTGTATGGGGGGGATAGACAGGAGGACAGATATGTGGATGGGGGGGGATAGACAGGAGGACAGATATGTGGATGGGGGGGGATAGACAGGAGGACAGATATGTGGATGGGGGGATAGACAGGAGGACAGATATGTGGAGGGGGGGGATAGACAGGAGGACAGATATGTGGATGGGGGGGATAGACAGGAGGACAGACACGTGGATGAGGGGGGGGGGGGAATAGACTGGAGAATGGATATGTGGATGAGGGGGTGGGTAGACGGCAGAACAGATGTGTGGATGGGGGGGGGGAATAGACCGGAGGACGGATATGTGGATGAGGGGGGGGGGCAATAGACAGGAGGACAGATATGTGGATGGGGGGGATAGACAGGAGGACAGATATGTGGATGGGGGGATAGACAGGAGGACAGATATGTGGATGGGGGGGATAGACAGGAGGACAGATATGTGGATGGGGGGGGATAGACAGGAGGACAGATATGTGGATGGGGGGATAGACAGGAGGACAGATATGTGGATGGGGGGGGATAGACAGGAGGACAGATATGTGGATGGGGGGATAGACAGGAGGACAGATATGTGGATGGGGAGATAGACAGGAGGACAGATATGTGGATGGGGGGGATAGACAGGAGGACAGACACGTGGATGAGGGGGGGGGGGAATAGACTGGAGGATGGATATGTGGATGAGGGGGTGGGTAGACGGCAGAACAGATGTGTGGATGGGGGGGGGGGAATAGACCGGAGGACGGATATGTGGAAGAGGGGGGGGGGGCAATAGACAGGAGGATAGATATGTGGATGGGGAGATAGACAGGAGGACAGATATGTGGATGGGGGGGATAGACAGGAGGACAGATATGTGGATGGGGGGATAGACAGGAGGACAGATATGTGGATGGGGGGGATAGACAGGAGGACAGATATGTGGATGGGGGGATAGACAGGAGGACAGATATGTGGATGGGGAGATAGACAGGAGGACAGATATGTGGATGGGGGGGATAGACAGGAGGACAGATATGTGGATGGGGGGGATAGACAGGAGGACAGATATGTGGATGGGGGGATAGACAGGAGGACAGATGTGGATGGGGGGGATAGACAGGAGGACAGATATGTGGATGGGGGGGATAGACAGGAGGACAGATATGTGGATGGGGGGGATAGACAGGAGGACAGATATGTGGATGGGGGGGATAGACAGGAGGACAGATATGTGGATGGGGGGATAGACAGGAGGACAGATATGTGGATGGGGGGGATAGACAGGAGGACAGATATGTGGATGGGGGGGATAGACAGGAGGACAGATATGTGGATGGGGGGGATAGACAGGAGGACAGATATGTGGATGGGGGGGGGGGATAGACAGGAGGACAGACACGTGGATGGGGGGGAATAGACTGGAGGATGGATATGTGGATGAGGGGGGGGGGGTAGACGGCAGAACAGATGTGTGGATGGGGGGGGGGGAATAGACCGGAGGACGGATATGTGGATGAGGGGGGGGGGCAATAGACAGGAGGATAGATATGTGGATGGGGAGATAGACAGGAGGACAGATATGTGGATGGGGGGGGATAGACAGGAGGACAGATATGTGGATGGGGGGGGGAAAGACAGGAGGACAGATATGTGGATGGGGGGGATAGACAGGAGGACAGATATGTGTATGGGGGGGATAGACAGGAGGACAGATATGTGGATGGGGGGGATAGACAGGAGGACAGATATGTGGATGGGGGGGGATAGACAGGAGGACAGATATGTGGATGGGGGGATAGACAGGAGGACAGATATGTGGAGGGGGGGGATAGACAGGAGGACAGATATGTGGATGGGGGGGATAGACAGGAGGACAGACACGTGGATGAGGGGGGGGGGAATAGACTGGAGAATGGATATGTGGATGAGGGGGTGGGTAGACGGCAGAACAGATGTGTGGATGGGGGGGGGGGAATAGACCGGAGGACGGATATGTGGATGAGGGGGGGGGGCAATAGACAGGAGGACAGATATGTGGATGGGGGGGATAGACAGGAGGACAGATATGTGGATGGGGGGATAGACAGGAGGACAGATATGTGGATGGGGGGGATAGACAGGAGGACAGATATGTGGATGGGGGGGATAGACAGGAGGACAGATATGTGGATGGGGGGGGATAGACAGGAGGACAGATATGTGGATGGGGGGGGATAGACAGGAGGACAGATATGTGGATGGGGGGATAGACAGGAGGACAGATATGTGGAGGGGGGGGATAGACAGGAGGACAGATATGTGGATGGGGGGGATAGACAGGAGGACAGACACGTGGATGAGGGGGGGGGGAATAGACTGGAGGATGGATATGTGGATGAGGGGGTGGGTAGACGGCAGAACAGATGTGTGGATGGGGGGGGGGAATAGACCGGAGGACGGATATGTGGAAGAGGGGGGGGGGGTAGACAGGAGGGCAGACATGTGGATGAGGGGGGGGGGGGGGCAATAGACAGGAGGATAGATATGTGGATGGGGAGATAGACAGGAGGACAGATATGTGGATGGGGGGGATAGACAGGAGGACAGATATGTGGATGGGGGGATAGACAGGAGGACAGATATGTGGATGGGGGGGATAGACAGGAGGACAGATATGTGGATGGGGGGGATAGACAGGAGGACAGATATGTGGATGGGGGGATAGACAGGAGGACAGATATGTGGATGGGGAGATAGACAGGAGGACAGATATGTGGATGGGGGGGATAGACAGGAGGACAGATATGTGGATGGGGGGGATAGACAGGAGGACAGATGTGGATGGGGGGGATAGACAGGAGGACAGATATGTGGATGGGGGGGATAGACAGGAGGACAGATATGTGGATGGGGGGGATAGACAGGAGGACAGATATGTGGATGGGGGGGGATAGACAGGAGGACAGACACGTGGATGGGGGGGAATAGACTGGAGGATGGATATGTGGATGAGGGGGGGGGGGGTAGACGGCAGAACAGATGTGTGGATGGGGGGGGGGAATAGACCGGAGGACGGATATGTGGATGAGGGGGGGGGGCAATAGACAGGAGGATAGATATGTGGATGGGGAGATAGACAGGAGGACAGATATGTGGATGGGGGGGGGGATAGACAGGAGGACAGATATGTGGATGGGGGGGGGAAAGACAGGAGGACAGATATGTGGATGGGGGGGATAGACAGGAGGACAGATATGTGTATGGGGGGATAGACAGGAGGACAGATATGTGGATGGGGGGGGATAGACAGGAGGACAGATATGTGGATGGGGGGGGATAGACAGGAGGACAGATATGTGGATGGGGGGATAGACAGGAGGACAGATATGTGGAGGGGGGGGGATAGACAGGAGGACAGATATGTGGATGGGGGGGATAGACAGGAGGACAGACACGTGGATGAGGGGGGGGGGAATAGACTGGAGGATGGATATGTGGATGAGGGGGTGGGTAGACGGCAGAACAGATGTGTGGATGGGGGGGGGTGGAATAGACCGGAGGACGGATATGTGGATGAGGGGGGGGGGGGGGCAATAGACAGGAGGACAGATATGTGGATGGGGGGGATAGACAGGAGGACAGATATGTGGATGGGGGGGATAGACAGGAGGACAGATATGTGGATGGGGGGGGGGATAGACAGGAGGACAGATAGGTGGATGGGGGGGATAGACAGGAGGACAGATAGGTGGATGGGGGGGATAGACAGGAGGACAGATATAAGGGGGGGGGGGGGCAGTCAGCATTGAGGTATACAGTTTGGGTGGGGGAGGGGTTAGTATGGAGGTATAGGGGTGGGGGGTTACTGTGGTGTGGCCAGTAATAGGTTCTCAGTGCCTTATGTTTGATTGGCTGGGTGTTGTGGAGGGGGTATTGGGGTGGGGGAGGGGTAGTCTGAGGGAGGTGTCTTGGATAGAGGGGGAGGGGGGTAGTATGTGGTAGGTGGAGTAATAATATAGACAGATGGAGGATTTATTGGGGGAGGGGTGGTATGAGGTGTCTCAGATGGGGGAGGGTAAGTACTGGGGTGCAATATGTTGGGGGAGGGGTAGTATATGGGCAGATGGAGGATGTATTGGGGAGGGGTGGTAGTATGAGGTGTCTCAAGGGGGTTGGGGTAGTATATAGACAGATAGAGGGTGTAATGTGGGGAGGGGTGGTGGTATGAGGTGTATTGGGGGAGGGGTGGTGGTATGAGGTGTCTCAGGTGGGGGAGGGTAAGTACTGGGGTGCAGTATGTTGGAGGAGGGGTAGTATGAGGTGTTTCAGGCTGAGTTCAGGTGGGGGAGGGTGAGTTTTGGGGTGCAGTATGTTGGGGGATGGTAATATGAAGGAGGTACGAGGTCTCTGATGCCTCACATTTCACAGGCTGGGGGTGGGACTGTTTCCTCCTCGGCATTCTAGCTTCTCTCGGGCACTTCCGGTCCGTACAGCTGCGATCACCCGTGTACTTCCGGTGGCGCGCTGCCTCCTGGGAGGTGTAGTTCTAAGCAGGATACGCCCCTCAATTCAACCAACACCTCCTATTAGTCACATGACCGCAGGTTTCCCTTCTCCCCGCCTACTCAGAACGACCATTCCGACGTCTCTCTATCACAAAGGAGCTCGCGGTCTCCGCCCCCTCCAGTCCACCCGGAGGAGGAGGAGCCAGCACTAAAGGGCTGTATTGATTCTGACCCCGCCCCCGCATTGTAGAGGGGCGGGTGTAAAACTGCGACCCCTGGCGGTGGATTGAATAAGCACTCCAGTCCTGCACCGATTGTTCGCAGAGCTTAGTGACTGCGGTGAAGCTCTGCTGACTTCCATCATCCAATCATGTGCAAGACTATGGGGGAGTGCAGACTATGTGCCCCTAGTAAATCCTTCCCCATGTATTGTCTACAGCTGGACTCCAGGCTTCCTCTCCCAATGGAGGAAGGACTCCTATTCCTTCTAAGTGGAAGCACAGAGAAATGTCTCCAATATGTATGGAGGGGGGACCATGTATGGCCAGATAAGGTCATAAAAGCCTGAGAGAGCTGAGAAGTCCTGCTAGGAAGGATGTGGACCCCATAGATGGACACCTTGGTTTGTTCCACAAAGAACAGAGAATGGGGCTAGACTGAGAAAAGGAAGGGGGGGGGGGGGTCCATTCAAGAGGGAGAGGGGCAACTTCCCATCTAAGAACAAAGGGGCCAGAGGGAGAACAAATTGTGGAACATTCCTACAACTGGCAGAGCTCCCCGACCAATACAGGTTCAACCAGATCTTACATGGATGAAGCCCCTCACAGGAAATTATAGCCAGTAGGGTCCCCGGTGACTGCCCTCTTCATGGGAGGGTTGTCAGGACAAGGCACTAAACGCCACATCCCGGCATCATGGGTCTGCAGAAGAAATGAGCCGTGCAGAAGAGACACTGGAGGTGCAGCTGCAAGTGGACCTAGATGATAGGTCAGGGAATCCACCCTGGGCCTGGAGAACACTGAGAGGCATCAGATACCACTGATAACCTTACACACTCCAAGAGAAGCTTATTACTGTGAGATAGAGATGTGTGCAGCTGAAGCATTGATTTATTTCCCTTCAATCAAGTTCATATTCTCACTTTATCATATTCATTGTTAGAACGATTCGTTTCATATACTCGTTATTTTCAAATCTATTTGTCTTTTGGAAGACTGCTATATTCATTCTATTCCTACTCTCCTTCCTACGCTTACTCCCCTTTCCTCCCCTCCACTCTCCTTCCTATGCTTACTCCTCTCCTCTCCCCTCCACTCTCCTTCCTATGCTTTCTCCTCTCCTCTCCACTCTCCTCCCTACGCTTACTCCTCTCCCCTCCACTCTCCTCCCTATGCTTACTCCTCTCCCCTCCACTCTCCTTCCTACGCTTACTCCCCTCCACTCTCCTTCCTACACTAACTCCTCTCCCCTCTCCTTCCTACGCTAACTCCTCTCCCCTCCCCTCCCTACGCTTACTCCTCTCCCCTCCACTCTCCTTCCTACACTAACTCCTCTCCCCTCTCCTTCCTATGCTTACTCCTCTCCACTCTCCTTCCTACGCTTACTCCTCTCCCCTCCACTCTCCTCCCTATGCTTACTCCCCTCCACTCTCCTTCCTATGCTTACTCCTCTCTTCTCCCTACGCTTACTCCCCTCCCCTCCACTCTCCTTCCTACGCTTACTCCTCTCCACTCTCCTTCCTACGCTTACTCCTCTCCCCTCCACTCTCCTCCCTACGCTTACTCCTCTCCACTCTCCTTCCTATGCTTACTCCTCTCCCCTCCATTCTCCTTCCTACGCTTACTCCCCTCCACTCTCCTTCCTATGCTTACTCCCCTCCACTCTCCTTCCTATGCTTACTCCTCTCCCCTCCACTCTCCTCCCTACACTTACTCCCCTCCACTCTCCTCCCTACGCTTACTCCTCTCCACTCTCCTTCCTATGCTTACTCCTCTCCCCTCCACTCTCCTCCCTACGCTTACTCCCCTCCACTCTCCTTCCTACGCTTACTCCCCTCCACTCTCCTTCCTATGCTTACTCCTCTCCCCTCCACTCTCCTTCCTACGCTTACTCCCCTCCACTCTCCTTCCTACGCTTACTCCTCTCCCTTCCACTCTCCTCCCTACGCTTACTCCTCTCCCCTCCACTCTCCTTCCTACGCTTACTCCTCTCCCCTCCACTCTCCTCCCTACGCTTACTCCCCTCCACAGAGGGGATGGGTGTAGAATGATGGTGATGGCAGGGGAGATAGCTTAGATATATGGTAATAAGGGGTGGAGGAATTCCTGAGCTTTATAGGATGGGAAGGGAACTCTATAGTAATAGCTGTAAAAAGAGGGAGCAGAATGGAGGTCAGAAGGTAGTCTGCAGCAGGTGTGTCCAACATGAGGTCCTCCTGCTCTAGAGATTGAGGGAACTAATAGAGGTCAGGTGAAGTCTATAGTATATATTGAAACTGGGGGGCAGAGGGAGGTCGGTAAAGGATCTAGAGATATAGTAAATTTGGCACGGGGGTAGAGGATTGCTAGAAATATTGGAGTTGGATGAAGGTCAGGGGAATTCTAGTACAGTGGAACCTTGGTTTGCGAGTATAATTGGTTCCAGCAGCTTGCTTGTAATCCAAAACACTCGTATATCAAAGCAAGTTTTCCCATAGGAAAGCATTGAAACTCAGATGATTCGTTCCACAAGCATTTAATGTAATGAATAAAGATATGCTGTATTATATATAAAGTACATTCCTGTGCAGTAAAAGTATGCCATCTCCTCTGTTAAATAACATCATGTGTCCCTGTGCCTGCACTGCACACAACAAATGCTGATTTATACTTTATTAGAGAGTCTGTGGCACTGTGTGATTACTTAGTCCTTCTCTGCAGCTCTCCTCCCCCTCCTCCTCAGATGACGTCAGGAGGAGTGATCGGCCCCTCCCGCCGGGGATAGCAGAGGGGACGGAAACCAGAGAGAGACACAGGGACAGGAATCGTACAAAGTAAGTGCAGGGAAACACTTTGATAAGTACATATCGGCATCTTCACATACAGTAGAAGCACTGGGACACATAATAACATGTGACAGAGGGCATTAACAGAGGGGATGGCATGGTTATAGTGTAATAAAACTGCTCGTATATCAAGACAGTGCTCGTATACCAAGACAGATTTTTTTAAAAAATGTTGCTCGTCTTTCAAAATGCTCGTAAACAAAGGCACTCGTAAACCAAGGTTCCACTGTACTATATGGAGAGGAGCATCTTTGAGAAAACAAGGATGGAAGGCAGGAGCATTATTAGACCTAGGGGAAGGGTATAGATCTGACAAATTTTAGAGATATGGAAGAAATTCTCAAGATTTAGGCATGGAGTTCAAGAAATATCAGGAATGGGGAAAGTGTAAGCGAGGGTATTTTTAGATATATAGTAATTGGGGCAGGATGGCGGTAAAGATATAGGAGATAAAGGGCAGGATGGAGATAGGGAATTTTTAGAGACAGAAGGCTCAGGGCAAGATGGAGGTGGGAGGATTAGAGGGAGGGAATTGTGTAGGTATAGGAACGGGGGGTAGGATGGAGGTCAAGAGAATGCTAGATATACACTGAACAAAATTATAAACGCAACACTTGTTTTTGCCCCCATTTTTCTGAATATAGGCCTATTTTTCTGAAATATTGTTCACAAACCTGTCTAAATTTGTGTTAATGAGCACTTCTCCTTTGCCGAGATAATCCATCCACCTCACAGGTGTGGCATATCAAGATGCTGATTGGACAGCATGATTATTGCACAGGTGTGCCTTAGGCTGACCACAATAAAACGCCACTCTAAAATGTGCAGTTTTATCACACAGCACAATGCCACAGATGTCGCAAGTTTTGAGGGAGGGTGCTATTGGCATGCTGACTGCAGGAATGTCCACCAGAGCTGTTGCCCATGAATTGAATGTTCATTTCTCTACTATAAGTTGTTTCACAGAATTTGGCAGTACACCCAACTGGCCTCACAACCGTAGACCACGTGTAACCACACCAGCCCAGGACCTCCACATCCAGCATCTTCACCTCCAAGAGCATCGGAGACCAGGCCCCCGGACAGCTGCTGCAACAATCGGTTTGCATGACCAAGGAATTTCTGCACAAACTGTCAGAAACCGTCTCAGGGAAGCTCATCTGCATGCTCGTCGTCCTCATCTGGGTCTCATCCTGACTGCAGTTCGTCATCATAACTGACTTGAGTGGGGAAATGCTCACATTCGATGGCAGCTGGCACTTTGGAGAGATGTTCTCTTCATGGATGAATCCCAGCTTGCACTGTACAGGGGAGGTGGCAGACAGTGTGTATGACGTCATGTGGATGAGTGGTTTGCTCAAGTCAATGTTGTGGATTGAGTGTAACATGGGGGCGGTAGGATTATGGTGTAGGCAGGCCTATATTTTGGACAACTACCACAGGTGCATTTTATTGATGGCATTTTGAATGCACGGAGATACCATGATGGGATCCTGAGGCCCATTGTTGTGCTATTCATCCACAACCATCACCTCATGTTGCAGCATGATAATGCACGGCCCCATGGTGCAAGGATCTGTACACAATTCCTGGAAGCTGAAAACATCCCAGTTCTTGAGTACTCACCGAACATGTCACCCATTGAGCATGTTTGGGATGCTCTGGATCAACGTATACAACAGCGTGTTCCAGGTCCTGCCAATATCCAGCAACTTCACGCAGCCATTGAAGAGTAGACAAACATTCCCCAGGCCACAATCACCAACCTGATCAACTCTATGCAAAGGAGATGTGTTGCAGTGCGTGAGGAAAATGGTGGTCACACCAGATACAGAATGGTTTTCCAGCTATAAGCTGCTGGTCACCACCATTACTAGCAAAAACAGAAAATTCCATAAATGTATCCCATAGTTTGTGGGCGCAATAATTTTTACATAAACCAAACGCTTATTGGGAGTGTTTTTTTTTTTTAACCAAAACTATGTAGCACAATACACATTGGCCTAAACGGATTAAGAAATATTTGTTATTACTTTTTTGGGCACGTTTAAGAAAAAAAAAAAAAGGGATTGTTTTTGACTTGCCATAAAATCCATTACGCTAAAGAACACCGCTCCTGATCTTCATATACAGGAATAGGACACTAGGCAGAAAAAGAATCTGGCTATACCTATGGGCAGTCCCGGGGGGGGGGGGGGGAGGGTATACGCCCTCTCTGCTATAGAAGTATTCCGTTTTGTTACAAGCAGTGGCAGCAGAATCAAACCTCCAGTGGGGTGGGGTGGGGGGGGGGGTGCTGTGTCCATCAATGAACATCAAAGCAATTAATTTTATAACCAGTCAAAAAAATCATATTTTCTTTCGTTCATTGATGGACAGCTCCTGATCTTCATAACGATTAGGACATCCTAAAGCAGTACTAAACATTGAGGGGTGGGAACGGCAAAAAAAATTCCCAAGGCTAAAAACAGTAGCAAACCAGGCAACAGGAGCTCACCCAAAACAACTTGCGCTCACCTGAAAAAAAAAAAAAAAAAACACACAACACACCCTCAAAGAGGACCAGGTTCTCTAAACAGGAGCCTGCCAAACCATGCAGCCAAAAGAAGCATCCGCAAATGCCAACACATCCACTTTGTGAAAGTGTGCACCAACGACCAGGTAGCCGCCTTGCACACCTGCGTCACTGACGCCTGATGAGGGAAGGCTCAGGAGGCACTGGGTGCCGAGTAGAATGCGCCGTGACAGGGAAAGGAGGAACCCGACGCTTGTTGGAATAGGCCTGAATAACCGTTTGTTTGATGCATCTGGAAATTAACGCAGAGGAAGCATACTAACCCTTTCCGAGGCCTCTAAGTGAGCACAATTAGTAAGTCTGACTTTCTAAAAGACTCCATAGTTGCCAGGTACACCCTAATTGCCCAGACCACATCCAAGGCATGCAAGGTAATTTCCTTCGGCTATTTTGGCCTGGGACACATGGAAGGTAAAATGCCTTCATTGAAATGAAAATCAGACAACCCTTGGGAGGAACTACGGACAGGGGCAAAGAACCACCTTATCTCTGTGAATCACCAAGTAAGGTGGTCAGGATAACGGCGCCAGCTCCAACACCCTGCGTGCAGAGGTGGTAGCCACCTGAGATAGCATAAGCAAGGGAATCTCCCAGAGGACCCAAAGCACCAAATTGAGGTCCCAAGGTGGCAAGGGAGACTGCACTGGAGAAACCAAATGTCGGACACCCTGAAGAAAGGTACGCACCAGGTAGTGTGTGGCCAAGGGTCGTTGGAAGAAGACCGCCAAAGCTGACACCTGGTCCCTGATGGTACTCAAGGACAATTTCTGTTCAACCCCCCCTTGAAGGAAGGTCAAGATCTGAGCCAGCAAAAAGGGAGCGAGGATGAACCTCAAGAGACTCACACCACACAATGTACATCTTCCACGTACAATGGTAAATCTTCCTAGAGGTAGATTTCCTAGCTTTTAATAGCGGTGGAATCACCAACTCCGATAAACCTCTATCCATCAGCACCTGGCATTCCAACTGCAAGCCATCAAAGCCAGCGACTGAAAAAGCAGGATGGAAGATTGGTCCTCGAGACAGCAGATCCTCCCCGAGAGGAAGCTTCAAAGGAATGTCCATGACAAGGCGCATCAGATCGGTGTACCAAGCACGACGAGGCCAGTCGGGGCCACTAAGATAACCAGAATTCCTTCTGCCTCAATCCTGTGTAGAAGTCTTGGCAGAAGCTTGAGAGGCAGGAGGGTGTAAATCAGACGATACTGACCCCAACAGGGCCACCAGCTCGTCAGACGTTCGCCAGAGGATCCCGTGACCAAGGCTCTTTCTGTTGGGCTGAGACTCCAACAGATCCACCTCGGGGATGCCCCATTGGAGACACAACTGATGAAACACCTCTGGGTGAAGGGACCAGTCCCCTTGGTCCAACACCTGTCGACAGGTGATCCGCCTGCCAGTTTTCCACCCCGGGAAAGGTATGGTGTATAGGGCTGACATAAGCCACAGCCATGGCATTGTCTGATTAAATGTGCACTGGACATCCCTGAAGATGATCCATCCAATAGTCCAGACTACCGATCAATGTCTTGGAACTCCGAGCGATCAGATCGGTAGCCTGAACTCTTCCAGTGTCCAGATCCCAAATAGAATTTTTGCCAAGGACACCTGCCCAGCCAGACAGCCTGGCATCCGTGGTGACCACTGTCCAATACAAGGGGAGGAAGGATTTGCCCAGACAAAGCGCCAAAGAACGAAGTCACCATATTGGGGACTCCTTCATTCCCTGGCTCAGCCGCATCCGATTGTCTAGAAACTGCAGAGTTTTGTCCCATTTGGCCAGAACCTCCCTTTGCAGGGACCTCATGTGGAACTGTACAAACAGAACTGCCTCAAAAAGGTAGACACCATCAGGCCCAGAACCCACATGCAAGACCAGAGGGGATGACCATCTGCTGGACAGCAGGAGACGAATTGCAGCCTGCAATTTCTGGACTTTGTCCAGAGGAATAGCACTCTGGCTAAGGCCGAGTCCAGAGTCAAACCCAGATAGTCCAGCTTTGTGGACCGAACCAGAGCAGACTTCTGAAAATTCAGAATCCCGCCAAACTCCCTCAGTGTTCGTATGGTGGTTTCCAAGTTTTCCACCAGAGCAGTAGGAGAATCCGCTTGCAGAAGGAGGTCGTTCCAAGTAGCCCGGTACCGCGATCCCCCATTGGCGTAACAATGCCAGCACTGGGGCCAAAACTTTTCTGAAGACCCGAGGAGCAGTGGCGAGACTTAATGGCAAGAAAATCCCCCTGATGCAGTGATGCCACCACTGTGCGAATTAACTCCATCCTGAAGTTCTACACCCGCACAAAGCAGTTCAGCGTCTTGAGGTCCAGGATTGGACACACCTTGCCTTCCTTCCTGGAAACCGGTTTGAGTAAAAACCCTGAAAACGTTCCAAAGTCAGAACCAGGGCAATCACCCCTGAAGCAACAGGTCTTGTACTGCCCCAAACAGGCCCTGTAAACGGTCCGGGGACAGGCGCAAGTTGTAAGGAAAGAACCTTGCCGGGGGACAAGAGTGAAACTCGATCTTGTAGCCGGACCAAATTACTTTGTGGACCCACTTGTCCTGTACCAGGGAAGTCCACAGGTCCAGAAACCAACAAAGACGTCCCCCCCCATACGGGTGAGGGCGCACCTTCATGCTGAAGGAGCCTTGGCCTCGGGTCTGGAGAAGCCTGCTCTCGGCTTCCCAGACCAGGTTCGTTTGAATCCTCCAGAGGAGGCCCTGAAAGGCTTCGAACCCTTGTCAGTCAACCCTGAGGGACAAAAAAAAGTTATGAGCTGAGGAGGAGGGCCCACTTTGCCCCTGTAAGACCTTGTAATAATGTCATCCAGGGCAGCCCCAAACATGCGATCCCCTTTAAAGGGGGGGGGGATCAGTAAAGGCCTTTTTAGAAGTCTGGTCCCCAGACCAGCATTTAAGCCAAAGCACACACCGAAGGACCACTGCCGAAACAGAGAGCCAACCCATTAGGGAAGCCGCATCCAAAGAATCACAGAAACTGCAGCCCCTGGACCAGATGGTCCACCAGCTCAGTAAAAGGTGGGGGAACTGTCCTCCCTGCAGGTCCTGGTGTAAAAGCTTAGCCAACTCTGTCAGTTTGCAACACCAGGGCAATGGTGAATACTGGTCTTATTGCCGAACCAGCCACAATGTACATATTGCGGGCCACAGCCTCCGCCTTCCTGGCAGCCAGATCCTTAAAGGCTGGGGACTCTTCAACCAAATCATTGTTGCCTTGTTCAATCTGGAAACTGGAGGGTCCACCACAGGAACAGTCCACTTCTTAAGGAGACTCCTCATAGGGGTAACACCTACTAAATCACTTAAGGACCCCAATGGGACGCTTTGGTCGTCCCCACTCTTTAGCGACAATTCTTTCAAAACAGGTGGGGAAAGGGAACTCCATTGCCGCTCTGGATGGCTTGTGAGTGCCAAAGAGAACCTTTGCCTCTGTTGGAGCTGCGTCCTCCATCTTCAAGGCCTCACGCACAGATACAATAAGTGCTTTTACCAGCAACATTCTGTGCGTGGTTGAAGATGTGGAGGAATCATCATCCAGCAGGGTAACCCACGTTCACGGCTGCTGAATCAGATTCAGAATCTGATGAGAAAGATGAGGCAGGGGGCGCCTTTTGCTAGCCCCTGGCCCAAAATCCACCTGGAACACAAAGCACTCCATGACCACCGTCAGTTCATCTATTGATCTTTGGGACCCAGAGGGCTCGCAGCGGTAGAAGAGATCAGGTGGGGAAATGTGCTCCAAAGACTCCATGAGTCACCATGGGACCTCACAAAAGTGTAAAAACACTGCAAAGGTACAACTCCCACCACGCTGCGCTAGCAGCACCACCCGGTCGCCAGGCACAAAGCACCAAGCGATCCTCAGCAGAGAGGGAGAGAACCCCACCAGACTCACCACCCAGCAGAAACAGGCACCTGCAGCCACCAGGATAATCTGCACTCCACGGCGATCAGGAAGTGAAAAGATCCAAGAGTCAGCACCAGATGCTCCCACCACCAAAATCCTCACCCGCAGGGCTCCAACTGTCATGGCCGCCACTATTTTCAATGGCAAACCACCGCAAAATGGCCGCCGGACTACAAAAACATGGTCACCATGCATAGAAACACAGCCTACAGAAAAAATGGTGGCACCACGAGGCTCCCAGGGGGGATCCCTAGGCCTCAAGGACAGGCCCAGGCAAGAGCCCCCACAAGGTACAACCCCTCCCCCCCACACACAGCCGATTGTCTTGTCGCTGGTGGCGCCCCCCATCACCAGCATGGTGCCCTGCCCCGACCCAACCCCAGGAGGTGGACCAGACCACCCACACAGCCCCAGCATAAGTGGGAACGGAGGGTGGGGGACAGGTTAAAGGGGGGTGTAACCCAGGGGTCCGACCATTCCAAGGAAGGGCCCATGTCCACCCCAAAACCCCCCAGGGGGAGGGGGGGGGACAACCACTCACCACACCAGGAACCAGGCGAGCACTGCTCCAGACAGAACCCCACGCCCATCAAAATGGGGGGCTGTTGGCTAGGAAGAACGCTGCAACTTGGCCCAAGACCCAGTCATATGCACCCTCATGAGGCGTTTAACTCGCAGGTCAGCCCCCGTCCAGTGGGGCTATGTCGCGCTGAGGACTGCGCACGTTCGCTTTGCCAGACTGGGGTGACAACTGGATCTAGATCATCCAGCCCCTTGTCCAGTCTGGCATTTGATTGTAGATTCACAGGAAAAAAACAGGAGAAAAAATTTTTATTGAAAAAGAAAAAAAAAAAAAAAAGCCAGGACCAGAGATCCCAAGCAAGGAACTAGGTCCTTACTCCTGACCATAGGAGAGAGAGAGGGAGTATACCCCCTGGGACTTCCCATAGGCGTAGCCTGATTTTTTTCTGCCTGTGTCCTACTCCTGTAGGGGGCAGTATAACCCAATGGTTATGAAGATCAGAAGCTGTCTCTGTCAATGAACGAAATACATTTTTTTTTTCGAAATTGTCTGTCTTTTTTCGTTTATAGCGCAAAAAATAAAACCCGCAGGAGGTGATTAAATACCACCAAAAGAAAGCTCTATTTGTGGGGGGGGGGGGGAGGACAATTTTTTTTTTTTTGGGTTCAGCATCGCACGACTGCGCAATTGTTAGCAGTGCCATATTGCAATAAATGGCCTGGTCCTAAAGGGGGATCTGAAGTGGTTGAGATGAAGGTGAGGGAAAATTTAGAGATGGGACGGGGGAAAAGGGGTAAAACGGATGGAGGTTGGAGGAATTCTAGTGATAAGGGGCAGAATGAAGGTCAGGAGAATAAGATTTAGGTGAATGAAGGAGGTTAGGGGAGTCTAGGGGATGGGACAATATGGATGTGGGAGGGATGAAATTCTAGAGATACAGGAATGGGGGACAGAGGGAAGGGAAGAGGATAGAAGTCACGGAAAGTCCAGAGATTTAGGAGATTGGGAGCTTGCGGAAATTCCAAAGATATAGGAATAGGGGGGCAGGATGGAGGTCGGGCGAATTTGAGAGATACAGGGGCAGGATGGAGGGAATTCTAGCGATATAGGGATAGGGGGCACAATGGAGACTGAGGGAGTTCTAGAGATCTAGTACTAGAAGGATGGAGGTGGGGAAATTCTAGAAACATAATGGATGGGGAAAGTTAGAGTAAATTCTAGAAGAAGTATAGGTATAGGGGGACGGGCTGAAGGAGGTAAGGGAATCCTGAAGAAATGGGGAATATAAAAAGGGAGATCACAAAAACTCTAGGAGATAAGGGGACAGGATGGAGGTAGCGATCTAGGGATAAGGGGCAGGATTGGAAGTCAGGAAAATTCAAGAGAATTAGGGGATGGGGCAAAGAACGATAGCTGAAGGAATTCTAGACATATGGAGATAAGGGGCAGGATGAAGGTGGGGGAGGAGGATGGAAGGAATTATACAGCTTTAGGAATAGGGCAGAAATATGGAGAATGGGGGGGGGGGGGGGGGGGGAGAGATTGTAGAGATATAGTAAGGGGCAGGAAGGAGGTAGAGATATAGTATTGGGAGGCATGATGGAGGTTGACTAAATTCTAGAGATATAGGGAGGATTAGAGGGGAGTTGTGGAAATTATAACGATAGGGGTAGTACATAGGTAGAGTTGCTTGGAGGTATTAAAGATCATAGTGGATTATGTAGCCCCCCCCCTTTTACCTTGACAGTAATTGCTTGTATACGTTTCACCCTTGCTCCATCAAATTCCTTATATCCAGCAACCACAGTTGAAACAGGGCCAGTGTTACCCTACAATGGGGTCTAGAGCTGCCAACAGTTAGGCCCCACCACACAGTCCTCTATATGCTCCACCCTCTTCAAGACTGTCAAGTAGAATAAACTACAATGCAGGATCCATCTATACCTCCGACTGCCTGCCTCAGGGGGAGCATGGTAAGCATGGACCAATTCTACCCTCCAAGTGATAAGCACAGTCCATGTGGACCCATCTCTACCTCAGGCTCTCCCAAGTGGGAAGCACAGCATATATGGACTCCTCCAACCACCAACTCTTCCTACCCACCAATTTTCACAGGCCAATGCGGACCCATCCAGTCGTCCAGCTCCAACTGGCACGCTCCCAAATGCAGCATAGATAGGCACCTGTAGCAATCTATTAAATGCAACAGAAGGTAGAGAACAGGATCTAAAAAACAATTCTCTTTTTCGAGAAGGTATCTAAAACCAATTTTTTTATTTTTTAGGTTCCGTGTTAAAGCCATCTGAGGTTTTTACTGCCGCCTGGGTACGTACTGGAGAGATTCACCCTCTATACCTGTTCTAGTGACCATTGTCACTGGGATGTAAAGTGATGGGAAATCCAAATTGTTAGTTTTCACTGATACAGAATGTGAGGTGAAAATCTTCCAATGGGGACACTTGTTCTGGTGGCCAATGTGAGGTTTTCCTCACTTCGGGGAGATTTCCTCTCGCTTCCCGTTATGTTTTCAGGTGTTTGCAGATTTCCCAAGTAGGGAACTATTCTCAGGCAATAGTTATACTTTTAACGTTAAAGCCCACCAAGAATCCCAGTAAATGCACACATTTTTAGAGCTTTCCCTTTGTGGCCTCTGTGAATGAACGCTTCTGTCCTTACCATTATACAAGCCCAGGCACAGCCCAGCCTCCAAGTGGAATGACCAGCTAGAAGGCAACTACGGACAGGGTTAAAATGTGTCTGCACACCTTAGACATTTCTATGAGCCCACAGATATGTACAGGCCCATTACACCTCCATCCCTTCACCAATACAACACAGACAGAAGACCAGATGGCCAGCTCCACCCAAAACATCTGCCTCCCGAGCAGAACCATCAAAAACCAAAAATTGTTAAAGAGCCAAAACAGGTCAGCATGGGGAGCATCTCTACTCAACCTTTTTAGAAACACTCATTTTTTTCTTGACTCCCAATACCATTTCCCTACAAAAACATCCCATCTGTGACCCTCATTCCAAGCCATCCAACCCTGTGCCCCTCTGTACCCAACTTCTGCTATTTAACTCTCTCTCACCCCCACCACTCCTTCCCCAATACCCAACCCTCATCACCACAATAAATCCCCAACCTCACCCCATCGCCCCTCTCCTTCCCCAACCTAACCTACTCCTTCCCCCAGTTTTCACATATCCCACCATTGTCACATAACCCTTTCCCACTGTCTCCATCCCCAAAACCTGTCCCCGACGCCACTGCCTCCATCCCCAAAACCTGTCCCCGACGCCACTGCCTCCCATCCCCAAAACCTGTCCCCGACGCCACTGCCTCCCATCCCCAAAACCTGTCCCCGACGCCACTGCCTCCCTTCCCCAAAACCTGTCCCCGACGCCACTGCCTCCCTTCCCCAAAACCTGTCCCCGACGCCACTGCCTCCCTTCCCCAAAACCTGTCCCCGACGCCACTGCCTCCATCCCCAGAACCTGTCCCCGACGCCACTGCCTCCATCTACCATACCTGTGGCTGATCCCATTACCTCCTTCCACCATACCTTGAGAAAACTAGGTCACCCTCAATCAACTGCGAAACACAGCATCCTGTGGTCAGTCTTGTGCTCTGGCTAAAGTGTCTCCACACACGAACAATGGGATTAACAGTGTATTTCAGCAGGCTTCTCAGTATAATCCACTAAAGAGCAATTCTTTATTTGCTACATGGTAAAACACAAATGTAACAGGCTAACAGCCTTCCTCATAGCACATATGAGAAAGGCGGTCACAGCCAAAACGTGTTAGCCTGTTACATTTGTGTTTTACTATGTAGAGAAGAATTATACAGAGTAGCTGTCTGAAATGTACTAATAATCCCCCATACCGGTCCTGATCCCATTACCCCCTCCACACATACCTGACCCTCATCCCTTCTGTACAGGAGAAACCTTTAATGCCAAGAAGTCACTGATGATGACCAAGTTCAACACAGTCAGCTCCCTTGACAATTTTGACTAAAGTGACCCATTTATATTTTAAGACACAGGAGTTATTTTGAAACCTATTGAGTTTCTTTTAGTATAAACTGACAATTAGACAAAAAAGTGTTTAAATACTGTAATTGTATCAGACAATAACAGTATTACTCACAAGCACAGGGCCATCTTACTGTGCAATCTGGTGGTCCCATGAAAAGGAAAGCACACCGACTGGTTCCTATTCACAAGGAGGGGGAGAGACCCAGCCCCTCCCCAAGAACTGGGAACACAGAGATGAACACTTTCAATTCAAGCCTTTGAGCGTTTACATTCCCACAAGAGACATTGCATCTGAGAGCAATAAAAACCTTAGAACAGACAATGCAAGGCAAAGGAGGAGCAACAGTTCATCTGCTATGCTGCAAGCATTTACCGACAGGAGAGCTAAGTCAGCTGCTTCTTTTATTGTTCAATCACAGGCTGGTGGCCGGATAGTACAGTGGTACTAGAGCAGGATACATTTCATGGAGTGGAGAGAAGTCATGTCACCACCCTGGCTGTGCTGTCTGGCAGTTTAGTAGATCAAATGTGAACTTTAATAATTTGCCTGGGGTTTAGCCTTTGTTTACCAACCTATTGCTGCTGAAAAAATGCAGTGGCCTGCAATCATTGTTGGAAAAAAAAAACCAGCACCTACAAACACACGATACTGAATAAACCTAAGCCCCAGGCTAAGCCAGCACAAGTCCCATTGACATACCCAACCTGCACCCACCAAAAAAAGTGTCCTAAACTACTAACCATGAGCTTCTTCTGTCCTGCCAATGAGATGACTGTTACTTGAGTCCTGCAACACCCGCTCAGCAACTTTAAGTGTTCATCCCATTTTGACTGCCTACATTGGGAGCATATGGCTTGCACACGGCCCCAAAGCCAGACTCCAGCATGGTGGGCACCCAGCCCTGACACCAGAGCCCAACCCTGGACCCATGAAAGCCTCTAGCATCTGATGTAGACATGATGTTAGACATCAATGGATAGAGTTGAAGTGCACCCCTCTCCCTGAATTCAGCAGGGGTCCTGTACTGGTCACCTTGTGTTCTAAATGTGAGCACTTCCAGTATCGGTACATAAATGGGTAGAACCAACTTTTAGGCCCTTTCACATTCTCAGATAACCCAATCAGGCAACCAGAATATGGCAGACAACCAGACCCCCGGGCATGGCGGGCACTCAGACCCGATGCCAGACCCTTACTCCAGGATCCATGTAAAGCCCCGTACACACGCACAGATTCTTGGCCGCAAATTGTTTCCCAACGTCCGATCGGCCGATTGTAGGCTTGTTAGTATGATAATTCCGACAACCAACTGCGAATTTTCGGCCGAACAAAATCTGGTGTGCATGCTATAAAATTTTTGTTGGCCAACAAAGAACGGCCGATTGTTCCTCAGTCAGTACAGATTTCGGCAGACAAAAATCAGATGAGCAAGACTGGGCATGCTCAGAGAAGAAAAAACACACGGAAAGTCAACCATCACATGACATCACTTCTGAAGTTGGTTTTTGTCGGCCAACAAAAGTCCAGTGCAAGTCTAGAGCACATTTCAACCAACAAACACTGGACAAAAGTTGGCTGATCAGTTGGCCAACAATCTGTGCGTGTGTACGGGGCTTAAGGCTCTAGCATCTGCTAAAGCCATAATGATAGACAGACATCAATGTTAGGAGTGAACCCCCCTATCTGTACTCAGCAGGGGTCCAGCACTGGTCATCTAGTGTTCTGATAGGAAAGTACACCCAGTTCTGGTATATAAGGAGCAGGAACCTACCTCTAGGCCCAATCACCTTGTCAAATAACACAAACTGCAAATGACAGGCACCCAGCCTCAACCCCAAACCCCAGGCATGGCAGGCTTCCAGCCCCCACTCCCAGACCCATGTAAACCTCGAGCATCTGCTGGAGACATGATGGTAGGCATTAATGGAGAGAGTTGGGAGTGAAATGACAGCACCCCTCTACCTGTACTCAGTGGGGGGTTCAGCACTGGTTACCTAGTGTTCTGATATGGGAGTACGCCCAGTATCGTTACATAACAGGAATCTACCCTCTAGACCAGGGGTCTTCAAACTATGGCCCTCCAGTTGTTCAGGAACTACAATTCCCATCATGCCTAGTCATGTCTGAATGTCAGAGTTTTACAATGCCTCATGGGATGTGTAGTTCCGCAACAGCTGGAGGGCCGTAGTTTGAGGATCCCTGCTCTAGACCCATTCACCTTCTCAAATAACCCAACCAGGCACCCAACCCCCGACGCTAAACCCCCAAAGGCATGGCAGGCACCCAGTCTTGACCCCAGACCCTTACTCCAGGATCCATGTAAGCCACTAGCATCTGAAAGACATGTTGATAGACATCAATGGAGAGAGTTGAAGTGCAATGGCGGCACACCTCCACCTGTACCCATACCTGGGGTCCAGCACTGGTCACCTAGTGTTCGGATATGCGAGTACTCCCAGTATCAGATAATCAGCAGGAACCTACCTCCTGGCACATTCACCTTCTCCGAAGACACAGGAAGACATTGGTCCCATCGCAGAGCAGTGAGGACATCCCAGATGTGACCTGTTTGGTAAAGGAGAACCCTTTTCTTCTGACAGCTGGATAAACTATGCAATCAAACCCTTCCTCAGACTACTTCCACCCAACACGTGCTGGCACTGGGCAGGTAAGCAATTACTGCCGTTATGGTAATAGAGACATTGGCCCCAACTGACCGCTGGGGCCACCAACAGCACTCCCTCTTCAGCCAGCAGCTGTAGGTCACAGCTGTACACCCCCTCCTCCCCATGACATGACCTTGGTAAGAGCAATTCGGCAGTGATTTACACAGGAGCCTTATTAATCATTTAATGCCAGTGCCACAGGACTCGCTAAACCGCCATCATTAAGTTCCACCACAGCCATCAGGTTCATACTGGCCGACTAATCGCCCGACCGGCGCCAGATTGATTCAGGAGACACAGGTTTATAAAAAGGCATGTTAAAATTCATCCACAGGTTCCAGGGCCAGTGGGAGGGGTTCATGGAATGATTACAAAATTATACACATAATTGATAGCAAGCCCCATTTCCCTTCCCTCCCTAATTCAACTCCCACCCCCCTCCCAAACACGAGCACCATTTGGCCCAGACCCAACATCGAAACACATTTGTACAGCGGCCTTCAGAACCAACTCTAAAAAAAAAAAAAAAAAATTAAGGGACAAATACTCGTAAAAGTCTGTAGAGTGTTCAAAGTCCAATAAGGGCGCAGCAGCGCGTCCCGCTAATCCCTCTTCGCCTTCTTTTTACTTTCGCTGCAGTCCGCGCTGCCCATCTCCCCATCATCCAGTTTCCTCTTGCTGGGGGAGTAGGGCTTGAAGCGCACAATGATGCAGGTCATGTTGTCGCATCCTGTACCGTCTCCGGAGGTGTCGGGAGCCAAGCACTGGTCCAAGAGCTGCCGAGAGAAAACATATCCACTATTGGCATCCAATGAGTGCCGCAGGTGCACTCAAAGCGTCAAAAAAAAAAAAAAAAAAGACTAACCCCCCCCTCCCCTACCTTTATACCTCCATACTAAACCCCCCCCCCCCCCCCCCCACTCAACCACTATGCCTTTACACCAACCAATCTCCCTTCATCCAAGCTCTTTCACCTCATCCCACGACACAACCTCTCCAATACCCCTATGCCTCCATAGTTTACTATCCCCCCATATTGACCACACCCCTATGCCTCCATAGTTTACCATCCCTCTCCATCACGCACCTAATACCTCAACACTGACCCCTCCCCACCCCTATGTCCCTAAACTGACCGCTCCAACACCCCTATATCTCCTAGTGACCCATTCCTTTACCGCCCCTAAACATACCAACCACTCTCCCAGCCCTATGCCTCCATACTGACCCCTCCACCACCCAATACCTCCATACTAACCTCTACCCTATCTTTTTATACCACCACCCTGACTACAGTTCTCATATCTTCATTACATAATCCTCCACCCCAATACCCTCTCACTCTCCAACTGTGAGGCACCAGATACCCTCAAATCACCCCCCCCCCCAACCATCTTCACCCTCTGCAGCCTGTCAAAAAATGGGCCACCTCATACCTCCTCCAACCCTCATTATACTGTGCAGCCAAGTAACAAAAAGTCAGTGCAAATACCAAATTAAAGAAGTGTTAGCTAGCTGGCTGCAGTCAGAATGTGTGGCCACCATCTGGTCTTAGTCCTCAGAAAGGGGAGAACTTTGCGCACACCCAGAAAAAGGAATAGGTGCAGAGGTACCATTACTGGAGCAGTGTCACGTCGTCACTCACCTCCTCCACTATGGATGACAGGCAAACAGGGTCCCCAGCCTGTTCTTGCTGTTTAATCTTGTCATGAATAAAATCTATCACTTCCTGGCTGCTCATCACATTCCTGGAAGAGAAGAGGACACATCAGACCTGCACCAGCCACCCCAGGAATGTATTGTGGGAGAGGAGTAGGTGGACTCCTTACCAGATGCCGTCACAGGCAATGACCATGAAGTCATGCTTCTCATTCAGCATCAGGACTTTGATGTCAGGCAGAGCCGAGATCATCTGCTCCTCTGGAGGAAGGTTCTTGTTCCTCTTGTAGAAGTGATCGCCTAGGGAAGAACCACATCATACATCACTCTATAAAAGTTAGCCCCCAGCACAGGGGTTGGTGGGCAGACCCCAACGCCACCCCCTCCACCCAGAACAAGGGTCTGCCCCCAGCTCCCCTCCCAGCACAGGGGTCAGCCCCCAGCACCCCTGCTGACGAAGTCAGAAGTATTGACGTAACGCGTACGGGGGAGGAGCCTGTACACACGCCCCGACATCCCTATACATCCCCGCCTGCATGCCTGCACTGGCTGTGTGCCAGTAAATGTGAGTTCTCTGTATTTTCTTTATTGGTGCATATTAAAGCTTATTATTCAGAGAGCACTAGATGTCTGTGTCTATTCCTCTTATATGATCTGCCTTTCGTGGATGAGGAGAGAGAAGAGGAGAAAGGAGTTGATGCCCTGTATATCCCATCACTGTGGTTATAGACACAGTGGGTCTGGTCAGTCTTCCTGTATTGATTCCATCCATCAGTCCCCTGGACATGGGAAGTAAAGGAAGCAAGTGTTGAGCTGATTATCTTATTAGCACCTGAGAGTGCAACAAGTGGGTCTGGCTCATTAGAATTTGTGAGCCAGATTGTGAGGTGAGCTGCTAGCATTACTATTTTTCAGCACCCAGATTCACTTTGATTGGAATTGGAGCACCAGCACTTTGTCCTGTTTACACAGAATTTTTTTATGGACTCTGCACTGTTAATATTTATTTACCACTTGTATAAATTTATTATTACTTTATAGCACGTGCACTTTGGTCACTGTGTCACTTTATATTATTGGCACATTTTTGAGATTACGCTAATATTCCATTATATAATTTATGCATAAGCGTTGGCACTTGCACTTTTGGTTGATACAGTAATATTGATATTTATATATTTATTTTTATGGTATATATCCCTTTGGCACCGCATTTTTTTTCTTCTATAGCCCCCACCCCCCAAACCTCCCCCCAACACAGGGGTCAGCCCCCTCGTCTCCCCACCCCCCCAGTACAGGGGTCAGCGCCTTCCTACACATGGGTCAGCCAGCAGCCCCAGCATCCCCAACGCCTTCCTCCCCCCAACACAGGGGTCAACCGGCAGCCCCAGCGCCTTCCTACACACAGGGGTCAGCCGGCAGCCCCGGCGACCTCCCCCCCCCCCCCACCAACACAGAAGACAGCCCCCAGCACCTTTCCCCAATCACAAGGGTCAGCAAGGCCCCAGCGCCTTCCTCTCAGAACAGGGGTCAGCAGGCAGACCCCAGCGCCTTTCTCCCAAAACAGAAGTCAGCAGGGAGCCCCAGGGCTCTCTCCCACACACATATATGTGAATAAGTTATAGGCTAATGAACTCGTTGGACTGGTTCATGAACCTCAGCACAGGAAATGATGCAGACAAGAAGTGCGGGGAGAGGAAAGTACTTGAACCATGTGCTAAGGTACAAAGAACATTGGTTTGCAGGACTCTGAAGAAACAATCTTTAAATAGATCCTGGATGCACTGCTCTGCCTGTATGTATGCTGTGCTTTGCTGTAGTACATTGCCCGTACTGCTCTACCCCTCTGCATTTATGTAAATCTGTTCTCCCATTTATTTGCGATTGCACTTTAACAAAAGTTCTTGTTCAAACTTGGATTTCTATCTGTACCATGTTGGTTTATCTTTTTTTTTTCACAATAAAATCTGTTTTTTAAAAAAAAAAGAATAGATCCTGGAAAATGACTCCGTCATAAAGAAAGACCCAAGTTAAGAAAAACTTTTAGTGCACTTTTTGCAAACATTGTTCATGCCAAATTTACTGGGAAATATAGCGTGTGTATAGTTTATGCAAAATTTGTAATATCTGTCAGTCTTGTACTATATGCCTATCATTTTAATATTTTGCATGTGCTGCAGTTTGTTTAGAAAAAGCACATTAATTCACTACAGAGGTCTAGGCTTCCTTGCTTTATTAAAAGCAACATTAAAAGATGCAAAGTAAAACACTCCCAACACATAGAAGTCAGCAGGGAAGCAACCCTCACACAGAGACCCAGATTTGTAGAAAAGCCCAGGCCCTACTTTTGGAAGACACGGCACACTGGCCCATAGGCACCCCTTAAAGACTAGGCCTTGAGCAGACTAAACTGCAGATGGAAAAAAAGAGTCACCATTATCAAAGATCACACATGGAGCATTGGCAACCTATACTGCCCACCCTGTCTCTTACAGTGATCAGACAAGAGACGCGTCCTCATATTAAGCATTGTGCGGTTGACCCAATCAGCCAGGTCATAGACCTGATATACCTGTCAAGGCGCAGAGGAACATAGAAGCCATGTCTGTACTATACCGGCACTGCAGTCAGTCCTTACCAATAGCCCGTGAGAGATTGAGTCCTCCATTCACTCTGCCGTCCATGGTAACCTTGCCCCCTGCGTTCTTGATTCGGGCCAGCTCCACCTCATCCTCCGGTTTGTGGTCATAAGACATATCCACCGCTTTACCACCCTCCGATACCACACAGCGAGAGTCACCGGCATTGGCCACAATCAGCTGTTTTTCTCTGATCAGAGCTACGACGGCTGTGGTCCCGCTGTCTGAACCAGGCTGGGGAGAAAAAAATAACCTGTTATCGCCCAGCTGAGAATAGAAGTTCACCATAAACTACTCCCCCCAAAAAGGTAAAAGTCATTCCTAACCTAACAGAAGGGACATGTAGACAGATAGGGGAAGACTTTACTACGACACCACCAGATACTGAGGCTGATGACAACCAAAAGGATAACCAGAAAAAGAAAAAAGATACCAGCAGAGCTGAACATCTCCAGATACAGAGTCTGACCATACCAGACAAGTATTCAGCTCATAAAATGACATGCAGACAATGAAAAAGTCTCAGTATCTTGAAATTATTGGGATGTCAATTAGTTGGTATTGGGTGCTATCCTTGTTAGGTAGAATTGTCAAGCTAACGTATGTCCTACAAACCCTATCACACAAGGAAAGCACCCGATACGTCAAATTACACCAATAATGGCCAAAAATAGAAACCCCTACAACCCTTCCAGACAACCAGACATGGCACTCAAAAAGTTTCAAGACTCTGAAAAGGGTCATCTCCAGAGAAAGTCTTCAATCCTACCAGACAAGGATACTACCCATACCAGGGAATAAAAGGAAACCTAGGCAATGTAAAAGCCTCTCCGTATCTTGACATAATTGGGGTTGCCATTTAGCGGAAATTGGGTGCCATCCTTGTCTAACGGGGTAATAGGAGTCTCAGTATCTTGACAACCCTACAAGGATAGCACCTATACCAGCTAAACATAACAATATGGTAAAACCGCCCCTAAAATTCATCCAAAGAGCAGATACCAGGCATTAAATGGCATCCCAATAATGTCGAGATACTGAGAAGAACATCTCCAGAGTCTTCAACCTTACTAGACAAGGATAGGACCAGTTACCAGACAAGAAAAAAACATCTCCATAAACTCCAGATATGAAAACACTACTACCACACTACCAAAGATATGACCCCAACACCCGATAAAACACCCCAATAACAAAAGGCTACCAAGAGATGCCCACAACCCTAACAGACAAGGATATGACCAGTTACCAGACATAAAAAAAAAAAAAAAAAACACACCAGTGCTGCCAAGGTAATAAGACTCCAAACTTTGCCAGACAAGGATATGTCAATATACCATCTAAATGATGCACTGATAAGGCCAAGATACTAAGACCGCTACAACCCTCCTAGACAACGTTAAAACCAGATATGGCACCACAATAATGTCAAGGTACATCTCCAGAGAAAGTCTCCTACCTTACCAGGCAAAGATATAATCCATATCAGGGAATAAAGGGCACCCAGGCAACGTAAAAGCCTCCCAGCATCTTGACATCATTGGGGTTGCCATTTAGCAGATATCGCTAGTATAAAGTAGATAGTGCTAACCTTGTCTAATGGGGTTATAAGTGTCTCAGTATCTTGACAACTCTACCACAAGGATAGCACCTGATAACCAGCTAAATAAAACCTCAATAATGCCAACATACTGAGAGATCCCTAAAATTCTACCAAAGATAAGACCAGATAGCAGGCATTAAGTGACAACCCAATGTCTAGATACTGAAAAGGAACATCTTTGGAGTAGCCAACCATACCAGACAAGGATGTGACCAGTTACCAGACATTAAAATTACATCACCATAATTTCAAGCTATTGAGAGGAAGATTTCCAGAAAGTCTCCAACCCTACCAGACAAAGATACGGCCCATACCAGGGATTAAAAGGACACCCAAGCAACGTAAAAGCCTCTCAGCATCATTACTCTGTGGAGGATAGCACCCAATATCTGCTAAATGGCAACCCCAACCGAGTAACGATACTGAGACTTTTATGTTGCTTTGGTGTCCTTTAATCCCCGGTATGGGTCTTACTTTTGATAGGGTTGGAGATCTTCCTCTCTGTATCTTGACATTATGGTGATGTAGTTTAATGTATGGTAGGGTTGGATACTCTGAAGATGTTCCTTTCAGTATCTTGACACTGGGGTGTCACTTAATGCCTGCTATCTGGTCTCATCTTTAGTAGAGTTTTAGGGATCACTCAGTTTTATTGGCATTGAGACACGTATAACCCCACCAGATGAGGATAGCACCCAATATCCGCTAAATGGCAACCCCATCTGGTGGGGTTATAGGAGTCTCAGTATCTTGACAACTCTACCACATAATAGCACCAATACCAGCTAAATAAAACCCCAATAATGTCAAGATACTGAGAGGAACATCTCAACAGACCTCCAACCCTACTAGACAAGGATATGAACAGTTATCAGACATTAACCACTTGCCGACCAGTCACTGGGACTGTACTGCGGCAAAGTGGCTCGATTTCATCCAGCGACGTAGACCTACGTCACTGGACTCCTCCCCTTGTGGGCGGCGCTCAAGCGCCGCCGGAGGCTCGCTCCCGCTGTTTTCAATCACAGCGGGATTCGGGCCAGGGGAGGAGCGGCGGCGATCGCCGCCGCTCTTCCCCGATCGTCGGGGAATCGAGTGTGGAAATCCGCCTGCTTGTGTAAACAGAGAGGGCGGATCTCCTAAGTGACAAACAGTGACAGATTGCAGGGTTCAGCATAGCTGAACCTGGGATCTGTCCCTGTGTCTCACAATCCCCTCTCCCCACACACGTAAGTAAGCACCAGGCATATATTAACCCCTCCCTCTCCAATAAAATTAACCCCTTCCCTGCCAGTGTCATTTTACAGTAACAGTGCATATTTATAGCACCGATTACTGCAGTAATGTCACTGGTACCCCCAAAAGTGTCAAAAATGTCAGTCAAGGGTCCGATCTGTCCGCCGCAATGTCGCAGTCCCACAAAAAAAATCACATATCGCCGAAATTACTCAAAAAAAAAAAAAAAAAAAAAAAACACACCAAAAATGACAAATCTTTCCCTTAGTAAACGCAATAACTTTTGTGCAAACCAATCAAAATACGCTTATTGTGATTATTTTTTACCAAACATATGTAGCAGAAAACAAATTGGCCAAAAATGTAAAAATTTTTTTGATTTTTACATTATTTTTGGGGGGAATTTCATATAAAAAAAAAAAAAATGTGAAAAATATTGTTATTTTTTCAAAATTGTCGCTCTTTTGTTTATAGCGCAAAAAGTAAAAATCGCACAGCTGATCAAATACCACCAAAAGAAAGCTCTGTTTGTGGGGGAAAAAAAGACGTAAATTTCGTTTGGGCATGACCGTGCAATTGTCAGTTAAAGTCGCACAGCGCCGAATCGCAAAAAGTGGCCTGGACGTAAGACAGCAAAATCCTCTGGTGGTAAAGTGGTTAAATGAAACCAAAAATGCCAAGATAATAAGACTCCCTCTGGCAGACAAGGATCTGACAATACCAGCTAAAGGACACACTAAAGTCAAGATAGCAAAACCACTAAAACCCTCCCAGACAAGGATTTGATCAGACGACGGAAACTAAATGCCAAGATATTCAGACTATTACACAAGGAAACTACCCGATACCAGGCATTGAATGAAACAACCAACCCCATACCAGGCATTATTTTTTTCTCTGCCAGAGCTGTTTTTGCATTTTTTTCGTTTCTTTCACATTTAAAAAAACACTTCAGGCCTGAAGAGTACATAAAACCCCCAAATAGTATAGATTTTCTGAAAGTAGACACCTTAGAGAATGAAAAAGGTGGTAGTTCCTTTTTTTAGGATACATTTTAGTATAAAGGTCTAGGACACGCAAAACATTTGGTAAAAAATACACTAAAGTTGGCGTCGACCTGTGAAGTTTTATACCTGTCCCGCGTTATGTGGGACACCGGGGTGCGATCGTTTCAATCAATGAAAGATTAATTTGCCCTCCCGACCTTTAAGCTCTTCAGATACATTGACCTGCGACATGCATTGCAAGCTCAATTTCTGGATCGTGCACCTACCCTATCTAGGTCAACTGTCCTTGACGTCATCCTAGGGGACAACCCAACCAAACTGACATCAGCCATTTACCTTGAATTACACCTCAAATCCTCCAGCACTGTGACTGACTGAACTAAAGCACGCTGGGAAAGAGATCTTAGTCCACTGGCTGCGAAAGACTGGGACGCGGTTCTAGACTGCCCTCACCTCTCCTCCCCGAAGCTGTCTGACAGACTCAACTTTATATTATACACAGGGCCTACTTGACCCCGGTGCAAATCTCACAATATCGTCCTATTTACAGCTCAAATTGCCCTACATGCCACACACAGACAGGCACCTTCCTGCACTTGATCTGGTCGTGCCCGCCAATCCAATCCTTTTGGCTACAGATAAATACATTTTTACACGATCATATGGGCTCACCACTTCAACTGGACCCGAAGATATGCCTCCTAGGTCTATTCCCCGACACTGATAAATTCCTTTACTACATTCCTCCACAAAACACTCTTCAGTGCCTGAAAATTGATAGCCAGGCTGTGGACGCAGACACAACCCCCACTCTATCCAGGCATGGAGAGCTGACGTGATTTCCACCCGATTGTATAAGAAACTGATATATCGCCACAAGGGCTGTCCAACAAAGTATGAGAAAGATGGCTGGAGAGTACGGATACCTACTCCGATTAATGGCCCGTTGTGCTGTACTGCGCTGGCTTGGCCGCAATGACCCTGCACTCGCGGTTCCGTTGTATGTTCCTGTATCTTTTTGCTACTAAGCAGAGCATCTTATGATGTCGATTGAAATTTGCTTTCTCTAAAGCCTCGTACACACGCACCGATTGTTGGCCGACCAATCAGCAGTCTTTTATCCAGTGTGGTTGTGTTGGTTGAAATGTGCTCTAGACTGCACACGAATTTTATCGGCCAACAAAAACCAACTGCAGAAGTGATGTCATGTGATGGTTGACTTTCCCTGTGTTTTTTCTTCTCTGAGCATGCCCAGTCTTGCTCATCAGATTTTTGTCTGCCGAAATCTGTACTGACTGAAGAACAATCGGCCGTTCTGTTGACGGCCAACAGAAATTTTATAGCATGCACACCAGATTTTGTTCGGCCGAAAAGTCGGTTGTCGGAAGCATCATACTAACAAGCCAAAAATCGGCCGATCGGACGTTGGCCAAAAATTCACGGCCAACAATCGGTGCGTGTGTACGAGGCTTTACACTACGTAGGCCTATAATGCAATAGCTGTCAGACACGCTAACCATATATTTCTGTACTGCCGTGTTACATGTATGCATTCCCTCACTCCTGGTTGTTCTATTTATGTAGTTGATCATTGCTTTTGTATGATGTACTGTTGAAAAAAAACTGTTCAATAAACTTCTGTTTTATAAAAAACACACTAAAAGTTAATTTTAAGGCACACAAATGCAAAAAAATGGCCCAATTATCTTGGTAAAATATAAAAAAAAGTTCAGGCTGTACCGAGTAAACCAGATACCCAGCATGTCAAATCTGAAAATTGTGTGCACCAATGAAACGGTGACGAACTTCAGTACCATATATTTTCTTTAGGCAACACTTTAAAAGTCCCCTACAGGTCAGTAGTCGAGTCTTACACAGGAGCTCTAGTTTCAGAATTCTTGATCTCACGTCATGGTGATATGCAAATAGGTGTATGTGGCAATTGAGGTTGTCGTGCGTAGGCACCCCCCCTCCTACGCATACGCTTGTATCTGGGGGAAGCCTCAAACTTTTTTTTTTTTGGGGGGGGGGGGGATTTTGTGCTTGGGTATAACAAATTTGTTTACATTTGTAGTTAATTTTTTTTCCTCCATCATATAGGGGACAAAGTCCCTTATGTGCTTTTATGGTGACAGGTTCTCTATAATGAGACACTATGGGTCCAAAAGACCCCTGACGTCTCACCTGTCCCCCAAATGACTAATGCAGTGCAGATCACAATATTTACCTGGAGATGACCTTAAAGAGATGTCTGAACAATTGCCCATCCCAAGGCAGACTATGGATGTCCAACTCTGACCCAATCTGGACACCTATGTGATAATACTGCCTCACCTCCCATTCTTGCTGTCCACCCATTAGTAGACATCTGAAGAATCAGGAGCAGCACACAGCCTGGTGTAATTTGGGTATTCATGAGTGGAGTAAAAGCTGCACACCTTAAAATGAAGCATAACCAGGGACACCACCTACCTGCCCATACAAAGCCCCCTTAAATCTTTATTACCAATGCCAAGGAACACCATGCAGGCGAATATACCAGCCAGGTCTTCCCATTTATGGTGATTGTACTGTGCAGCCAGTCAGGTGACCAGAGTGCAGCCTGCCCTTCGGCCTCATGAGCAGAGTGGGGAAGCTGTGTTGTATTGGTTGAATAATTGCTCTTCACTGACCAATCTCACCTCCAGATTGCAAACAGCAGCAGAAGGTGAACACTCCATCACACCGGCAACCAACACGTCATCTAGTCTCTGGACCTTCAAACTGATCAAACCCAACAACCAGAGCAAAATTCCACCTTCAGCGCACACCTACCTCTTCCTTCCCATCCATTCCTGGGAGCATCTCTTCATCCTCCTCCTCTTCATCCTCCTCCTCCTCCACCTCTTCGCTATCCTCTTCTTCCTCGTTCTCTGCCTCTTCGCTGCTGTAATCCTCCTCGCTGCCCTCCTGGAAGAGAAGATGAGTATTGGAGATCATACATTTGCAGATGGTGTTGAAACCCCATTCCCCACCTCCTCCTGCGGTCAATGAGTCCCAGCATGACACAAGAAGGGTGACCAGGTCGGCAGAAGACCCAATAAAGCTGGTCATTAACTGGAGAACATGGAAAACTCAAAGATGAACTCCAGGATCGATAAATATTTTTCTTTGGTGGCTCTAATCAGACTCCTGATATCTGTGAAGAGGACCGGTCACCTCTTGCATTATGGGAGGGGCCCAGATCGACGGCACCAAATCATATAGAGGCATGCTGTCCCCTCTAACACCAACACCATGTTAAAGATAAAAGCGGCATTCCAGCTGTTTCGTTTTTTTTTTTTTTTTTTTAATAAAAGTCAGAAGCACGAAAAGTGTAGCTGCTGACTTGGAACAAACACACACACTCACCTGTCCCAGGATCCAGCGATACGCCTGCCTGAAGCCTCACTCCTCTCCCTCTCCTCTCAGCAGCGCAGCCACTCCCCGAACCAGTGCTAGGTCGCCAGAAAAAAAAAAAAAAAAAAAAAAAGGGACTCCCCGAACCAGTGCTAGGCCGCCAAAAAAAAGGGACTCCCCGAACCAGTGCTAGGCCGCCAAAAAAAAGGGACTCCCCGAACCAGTGCTAGGCCACCCAAAAAAAAAAAAAAGGACTCCCCGAACCAGTGCTAGGCTGCCAAAAAAAGGGACTCCCCGAAGCAGTGCTAGGCCGCAAAAAATGGACCCCTGGACCAGTGCTATGCCTTCAAAGGGACTCCCCTACTCCCCAACCAGTGATTTGCCTCCAAAGTGACAACCCCCCAACCAGTAGGTCTAAAATAAAAAAGGTATGTAATGAAAACGTAAAGGTTATATTTAATAACCAGCGGAGGGAGGACCCATCACAGGTACGCTAGTGTGAAATCTTTGCCAATTTCTGCAGACAAATCGATGAACCTCTACAGTTATGCCAAAGAATGAAAGGAAAAGTCTACCAACATGCACTGTGGAGAAGTAGAGCGGGCAGCCATCGCTTACCTCACTTTCCTCCTCTTCCTCTTCTGCCCCGGACTCTTCACTGTCCTCGAAGAACTTGGACTTGTCGGTGCTCGGGGGCTGGACAGTGGAGGAGGAACAGGATGGGCCAGCCTCTCCGGTGGATGAGGACACGGCCTCCTCTCCTGCCTTAGAGGACCTCCCTGAGGCTGCACTGCTGCCCCCTACAGCTCCATCTGAGGATGAGGAGATCCCGGAGGTGTCCTCCTTCTTGCCATTCTTACACTGCTCCTCCGAGTCCAGCTCTCCGTTCACACTGGCCTCCTTGGCTGGCTCCACACTGGCCTCCTTGGCTGGCTCCTCTGAATCTTTCTTATCGGCACTTTTATTATTTCGGGGCCCCTTCCCACAATTCTGCCCGTAACGGGTGAGCAGCTCCTCTATGGTCATAGTGGCTTCCTCGTGTAACAGAACTGCCTCTTCGTTGTCCACTGAAACAGAACAATGGCATTAAGACGGGAAACACAAATGGGCCTCCTAAATAGAGCCCCACCAATGCCTCCAACCACATCATGTCTATCCAGACACTCACCATCATCCTCATCTGCCACCTTATTCTTATCATCATGGTCATGGATGGGCCGTCCGGCCATCTGGGCCAGTTCCTTGATCACATTTTCCTGTGTCAGCTTCTCATCGATGGCGAGGAAGGCGTCTTCTAGAGCCTAGTAAAGGAAGATAAATGTTACTGCACATCCCTGAGCCATCTCCAGGATACACAGCCCTTGACTTCGTAGTAGTACCACCCCCCCCCCCCCCCAAATATATTCAGGATACAGCCTTCAGTCCCAAGTACCCTAAACCCTTCCCAAATATGTTCAGGGAATATGTTCAGGATACAGCCCCTCGATCCCAAGTACCCTGCCCCCCCCCCCCCGATCAAATATATTCAGGATACAGCCCCTCACTCCCATTTTGAGGGTACAGTCCTTTACTCTGAACCCCTCCAAATCTGTAGAATGTGGCTCCTCAAAAACCCCCACCCAACATCTCTGGGATAGACCTCAACACAGGGAAATTCTCTCCCCCACCCCCCTCATGTCTAGGATACAGATCCTCAGCCCAAACCCCTCAAATATCTCTAGAATATGTCCCTTCAAACCCCACCCCAACATCTCTGGGATACACACCAGCACAAAGCCCTTCTCTGCTCCATGCCCCAATTTCTAGGATATGGTCCCTCATTACCAAACCCCAATATATGTCTAGAATACAGCCCCACAAATTACCCCTCCCAACATCTGAGATACATGGCCCTTCTCTCCTCCCCATATTTAGACCCCCATGTACAAGATAACTGGATTTTTATCTCACCGTAAAACCCTTTTCTATAATATTCATTGACGGATGACCAGGTGGCCACCTTGCAAACCTGCACCACTGACACCTGATGACGGAAGGCCCAAGAGGCACTAAGCGCCCTTGTAGAATGCACCTTAACCAGGGAAAGGAGGATCCTGACCCTTAATGGAGTAGGCCTGCACCACCGTCTGCCTGATACATCTGGAAATGGTCCCAACAGACGTGGCCAGCCCCTTACAGGGTCCAACCATAAGGACAATAGGGAATCTGATTTTCAGAATGACTAAGTCGCCGCCAGGTACACCCTGATCGCCCAAGCAACATCCAAAGAAAGCAAGGCAATCTCTTTGGGGTGCTTAGGACACAAGGAAGGCAACACAATGTCTTCATTAAGATGGAAGCCAGAGACAACTTTAGGAAGGAACGACTGGCAATTCCGACACCCTGCGCACAGAAGTAATAGCCACCAAGAATGCTACCTTCTGTGACAAAGTAAGCAGAGGAAGCTCACAAATATTTCAAAAGGCGGTTTCTGAAGAACCGACCGCACCAAATTGAGGTCCCACAAGGTAACGAAGATTTCGCCGGGGGAGCCAGGTGGCAGACCCCCTGAACAAAGGTGTGAACCAAGGAATTAGTGGCCAACGGGCGCTAAAAGAAAATCACCAAGGCCAAAATCTGGGCTTTGATGGTACCCAAGGCCAAACGCTGATCTACACCTCTTTGGAGAAACACCAAGACACCGAAAAGGAAGACGCACACCAAACAATGCACGCCCTCCAGACTTTATAATAAATCTTCCTAGAAGTAGATTTTCTAGCTTTTAACAGCGTAGGAATCACCGGTTCAGACACCCCTCTAGCCTTCAGCACCTGGCTTTCAATAGCCAAGCCGTTAAAGCAAGCAACTGTAAAGTAGGGTGGAAGATCGGCTATCGAGCTAAAAGATCTTCTCAGAGAAAGTCTCCAAGGAACATCGGCGACAAGCGTACCAGGTCTGCGTACCAACACCTGAGACCAGGCCGGGGCCACTAGGATGACGGAATCCTTTCTGCCTTGATTCTGGGCAGGAGTCTCGGCAGAAGAGTTATCTGAGGAAATGCGGTATATCGGATGATACTGGCCCCAAGGGGCCACCAGAGCGTCTGTGGCATTGGCCAGAGGATCCCGAGACTTTGCTATGAACCTCTGCACCTTCATGTTGAGACGAGAGGCCAATAGGTCCACATCGGGAGACCCCACTGGAGACAGTTGATGAAACACCTCCAGGTGGAGACACCATTCTCCCTGATCTAACGTCTGCCGACTGAGGTAGTCTGTATGCCACCCCAGAGACGGCTGGAACAAAAACTCTCCCCACCTTAGAGTGCCGGCTACTTCCCGGGCCGCTAGGGCACTTTTGATCTTTGACATTTGCCACGGCTGTGGCATTGTCCGATTGAATCCTTACCGGGCTCCCCTGCAGACGATCCGTCCATTGGTTCAGGCAAAGCCTGATCGCCCGAATTTCCAGGATAGTGATCGGCAGGCTGGAATCCTTCAGAGTCCAACCCCCCCGAGCACAATCTGTGCACAAAACACCTCCCCACCTGGACAGGCTGGCATCCCTGGTGACCTCCGTCCAATACAGGGGGAGAAAGGATTTTCCCTGTTGAAGTGCCGGAGAGCGGAGCCACCAGATCATGGACCCTCTTGTACCCCGGCTCAACAGGATCAGATTGTCTAGAAACTGGATTCTTGTTCCACTTGGCAAGGATCTCCTTTTGCAGAGATCTGGTAAGGAACTGAGCAAGCAAGACTGCCTCGAAGTTGGAGACCATCAGGTCCAGCACTTGCATGCAAGTCCTGAGAGAAGACCGCTGGTCGGACAACAGGAGCTGAATCGCATCCTGAACTTCTGGAGTTTCTCCTCCGGAAGAAACACCTGGGCTGAGACAGAGTCCAGGGTGAGGCCCAGGTAGTCCAGTTTGGCGGACGGTACCAGAGTAGATTTTTGGAAATCAGTTTTCACCCAAACGCTTGCAAAGTTTGCACGAAATGTCCAGATTGTCTTTTAAGGCATTTGGAGACTCTGCTCGCAGAAGGAGGTTGTCCAGGTACCCCAGTACCGCAATCCCCTTCTGCAGTAGCAGAGCTATCACCGGAGCCAAAACTTTTGTGAACACCCGAGGAGCTGAGGCAAGACCAAAAGGGTAACGCCACGAATTGGTAGTGCTCCTCGCCCACGGCAAAGCGAAGAAAATGCTGATGCCCGACATATTGTCATATGAAGGTAAGCGTCCTTGATGTCGATAAAGGCCAGAAAATCCCCTTGATGAAGGGATACCACTACTGTGCGAATGGACTCCATCTGAAATTTCTGAACCCGCACAAATCATTTCAAGGCCTTGAGGTCCAGGATCGGACGGACCTTGCCTTCCAGGGAACAGTTAATAGGTTTTAATAAAACCCCTGAAAGCGTTCCGATTCTGGAACCGGTACAATGACCCCTTGAAAGAGCAGATCCTTTACCGCCCCAGGAACACCTCATAGGGGATCATGGGACAAGTGTAGGTTGAAAGGGAAGAACCTTGCCAGAGTCAAGGACCGAAATTCCATCTTGTAAGCGGACCGATTCAACTCGTGGACCCAATTGTCTTGAATTAAGGAGGTCCACAGAACTGGAAAGAAGTGAAGTTGGTCCCCCACCCCAGATATGGGTGAGGGTGCCCCTTCAGGCAAAAGTGGGATTTGTCTGCAGTCGGAGGAACCTGCTCTCGTCTTACCAGGCCCTCTTGGAACCCCCTATGGGGTTACGGGCGGATTTTGATCCCTGGCCCTTAGATCCCAAGGGACAAAAGGACCGCTTATGGGCCGAGACTCTTTGCTCCTGGTAGACTGCGGAAGCAGAGTACTCTTACCACCTGTAAGACCCTTCATGATCTCCAAGGAAGCTCTGAACAGTGTTTCCCACAAAGGGGATATCAGTCAGTATCTTCTTGGAAGCCTGGTCCGCAGACCAGTATTTCAGCTAAATCATGCGGCGAAGGGTAACCGCTGTCACGGACACCCTGCAAGCCAAGGGGGCCGCATCCAGAGAGCCGTTTAAGATATACTACAACCCCTTGACCAACTGGTCCGGCAGCTCAGGAGGCGGCTATCCCTCTTCCAAATCCTGGCACAAGAGCTTAGCCCATTCCGTTAAGGTCTAGGAAACTAAGGTTATGGCAAAAACTTGCTGCAGAATGGAACCGACCATGGTCAAACCACAGCCTGCAAAACTTTGCAGCCAAAAGAGGCATCCGCAGAGGCCAACGCATCCACTTTATAAAACTTTGTAAATGTGTGTACAGATGACCAGGTAGCCGCCTGCAAACCTGCATCACTGGACGCCTGATAACGGAAGGTCCAGGAGGCACTAAGCGCCCGAGTAGAGTGTGCCTTGGCAGGGAAAGGAAGAACCTGACCCTTAATAGAATAAGCCTGAACGACAGTCTGTCTGATCCATCTGAAAATGATCGCAGCAGAAGCAGCCAGCCCCTTGCGGGGTCCACCCCAGAGGACAAATAGCGAGTCCGATTTCCTAAAGGACTCCGTAGCTGCCAGATAAACCCTTACTGCCCAAACCAAATCCAGGGAGTGCAAGGCAACTCCCTTAGGATGCTTAGGCTTGGGACACAGGGAGGGCAACACAATATCTTCAGATGAAAGTCAGAGACGACTTTCGGAAGGAACGACGGACATGGATGCAGAACTACCTTATCCCTGTGAACCACCAGGTAAGAGGAACGACAAGTCCAGTCACCCTGCGCACCGAAGTAATGGCCACCAAAAAGACCACATTCTGAGACAACGTAAGCAGGGGAGGCTTCTGGAGAAGGACAACACCAAATTGAGGTCCCACGGCGGTGGCAATGGAGACCACACTGGAGGAACCAAGTGTCCTGGAGAAAAGTACGCACCAAGGAGTGTGGCCAATGTGCGTTGAAAGAAAACTGCCAAGGCCGAGACCTGGTCCTTGATGGTACTGGCCAGGCGCTGCACAACCACTCGGAGGAAAACCAAGATCCGAGCCACTGAAAAGGAACGAGGGTGAACTCTGAGGGACCACGCAATGTACATCTTCCATGTACGAAGGTAAATCTTCCTAGAAGTAGATTTTCCAGCATTTAACAGCGTAGGAATCACCGAGGCAGACAACCCTATATCCTTCAGCACCTGGCTTTCAACAGCCAAGCCGTCAAAGCCAGCGACTGTAAAGGAGGATGGAAGATTGGCCCTTGGGACAGCAGATCTTCCCTAAGGAGGAGTCTCCAAGGAGCATCAGTGACTAGCCATACCAGATCGGCATACCAAAACCGGCGAGGCCAGTCTGGAGCCACTAGGATGACCAGAAACCCTTCTGCCTTGATCCTGTGTAGTAGCCTCGGCAGAAGCTCGAGAGGAGGAAAGGCTTAAATCAGACGATACTGACTCCAAGGAGCCACTAAAGCGTCTGTAACGACGGCTAGGAAGATCCTGACTGTGCCACAAACCTCTGAACCTTCCTGTTGAGGCGAGAGGCCAACAGATCCACCTCTGCAGTACCCCACCAGAGAAACAGCTGATGAAACCCCTCCGGATGATGAAGAGATTCTCCCTGGTTTAATGCCTGTCGACAGATAGTCTGCTTGCCAATTTTCCACCCCTGGGATATGCACAGCAGAGAGGGCTGAACTAATCTTTATGCCCGCCTTAGAATGCCGGCTACTTGCCGAGCCGCCAGGACACTTGTGCCCCCCCGGTGATTGAGACAGGCCACAGCCATGGAATTGTTCGATTGAATCCGCACCGGACATCCCTGGAAAATACTTGTCCAATGATCCAGACAAAGTCTGATCGCTCAGAGCTACAGTACACTGATCAGTATTCTGGACTCTTCCAGAGACCAGAGCCCCTGAACACAATCTGTGCCGAGAACACCTCACCACCTGGACAGGTGCATGCAAGTCCGAAGAGTCATCAAAAGCCGAATTGCCTCCTGCAACTTTTGAAGTTTCTCCCGAGGAAAAAAGCACTCTGGCTGAGGACGAGTCCAGAGTCAAACCCAGACAGACAAGGCTAGTGTACAGAACCAAAGCAGACTTCTGAAGATTCAGAATCCAACGAACTCCCTCAGCGTTTGCAGAGTAATCTCCAAGTTGTCAAACAAGGCAGACGGCATCTGCCCGTAAAAGCAGATCATCCAGGTACCCCAGTCTTGGGATCCCCCGCTGACGCAGTAAAAACCGGGGCCAAACACTTTCTTGAAAACCCAAGGAGCAGAAGCAATACCAAAGGGTAACGCCAAAAATTGATAATGCCCCTGGCCCACAGCAAAGCGGAGGAAACGCTGATGGGCAACCCATATTGGGATGTGAAAGTAGGCATCCTTGATATTAATGGAGGCAAGGAAATCCCCTTAATGTAGGGACGCAACCACTGTGCGGATGGATTCAATGCGGAAATTCTGTACCCATACAAAGCGGTTTAGCACCTTGAGGTCCAGTATTGGGTGCACCTTGCCCTCCTTCCTGGGAACTGTAAACAGTTGAGTAAAAAAACCTTGAAAACATTCCGACTTTGGAGCCAGAACAATCACCCCTTGAAGTAACAAATATTGCACCGCCCCATAGAGATCCTTTAACCACTTGCCGACTGCCTAACGCCGATCTACGTCGGCAGTCAGCCCCTCACAGGCAAAGTGACGTAGGGCTACGTCACTAGCCTGTGAGGGTCTAGGGAGCGAGCGCGCGCTCCCGCGTGGTCACGGACCCCCCCGCGCGTGTGACCGGCGGACCCGATGTCCGCCGGTCACTCGGCGATCGGCGGGGGAGAGGGAGAATGTCAGGCAGCTTGTGTAAACAAGCCACCTGTCATTCTCCTTGCTGTTAGGATACTGATCACTCGGATCTAGTATGTAGATCCGTTGATCAGTGTCCATACAGCTCAAGCCCCAGCCAATCACAGTAGAAAGCACGCCCCTAGGGATACACACAGCCCCTCCCTCCCAAATAAAGTTAACCCCTTCACTACCAGTGTATTTTTACAGTAACAGTGCATATATATAGCACTGATTACTGTAGAAATGTCACTGGTAACCCCAAAAGTGTCAAAAATGTCAGTCAAGGGTCCGATCTGTCCGCCCCAATGTCGCAGTACCGCAAAAAAAAAATCGCAGATCGCCGCCATTACACGTTAAAAAAAAAAAACAACAAAAATGACAGAAATCTTTCCCTTTGTTAGTAAACGCGATAACTTTTGCGCAAACCAATCAAAATACGCTTTTTGCGATTTTTTTTACCAAACATAGGTAGCATAAAACAAATTGGCCGAAAAAGTAAAAAAATTTTGATTTTTAATTTTTTTTTTGGGGGAATTTCATATAAAAAAAATGTGAAAAATATTGCTATTTTTGCAAAATTGACACTCTTTTTTTGTTTATAGCGCGTGATCAAAAAATCGCACAGGTGATCAAATACCACCAAAAGAAAGCTCTGTTTGTGAGAAAAAAAAGGACGCCAAATTCATTTAGGTACAGCGTCGCACGACCGCGCAATTGTCCGTTAAAGTCACGCAGTGCCGAATCGCAAAATACCCCCTGGTCGGAATGGGGGTAAAATCTTCCGGGGCTTAAGTGGTTAAGCTATTTGGGGATAAGTGCAGGTTGGAAGGATAGAACCTTTCCGGAGGATGTGTTTGAAACTCAATCTTGTAGCTGGAGCGAATGACAAGCTGCAGCAAAGACGTCCCCTCACCCCAGATACGGGTGAGGTCGCCCCTTCCTGCAGAGGAACTTGTGTCCGCAGGTCTGACAACACTTGCTAGTGGTTTGCCCAACCAAGACTTTTTGGAACCCCCACCGAAGGCCTCGAAAGGGCTTGGATCCCTTGCCTGAGGGACAAAAAAAGTCACTTGGGAGACGAAAAAGGAGGGTTCCCATCGGCGACAGGACTCTTCACCCCTGGAAACCAGAGGTAGAGGAGTGCTGTTTCCCCGAGAGGCCCTTGAGGTCATCCAAGGAAGCTCCAAACAGGTGATCTCCCCAACAAATGGAAGATCAGACAAGGCCTTCTTAGAAGCCTTGTCTGCAGACCAGCATTTCAGCCAGATAATGCGCTGCAGGACCACTGACGAAAGAGAAATGGTCCATTATTCAAACCCCCCCCCCCCCCCCAATACCTCTAGTTTAAGTTTATGGGACACGGCTCCTCTGCTCCCCCATCTATGGGACACCAGCCAGCCTTGACATGTCCCCTCCTGATAACATTTCAGGGACACAGCACTTCCCTGTATGGAGACTGACCTTCTGTAATTTGCCATCCTTGTAGGCTCTCTGATCCTTGATGATGTCAGGTAGGTACTTGGCGCAGTAGAGAGCCACCTCTTCCCCTGGAAAAAATAAATAAATAAGTACAGGACATATATGCCAGAAGCACAGCAGAGTCAGCATTGGTTGGGGATGGAAGGGGTTCTTCTGACCCCCATACCAGAAGAGGGAGGGGTAATTATTTCTAGCCTCTGTGTGGGAGGGACAGAGTGGGGTTTGACATAACTCAGAGGTGGGTGGGGCTGGCATCGAACCCCTGGAGAATGGAATACTGACCTCCGTGTCCATCATAAACGGAAAACATGGCTGTCTCCCCATCCAGCTCCGGGATGCAGTTGTGGGCGTCCTGCAGAGAAGAGAAAAGAAGCTGAACAATTTCTCCTTGTAATCAGGATGTACCAAGGAGGGGTACAAACATGCATAGAAAAACGGGGAGGGGGAGAGTGGGTGCAAAAGGTTCAAAGCCTTTACAGGGGTGGTGGGGTATTTAAGCCTGAAGAGGATGGGGGGGAATAAGGGGTTATAGGGAGGGGTCCCCTCCAACTATATCTGCACAACAGAGTCAGTACAGGAGGGTATGAATATAATGAATATAGGGAGGGGAGATCCAGGATCTACAACCTGGTGAGGGGGATGGGGTATAGGTGTACATCCTAGTGGGGGAAGGGAGGTTTAGTAGTGATGTAGGCAAGTACAGTGTACACCCCCACCCCCCCTTCGATGAAGTGAGGGGGTTATAGATGACGAAAGGGGGGTAACACCAAGTTGGAGACAAAGCTAAGTTTATGCAGGTGGGCGACGGGAGAGGAGGGATATAGATGTGAGGGGGGGACTGAAGTCGCCCCGACTTAGAAAAAGGTTCCTGCACTATTTGGGGGCGACTTCGGAGTGGTTGCATCGATTTCTATTAAAGTTGTTTTCACGCCATGCTGAAGTCGCGCTGCAGGGGGGGGCGGATTCAGAGTCGGGCAGCTTTGAAGTCGCCCCAGTGTGAACCGGCTCTTAATAACTGCAGGTTAGTCGCATGGTGCAAAAGCAGGATGAATTTCAAGGCCACTGAATTTTAAAAAAAATGCTGCATGCACCTTTTTTCTGCGGAAAATGAGGGCATAGCAGCCCGTTGAAATCAATGGGCTGCTATGCCTGTGCAAATGTGGGCCGCCAACCCGCATACATGTGAACCGCCAACCCGCATACATGTGAACCGCCAACCCGCATACATGTCAACCGCCAACCCGCATACATGTCAACCGCCAACCCGCATACATGTGAACCGCCAACCCGCATACATGTGAACCGCCAACCCGCATACATGTGAACCGCCAACCCGCATACATGTGAACCGCCAACCCGCATACATGTGAACCGCCAACCCGCATACATGTGAACCGCCAACCCGCATACATGTGAACCGCCAACCCGCATACATGTGAACCACCAACCCGCATACATGTGAACCAGGCCTAAAGCAATAGTAAAGTAATTTATAAACAACACCTCCTTCAGGTTTAACCACTTCTTGACCACAAGGATTTGCCCTCTTAATGACCAGGCCATCGGATCGGAGCCGAGCGCCAGGACCAGTTATCACCAGTTAGGCCAGACACTGCTTGATGACCTATTTTAGGCCTGGTTCACAGAGTCTGTACTGACTGACTATATAATAATGTGCATAAGTGAACCAAAGCCCCTAAATTCAGCAATGAAATTGAAGTGAGGTGGAAATTTAATAATAGAATACCGTGATAATACCGTATACCGTGGCAAAACCTTAATCAATTAATCGCAGCATGAAAATCTGATACCGTCACAAGCCTACACAGGACAGGAGTGACTCTGGGGGGGGTACACTGTGTATTCCTCATTGTTCCCAGTGAGATTGGAGATCACACAGCTGTACACAGGAGTCTCCCGGTGAGGATTTCTCAGGTAGACGCTGGAAAAGTTAAGTGGGAGCCCCCGGCCTGACCGAGTGCCACATCCCTTCACCAGTCTGAGATTATTCATGCGGTAGGCGGGGGTTGGGATAACGGTAGGTGTGTAGATACAGGAAGGTGGTATATACAGGTAGGGAAGTGGGGGGATAGATAGGTATATACATAATGGGGTGAGGGGAGTTTACAGGTAGGTGGGTGATGGTATATGCAGGTAGGTGGGTATGTAGACAATGGAGGGGAGAGGGTGGTATATGGTAGTGGGTGGTGGTGGTATATAAAGGTCAGTTGGTGGGGGGGATGGGTAGGTATATAGAGAATTGTGGGGGGGGGGGTGTAACAGATAGGTTGGTGGAAGATATATACAGGTAGGTTAAAGGGAGTGGTGAAGGTGGTATATGGTTGGGGGGGATAGGTGGTATATTGGTATATACAGATAGGTAGGTGGGGGATGGTTAGGTGTATGTGTGGGGGGGGGGGGGGGGGGGTTACAGATAGGTGGGATAGGTATGTATAGTATATACAGGTAGGTGGGGGGATGGGTAGGTATATAATGTGTGTGGGGGGATTACAGGTAGGTGGGCTATGATATATACAGATAGGTAGGTGGGGGATGGTTAGGTGTATGTGGGGGGGGGGGGGTTACAGGTAGGTGGGGATAGGTATGTATAGTATATACAGGTAGGTGGGGGATGGTTAGGTATATAATGTGGGGGTTGGGAGAGTTACAGGTAGGTGGGGATAGGTATGTAGATGATGGGAGGAGGTATATGTAGATATACACACAGGTAGGGGGGGTGTTATATACAGGTAGGTAGGCGGGGATGGTATATACAGGTAGATGGGTATGTGAATAGGGGTAGGGGGATGGAACATTATGGAAGTTGGGTGGTAGTGTGTATATATATATATATATATATATATATATATACACACACACACAGGTAGGGAGGCGGGATGGACTATACAGGTAGGCGGGGAGGGGGATGGGTGGACACTCACCTCCATGGACACCCTCCAGCCCTGCATGGCGGAGTAGCCGTAGCTGACCCCTACGCTGCCCCCCTCCCCGGAGCTCTTGGCGGTATTCGGTTGCGATAGATAGGCTCCCATCTCTGGACACGTGCGGGCTGTGTGCGACTCCCGGCTCTCTAATACAGCGGACCGGAAGCGGAAGTGGCGGGGAAGAAAAGAAAAGCCGGAGGGACACGTGACCGAGGAAGGCGGGGCGAAGGCGCCGCGTCAACAGCGGGCATGCGAGAGCCATTTGTCACATAAGACATTGCCCTCTTCAAACATGGCGGGATGAAGTCTCTGCGATCACTCCCCCGGAGATGACGTAAACTCACTGACAGCCCCGCCTTTAGTTATGACAGAGCTAGCCTCCCTGTGGTGGCTCCTCCCCGGCGGGCTGCGTTCTCATAGCGACCAGTCAGAGCTCCGCTTCTTGTGTTCTGTACTGTGATTTGCTTTCACGGACACTGAGCTCCGCCCACCCTGAGACTAACTAAACTATTGTGTCCCTTACCCCCATCTGTACCCCAATATAACACCGTGTACCCAAATATATAATATACTCCCTGTCTGTACCCCAATATACACAGTGTACCCAAATATATAATAGACCCCCTGTCTGTACCCAAATATATAATAGACCCCCTGTCTGTACCCCAATATAACACCGTGTACCCAAATATATAATATACCCCCTGTCTGTACCCAAATATACACAGTGTACCCAAATATATAATAGACCCCCTGTCTGTACCCCAATATATAATATACCCCCTGTCTGTACCCCCATATATAATATACTCCCTGTCTGTACCCCCATATATAATATACCCCCTGTCTGTACCCCTATATACACCATGTACCCAAATATATAATATACTCCCTGTCTGTACCCCAATATACACCGTGGACCCCAATATATAATATACCCCCTGTCTGTACCCCAATATACACAGTGTACCCCAATAGATAATATACCCCGTCTGTACCCCAATATACACCGTGTACCCCAATATACAAAATACCCCCTCTCTGTACCCCACTATACACAGTGTACCCCAATATATAATATACCCCCTGTCTGTACATCAATATATAATATACCCCCTGTCTGTACCCCAATATACGTGGACCCCAATATATAATATACCCCCTGTCTGTAACCCAATATGTATTAGTCCTGTAACCCGACGTATCACACCCCTATATTATATATATATATATAGTATACACCCCCCCGTACCCCGACATATCACACCTCTATAATATACACCCCTGTAGCCCCGCCATATTATACCCCTATATATAATATACACCGACATATACCCATATATATATATATATATATATATTATACACCCCCCTGTACCCCAAAATATTATACCCTATATATAATATACACGGCCTGTACGTCGACCTATTATACCCCTATATATAATCTACACCGACATCATATACCCTGTACTCCTATAAATAAAATATAACCCCCCCCCCCGTACCCCGACATATCACAACCCTACATATAATATACACCCCCCTATACCCCAACATATTATACCCCTATAATATACACCCCCCTCATACCCCAACATATTATACCCCTATATATAATATGCACCCCTGTACCCCGACATATACCCCTATATATACTATACACTCCTGTACCCTGGCATTTTATCCCTATATATAATATACACCCCCATATCCCAACATATTATACCCCTGTATATAATATACCCCTATATATACTATACACTCCTGTACCCTGGCATTATATCCCTATATAGAACATATTATACCCCTGTATATAATATACACCCCTGTACCCCAACATATACCCCTATATACACACTATACACTCCTGTACCCTGGCATTATATCCCTATATAGAATATACACCTCCATACCCCAACATATTATACCCCTGTATATAATATACACCCCTGTACCCCAACATATACACACTATACACTCCTGTACCCTGGCATTATATCCCTATATATAATATACACCCCCATACCCCAACCTATCACACCCCTATATTTAATATACACCCCCGTATCCCAACATTTTATGCCCCTATATATAATATCCACCCCCCCCTGTACCCCAACATTTTATATCCCTATATATAATAAACAGCCCTGTACCCCAACATTACACTCCTATATATAATAAACACCCCATGTACCCCAACATGTATCCTACATACTTATATATATATATATATATACACCCCCTTGTACCTCAATATACATAATATACCTCTTTACCTCAACATAGTATAGCACTCTGTTCCCCATTATATATAATCCCCCCCCCCTGTACCCCTATATACAGTGTATTCCCATATACCCCCCCTGTGTGAACCACCAATCTACATTATATCCTGTACCCCAAATTATTGTACCCCTGTACTCCAACGTACCTCAATATACATATTATCCTGTACATATTATACTCCCGTGACCAATATATAGAGTACCCCAATATACAACATAGCCCCTGTGCACACCTTTATATACAGTATAGTCCTTGTACCCCCATAATTACAATATCCTAAGCCCCAATAAACATACACTATACTACCAAAAGTATTGGGACGCCTGCCTTTACACACACATGAACTTTAATGGCATCCCAGTCTTAGTCCGTAGGGTTCAATATTGAGTTGGCCCACCCTTTGCAGCTATAACAGCTTCATCTCTTCTGGGAAGGCTGTCCACAAGGTTTAGGAGTGTCTATGGGAATGTTTGACCAGTCTTCCAGAAACACATTTGTGAGGTCAGGCACTGATGTTGGACGAGAAGACCTGGTTCACAGTCTCCGCTCTAATTCATCCCAAAGGTGTTTCATCAGGTTGGGGTGCAGGCCAGTCAAGTTCTTCCACCCCCAAACTCACTCATCCATGTCTCTATAGACCTTGCTTTGTGCACTGGTGCGCAGTCATGTTGGAACAGGAAGAGGTCATCCCCAAACTGTTCCCACAAAGTTGGGAGCATGAAATTGTCCAAAATGTCTTTGTATGCTGATGCCTTAAAGCGGAGTTCCACCCTGGGAATAGTTCTTTTAATAAAAATACCCCCGGGACAGTCAGGGCTAGTACATTCCACAATGGATAGCCTCTGATCTGTCCCGGGTTGCACTTACCTTTTAGGACAAATACTTACCATGAAAATTTCTTCTCCAGCGTTGCCATCTCAGGTGTGGGCAGCTGTGAAGCCAGCGCATCCTCTTCCGTGTCTTCTTCTCCCAGAATGCGCCTGCACCGGCCCCTCTCGTCACTTCCGCGCGGCACCGCATTCCTCCACAGCTTCTGGGCATGCCCAGAAACTGTTTAGCAGGGAATGAGGCGTCGCACCGGAAGTGACGAGCGGGGCCGGTGCCGTCGCATTGATTCCTGGGAGCGATGACGTTCAGCTCCCAGGAATCATTGCAAACCGGAAGAGACGGCGCGGGCTGCGGCCACAGAGGGAGGAAGTGGAAAATAGGTGAGTATTTCTTTCTAGAATTACAAGGTAAGTAAAAAAAAAAAACTAACTATCCAATTTCTTTTCAGGTGAAGGAGACCAAGCGGATGGCGACAAAATCAATTAGGTCGATTTTGTGCCCGGAACTCTGCTTTAAGAGTTCCCTTCACTGGAACTAGAGGGCCAACCCAACCCTTGAAAAACAACCCCACACCATAATCCCCCCTCCACCAAATAATTTAGACCAGTACACAAAATACTTTCATGCTCCCAACTTTGTAAGGATGGCCCCTTCCTGTTCCAACATGACTGAGCACCAGTGCACAAAGGAAGGTCCATAAAGACATGGATGAGTTAGCTTGAGGTGGAGGAACTTGACTGGCCTGCACAGAGTCCTGACCTCTACCTGATAGAACACCTTTGGGATGAATTAGAGTGGAGACTGCGAGCCAGGCCTTCTCATCCAACATCAGTGCCTGACCTCACAAATGCTCTTCTGGAAGAATGGTCAAACATTCCCATAGACACACTCCTAAACCTTGTGGACAGCCTTCCCAGAAGAGTTGAAGCTGTTATAGCTGCAAAGGGTGGGCCAACTCAATATTGAACCATACGGACTAAAGCCTCGTACACACGTAACGATTATCAGCCGACCGATCGGCCGTCTTATGTCCAGTGTTGTTGTGTTGGTTGGAATGTGCCTAGACTGCACACAAATTTTCTCGGCCAACAAAAATCTACTTCAGAAGTGATGTCATGTGCTGGTTTACTTTCCGTGTGTTTTTTCTTCTCTGAGCATGCCCAGTCTTGCTCATCAGATTTTTGTCTGCCGAAATCTGTACTGACTGACGGAAAATCGGACGTTCTGTTGACGGCCAACAAAAATTTTATAGCCTGCACACCAGATTTTTTTCGGCCGAAAAGTCGGAGTCGGTTGTCTGAAGCATCATACTAACAAGCTGACAATCGGCCGATCAGACGTTGGCCAAAAATTCCCGGCCAACAATCGTTGCGTGTGTACGAGGCTTAAGACTGGGACGCCATTAAAGTTCATGTGTGTGTAAAGGCAGGCGTCCCAATACTTTTGGTAACGTAGTGTATCACACACCTTGCATCCCAATATAGAGGGCCTGCTAAGGCAAAGATGGCCTCAAGGGCCTGCTAGGGCAAAGATGGCCTCAAGGGCCTGCTAGGGCAAAGATGGCCTCAAGGGCCTGCTAAGGCAAAGATGGCCTCAAGGGCCTGCTAAGGCAAAGATGGCCTCAAGGGCCTGCTAGGGCAAAGATGGCCTCAAGAGCCTGCTAGGGCAAAGATGGCCTCAAGGGCCTGCTAGGGCAAATATGGCCTCAAGGGCCTGCTAGGGCAAAGATGGCCTCAAGGGCCTGCTAGGGCAAAGATGGCCTCAAGGGCCTGCTAGGGCAAAGATGGCCTCAAGGGCCTGCTAGGGCAAAGATGGCCTCAAGAGCCTGCTAGGGCAAAGATGGCCTCAAGGGCCTGCTAGGGCAAAGATGGCCTCAAGGGCCTGCTAGGGCAAAGATGGCCTCAAGGGCCTCCAACCTTTTATCTACCAGATATCGGGATATGGATTTGACTTCTATGGGGGGGCTGAGGGTAAAGTAAAGAAGAACCCGATCCCGGAGGATTTCCCCACATGGAGATGATGCAAGTGAACAGCAAAATGCATAAAACAGACATAAAACACCAAAACCCTGAGACTTGAATATAAAGTGTCAAGTGTGTAGACCCCACTTTCCCAAAGCAAGCAGCAGATGAAAGAAAAAGAACTAGAAATGGCATTAGGGACTGGTATCAAAATACATTTTATTGAATCACATGGTACAAAAAAAATAAAATAAATAAAAGTAAACCCTAACCTAGAAATATTCCACTGTGTGAATAAAAGGTTGTGACCATGTTGTTGATCCGGACTGGCCAAGCCCTGAACAGCAGAATACACATATAAACGGTACAAGTGAGACTTGTGGTATCACCCAGCACGGAAGCCAGGCTACCTCCCCCGAAAGAAGACCATGGTGAAATCCCACCATTCCTTTCCAGTGGGAAAGGCATGGCGGCTCCATACTTGTGTCCAACTGAGCCTGCCCCAGGAGGAGACTCACCTAGAGTTGGATACCACCAGGGCTTTTTTTTCCAGTCGGGAACGTGGGGGGGGGGGGGGTGGCACCTTCAGCACTTAATGTATGTAATGCCAAGGGGTACTGGGCTATGCTGGAAGCTCTACTGATTCTAGGAGGAATCTATTTTTGTGTGGGGGTCTATTGTTGCAGACGAGAGGGGGGTTAATTGTTGAGGGAGAGGTCTATTGTTGCTGGAAAATCTTTTTTTGCTGGGGGTCGATTGGTTCAGGGGCAGATTGTTGCTGGGGTGGTACTTTGTAACAGGTGGTTCATTGTTGCTAGGTTGGAGTCTGTTGTTGCTGGGAGGGGGGGATCTATTGTTGCTGCCTGCAGAGGATCTATTTTACTGCTTTTCTTGTTATTAAATTATTTAGCACCACAAAATGATACTTCTGTATTCTCTAAAAGGGCCAGTACTGGGAGGTGGGTAGGGGTGTGGAACCAAGGGACGGTGCTCGGAGGTGGGTAGGGGTGTGGAACCAAGGGACGGTGCTCAGAGGTGGGTAGGGGGTGGAGATAAGGAGTGACTCAGAAGGGGGGAGTTCCTGCACCTATTCTATGGGAGGGGGATCTATTGTTGCTGACTGCAGAGGATCTATTTTACTGCTTTTCTTGTTATTAAACAAATTTAGCACCACAAAATGGTACTTCTGTACTCTCTAAAAGGGCTAGTACTGGGAGGTTGGTAAGGGGGTGGAACCAAGGGACGGTGCTCAGAGGTGGGTAGGGGGTGGAGATAAGGAGTGACTCAGAAGGGGGGAGTTCCTGCACCTATTCTCTGGGAGGGGAGGATCTATTGTTGCTGACTGCAGAGGATCTATTTTACTGCTTTTCTTGTTATTAAACAAATTATTTAGCACCACAAAATGATACTTCTGTATTCTCTAAAAGGGCCAGTACTGGGAGGTGAGTAAGGGGGTGGAACCAAGGGACAGTGCTCAGAGGTGGGTAGGGGGTGGAGATAAGGCGTGACTCAGAATGGGGGAGTTCCTGAACCTATTCTCTGAGAAAAAGCCCCGGATGCCACAATGCAAAAATAACCACCTGTTCTGGGGTGCCAGAAAGCTGAATGCTGGGTGCCCCTGTCTTCTGGGACCCGTGTGTCTCCCAGACATCAATGGGGGGAGGGGGAGGGGCCAGAAATGCCATAGATTGCAGGATTGTGATGATCCTACCTGGAAGTAGGAGTGTGTGCACACTTTTATCCAAATGAAATACTATTTCACAATGCTAAATTGTAACTTAAGTTACAAACACTGTGCAGTAAACCAGTGCCAACAGTAAAGAGTACCACCTCCTGAAGACATCATCACAACAAAACGCCTCAGAGCAAAGTTACAGGAAGTGACGTCATCCCACTACATACACCCAGAAGTTACACGGTACACCCGAACATTCTGGGACAGATAGCCGAGCCCGCATCGCGGCTGGTGGATTTGGCTTCCAACACATTGTATGTGTGTCTTTCCTGGTGCAAGACCTTGTGAAGATGTCATCACGCTGAAACGCGCCATGGTGGAGCTACAGGAACTGTTGTCATCCCACTACATACACCCAGAAGTGACAAGGTACACCTGGACATTCTGGGACAGATAGCCGAGCCCACATCGCGGCTGGTGGAGCTGGCTTCTAACACATTGTATGCGTGTCTTTCCTGGTGCAAGGCCTTGGGAAGATGTCATCACGCTGAAACGCGCCATGGTGGAGCTACAGGAACTGACGTCATCCTGCTACATACACCCAGAAGTGACAAGGTACACCTGGACATTCTGGGAGAGATAACTGAGCCCAAATCACAGCTGGGTCGGCTTTTAGCACATTGTATATGTCTTTCTTGGAACATGGCCTGGTAAAGATGTCATCACGCTGTAATGCGCCATGGTGGAGCTACAGGAAATGAGGTCATCCCGCTACATACACCCAGAAGGGACAAGGTACACCTGGACATTCTGGGAGAGATAGCTGAGCTTGAATCATGGCTGGTGGATCAGCTTTTAACACATTGTATATGTGTCTTGCCTGGTGAAGACATCATCATGCCACAATACGCCAAGGCAGAGATACAGGAAGTGACATCATCCCACTTCATACACCCAGAAGCGACAAGGTACACCCAGATGTTCAGGGAGAGATAGCCAAACCAGCACCACGGCTGGTGGAGCGGGCTTCCAACACATAGTATATGTGTAAAAGATTTGATCCCCGATACCTAGGTTAGTAGGTGTAGCCAACATCCCAAAGAGACATTTTAGAACAAGGTTTGGTGCCTCAGGCCAAAGAAGGTGGGACTTTATGGGCTCAGTCAGATAGTGTGTTTTATATACAATTTATTTAAAAAAGATATATGTATTGATAGCATGATAATTATACAAACAATATAACACAATTAGTGCCAATGGGTTATAGACCCATGTGAAGGAGTGAGGTAGAATGAAGAAGTGACAATGTGAATGGTGACTTTAAGAACTCTGTCTACTTAGTGCTCATGCATATGAGCTTGTTGAGAGAGAGTGTCTTTGCAAACTTCCGACGCGTTTCGGCATTATTATTGGTATATTGCCTTTATCAAGGAAGGGGGCAGAGTTCACCATATATGAAAAAATATAGTGAGTATATATTAAGGAATATAATATAACACTATTTGTAAAAAATAGTGAAAAACAAAAAATAAAGAATTATGCACGTACATGTGATTGGACAGTCAGATCCCAGGCTTTAGTATTCCCTCTGCTTTCCCAAAACTAATCACACAGGATTTGTAGAGGATTTGCTATCTGTAAAAATATAGATGAGGCAGTGGTGGTAGTGCCAAAAATCTTGGATGTGAATGAAGGAATAATATTTTGAGCAGACTTGCATAGCGTAGAAAATGCTTGATGTGTATGAGGAAGAAGGGTGCCCTTCTGATTGGCCTGAAAATATGACATATTGGGTCAAAAAATGTTTTCAAAAATGGTTTAACATTCCTTTAAACCACTATGGTAAAATGGTGCTTGTCACTTACAGTTAATTTTAACCAGTGATAGAGGTCTCAGTGTAATGGTCCAATGTAAAGTAGAAGGCCTGTGGAAGGGATATTCTTTCTTTAATTCAGCCTGCATTGTGAAATAGATTGTAGATTGTATTGGCAGTGATGTGTAATTGCTTTAATTAGACCACTGTGTGGGCATATAGAAACTTACATTTGAGGAAGTTCCGGATTTAAACAGCAGGGGGAGCCCTGGTCAGGAATTCCGGTTGTTCCCTGGTAAAGAAAGTTGTGCTAGTGAGCCTTGGAAAAAAGGCATTTCGGCACTTTAGGAAAGAGTACATCCAACAATGCAAATTATAGCATTGTTGGATGATAAATTTACGATTTGTAAGGCTGAGGTAGCAATTGGAATCCAAGGTAGCGTGTCCTGGGCGTCCGCACCGTCCCTCTGCTAGAGGGAAGTGGCGCCCTGTTTGAAATCCCCGGCTATATGTACCCATCGGCGCATCCGTACGTCATGACGCCGATCCGGCGCCTGGGCCGGCGTGTGGACGTGATGCGCGCGACGCCGATCCGGCCTCCGGGCCGGCGTATGGGCGTGACGCGCGCGCAGATGGACTGCGCGCGCACCTCGCCTGCGACGTGATGGGCATAGCAAGCTGTTCCGTAGCCGCCGACACAGGAGTGAGACAGAGACCTTGGAGGGTGCAGCCCCCAAACTCTCTGTCATCCCCCAGAGTGTTGGTACTCTGGGGTTACCTGTGCCGGGGTGGGTTTGAAAAGGAGGGAATATTTCGGTCCAGGGCGATTGAGACTGAGTTGGTCACAATGTAATCGGCATATAATACAATAGTACAAAAATAATAATAATGAGATAAGTAATAAAAGGAATAATAATGATAATTACAGGTTATTGGTAATTAATAGTATTTAAACAGCAATATTAATTACAAGAAAGTCGAGGGACTATCCAGTCAGGGGGGGTATCCAGTGGGCAGGGATGGGTGATACCCCATGAGACACACACGTCATGTTCAAGGTAAAATTATGTTACAGGGGGAGAAAGGATTTTTTTGGAGAAAACTGTCTTGAGTGTGATATGGGGAATAGAACAGGGGGGCTTATTGTTTGAAGCGTGATATAGTGGGGTGTATATTCAGTCGGTTTTTCCAGAGGCGAAGCCTTCTAGGAAGGGGCGATAACTCTCGCTTTCGTTTAATCCAGGGGGTGTTGTGGCATTGAGTTTTTTTATCCAACGCATCTCTCTCTGTAGAAGGGACTTATTCCAGTCCCCTCCTCTAGCTGGAATGTGGATGCGATCTAGTGCAGAAAAAGACACTTTTGGCATCTTGTATTTATGATAGTGGGTTATTTGACGGCCTAGTGGAAGATGGAAATTGCCAATGGTCATGCTTTGTACATGTTTGTTGACTCTCAGTCCGAATTCTTGGTGTCTTTCCGACATAGAATGCACCGCATTCACAGTTCATGATGTATACCACCCCCTTGGTTTTGCAGTTGGCAAAATGGCGGGGAATGAAGGTTTCACCGTTAGGAAGAAGCAGGTATGTGGATTTGGGTATAACTGCGCATTGGGCGCAGGAGCCACACGGAAAGGTGCCCACGGTTTTGCAAGGGTCTTTTTGAGGTTTCATTTCACTATGTACTAGAGTCTGATGTACAGATCGTGTTTTTCTGTATGTGATGAGAGGATGGGCGGGTACCAGTTCTTTGAGTGTGGGGTCCTCAGTAAGAATGGACCAGTTCTTTTGTACTATGTTTCTTATTTTATTGTGTTCATTTGAGAAGCGCATGATGATTCTCGTGGGAGGAGCGCTTCCCACGCATCATGCGCTTCTCAAATGAACACAATAAAATAAGAAACAGTGATATTAGCTTTTGCTACAGTGCCTTAAAGTATTCATACCCCTTGAAATTTTCCGCATTTTGTCATGTTACAACCAAAAACAAATGTATTTTATTGGGATTTTGTGTGATAGACCAACACAAAGTGGCGCATAATTGTGAAGTGGAAGGAAAATGAAATTGTTCTCAAATTTTTTTGAAAAGTGTGGCTGCATTTGAATTTTTGCTCATTCTTCTTTGCAAAATATCTCAAGCTCTGTCAGATTGGATGGAGAACGTCTGATCAGCAATTTTTAGGTCTTGCCACAGATTCTCAAATGGATTTAGGTCTGGACTTTGACTAGGCCATTCTAACATAGGTTTTGATCTAAACCATTTCATTGTAGCTCTGGCTGTATGTTTCTGGCTGCTACAAATACTGTAGCTGCTGACTTTTAATATAAGGACACCTACCAGTCCAGGGATCCCGCAATGTTGGCACCCCAATGTCCATCAGCTCTGGGTGTAGGCGCTGACATCTTCACTAAGGGAAACAGGAAGTGGAGCCTTGCAGCTTCCCAGCCTGTTTCCGCATGCACGAGTCGCACTGCACTTTCTGAATGGTCCCGCTGTCTTCTGGGACCTGTGTGTCTCCTAGACAGCAGTGGGGGGGAAGGGGCCGGAAATGTCAGATTGCGACGATCCTACCTGGAATTATGAGCGGGTACCTGGTTTTGACAGGTATCCGCTCCCCCCCCCCTCAAAAGGTGCTAAATGTGGCAGCGGTAGGGGGGAGGAAGCAAACAAGTGGAGCTTTCCCTTTTAGGTGAAGCTCCGCTTTAAAGAAGAGCTTCAGCCTCATGTGTAAAAACGAAGTCAGCAGCTGCAAGAGCTGCTGACTTTTAATAAACAGCCCCTCACCTGCCCCACGATCCAGCGATGGGCTCACCCCAGCTGTTTTCCCCTCTTGTCGCCTGTCCCCCGGCATCCTAACTGTGGACACCCGGCTGTGACAGGTTGCGACTTCACAGCCAGGCGCCTGCTGTGCTGTGCATTGTGAATGGTCATGCAGTCTTCTAGGACCGGTCACATGTCCCAGAAGACTGTGGGGAGGGAGTGGGGGGATGGGAGAACTTCCACTACCGATTGCTTAGGAGGTCGGAGTGGGTACCTGTCAAAATGAGGTACCCACTCCCCCTCCCCAAAAGTGCCATTTCACAAACTGGCAGGGGAGGAACTTCCCCCTTTGGGTGGAGCCCCATTTTAAAGCCCCGTACACACATACCGATCGTCGGCCGAACGATCGGCCGTTTTTTGTCCAGGGCTGTCGTGTCTGTTGAAAACTGCAAAAGACTGCACACGAATTTTGTCGGCCAGCAACAGCCGACTGCAGGAGTGATGTCATGTGATGGTTAACTTTCCTGGTCTTTTTTTCTTCTCTGAGCATGCCCAGTCTTGCAAATCTGCTGTCTGTCGACTGAATTCTGTACTGACTGGCGAACAATCGGCCGTTCTGGTGTTGGCCAACAAAAATTTTAATGCCTGCACGACAGATTTTTCGGCCGAAAGTGCGCTGTCGGCAGCATCATACTAACAAGCCTACAATCGGACGATCGGTCGTCGGCCAAATCTTTACGGCCGACAATCGGTACGTGTGTACAGGCCTTAAGACTCGCAAAAATCCTCCAGGAACTGCCAGATGGCAGAATCGCCCGGGGTCAGATTTAGGGATGAGCCAAACACACCTGGGTGGTTTTCCTAAGCATATCAAAGCTTTAGATGCCAAATAGAAACCCTTTTGAAGTCAATAGGAAGCAAATGTGAAATTGTATCCATTTTTAAAGCTAATAGCCAAGGGATTGGCAAACAATGCATGGTGGCTGGGCACTGCAGCAGAGGATATGTACCAGTGCAAAAAATAGGATTTTTGTACTTACCATAAAATCTATTTTTCTGAGTTGACGGACACAGCGCTCCATATTCAGAACCATGGGGTTATATTACCCCCTACGGGGGTAGGACAATAGGCAGAAAAAAGACTTGGCTACGCCTATGGGTAGTCCTAGCTGGTATACATCCCCCTCTCTACTATAGGCCTTCAGTTTAATAACAAGCAGTATCAGAAGTATCAAAACTCCATAGAGGGGTGGGTGCTGTGTGGGTCAACGAACTCAGAGAAATGGATTTTAGGGTAAGTCCAAAAATACTATTTTCTCTTTCCTTCATTGACGGACACAGTGGTCCATATTCAGAACCATAGGGATGTCCGGAAGCAATGCCAAACATGAGGGGTGGGGCGACAAAAAAATCCCAAGGCTAAACACAGCCAACCAGGTGACAGGAGCTCAACAACAAACAACTGGAGCCCAACTTGAACAAAACACCCCCAAAAAGAGGGAACAGACCCGCTAAACAGCAGCCTGGAAAACAATGCAGCCAAAAAGGAAGCATCCGCAGATGCCAACACATGCACTTTGTAGAAATTAGTGAAAGTGTGCACCGATGACCAAGTAGCTGCCTTGCAAACCTGCGCCACTAAAGCCTGATGACGGAAGGCCCAAGAAGCACTCGAGTAGTACCCGAGTAGAGTGTGCCGTTACAGGGAAAGGAGGAACCTGACCCCTGATAGAATAGGCCTGAGTCACAGTCTGTCTGATCCATCTGGAAATGGTCGCAGAAGAAGCAGACAGCCCTTTTCTTGGCCCATGCGTGATCACAAATTGTAAGTCTGACCTCTGAAAAGACTCAGTGGCTGCCAGAGATACACCCGAATCGCTCAAACCACACTCCAAGGCATGCAACGAGAGGGCCTGGGACACAGGGAAGGCAACACGATGTCTTTATTCAAATGGAAGTCAAAGACCACCTTAGGTAGGAACGACGGGCGTGGACGAAGAACCACCTTCTCTTTGTGGACCACCAGGTAGGGGGTACGACAAGATAACGCCACCAGTTTTGACAACCTGCGAGCAGAGGTAATAGCCACCAAAAAGGCCAACTTCTGAGACAATGTAAGCAGGAGAATCTCCCGAATATTTTTAAAGAGGCTTTTGGAGAACAGAGCACCGAGTTGGAATCCCATGGCGGTAGAGGAGACTGCACCGGTGAAGTAAGGTGTCAAACCCTTTTGAATAAAAGTACGCACCAGTGAATGCGTGGCTAGGGGGTCGCTGAAAGAAGATCCCCAAGGCAGACACCTATCCCTTGATGGTACTCAAGGCCAACTTCTGCTCAACAACTCGTTGAAGGAAGGTCAAAATATGAGCCACCGAAAAAGAACGAGGGTGAACACCGATTAACTCACACTATGAAATGTACGCTTTCCACGTATGATGGTGAATCTTACAAGAGGTAGACTTCCTAGCTTTCAGGAGTGTGAGAATCACCGACCCAGGCAAACCTCTATAGCAGGGGCTATAAAAGGCCATTAGCAGAGGAGGGGGATGCATACCAGCTAGGACTGCCCTGAGGCATAGCCAAGTCCTTTTTCTGCCTAGTGTCCTACTCCTGTAGGGCGATATAACCCTATGGTTCTGAATATGGAGCTGTGGAGAATATTAGTGTGTAACTGTGTGGGGACATTAGAGTGTAAGCTCCTCTGGTACAAAGACTGACTCAGTGTTCTCTGTACAGCACTGCAGTATATGTCAGAGCTATATAAATGTAGAATAGTGTGTGACCGTGGGAGGACATTAGAGTGTAAGCTCTTCTGGTACAGAGACTGATGTGACTGGCTCACAGTGCTCTCTGTACAGCACTGCGGTATATGTCAGAGCTATATAAATGTATAATAATAGTGTGTGACTGTGGGGGGACATTAGAGTGTAAGCTGCTCTGGTACAGAGACTGATTTGACTGGCTCATTGATCTCTGTACAGCACTGCGGTATATGTCAGAGCTATATACATGTATAATAATAATAATAATAATAATAATAGTGTGTGACTGTGGGGGGACATTAGAGTGTAAGCTCTTCTGGTACAGAGACTGATGTGACTGGCTCAGTGTTCTCTGTACAGTACTGCGGTATATATCAGAGCTATATAAATGTATAATGATAGTGTGTGACTGTGGGGGGACATTAGAGTGTAAGCTCCTCTGGTACAGAGACTGATGTGACTGGCTCAGTGATCTCTGTACAGCACTGCGGTATATGTCAGAGCTATATAAATGTATAATAATAGTGTGTGACTGTGGGGGGACATTGGTGATTGGAGATCTGGTACAGAGACTGATGTTACTGGTTCAGTGTTCTCTAATGCGGTGTGTGTTGTACTGTATCCGGTCTCTCTCAGGGACGAAGAACCAGTCCTGCTCTTCGCACGCATTTGCTGATTTCTTTTTTCTGCTCTCCATTACTATTAGTGGGATTTTCCTCCACCTCGAAGTCTGGAAAGATTTGCCTGTTTGAAATACTGTGAGAAAACTTTTCAAAGTAGACAAAATCAGTAGAAAGCCAAACATTTCTTAAAACATCTTTAATTCGTCAATAGAAAGTTGCTGGAAAAGGGACAGTTATGACAACGTATGATTGTAGGATGAGAGAGGTCACACCCCATATTGTTTTGCTGCACCAGAAAATGGTATTATATCAAAGGCTGAATCGGTGTATATCCGGACTTGAGCTGCGATGTTAAAACATAGGAAGATGTGAAGTATCGCTGGTTAGGCATCTCCAACACGTTTTGCTGAGGCATCACCGACTTTCAACAAGAAGAGACCTCTTGAGCCTCACCAGAAACCACTGGTACATCTGCAGACCTTTTCTAACCGCAGAACACCAGAATGGGCCAACAAGACCACATTGGAGGCTGCAAGGCTTTAAAAGGGACCAGTCAAGACCAGCTGATACCTGACAAAACTGCTGACTGCCAAAAGTGTTTCTAGTGCCAAAACACAACACTTCTCTCCAGCCCTGAAACCCCTCTACAGCTCCCAAAAACAGTGCTGGCCCCGACTCCGAGACCCCTTCACAGCGCCGGCCCGGATACGGACATCCTTCTACAGCGCCGGACCAGATACGGACCCCCTTCTACAGCGCCGGACCAGATACGGACACCCTTCTACAGCGCCGGACCAGATACGGACATCCTTCTACAGCGCCGGACCAGATACGGACACCCTTCTACAGCGCCGGACCAGATACGGACACCCTTCTACAGCGCCGGACCAGATACAGACACCCTTCTACAGCGCCGGACCAGATACGGACACCCTTCTACAGCGCCGGACCAGATACGGACACCCTTCTACAGCGCCGGACCAGATACGGACACCCTTCTACAGCGCCGGACCAGATACGGACACCCTTCTACAGCGCCGGACCAGATACGGACACCCTTCTACAGCGCCGGACCAGATACGGACACCCTTCTACAGCGCCGGACCAGATACGGACACCCTTCTACAGTGCCGGACCAGATACTGACACCCTTCTACAGCGCCAAATACAGTGCCGGACCAGATATTACAGACTACTAGAGAAGACTCCAGTGCCCCAGAACAGCACTCCTCTACAGCACCCCCCAAATACATTGCCGAACCGGATACGGACACCCCTCTACAGACCCGAACACAACTCTGACCTGATACAGACACCCCTTCAAAGGCCCGATAACACTATTAGGCCCAATACTACTACTAGTAAAAGTGATTTTAGTGCCAAAACCACAGCACCCCTCTGCAGCCCCCCTAACACAGTGCCGGCCCTGATACCAACACCCCTCTACATCACAAAACATCATGCTGGCCCTGATACTGACAGCCCATATACTGTACCGAACATGGAGCTGGCCCTGATCCTACCTACTACAAGAAGTGATTCTAGGGCCACAGCCCAGTGTTCCTCTACACCCTCCAACACAATACTGCACCCAATATGGACACCCCTCCCTACCCTTGAACAATCAGCTGGACCCAATACTACTGCCTACTAGAAGTTATTCAATTGCCATACCACAGCACCCTGATACTGACACCACTTCCAGGAGTCAGGTAATGTGCAGCTCCTCCAGGGTGGCAGCCTTAGCCAGTACAGACAGTCGTATGACAGGTTCTCTTTAAAGCCCATGTTATGAAGGTTGCAGCTACACAATGGCCCACAGCATGAAGGTTTTGGTGATTCTGCCCGGCACGGATCACACTCTCCGCTCCAGCTTCAAGATTCTCCAGGAGAGGTTAAGCAGAGTAATAAATAAGGATGGAGCGCAGGGCGAGTCAGGGGGGGGGAGGGGCCTGTATTTGCGCTCAGTAGTCCATTTCACACTCTTCGCTGTCACAACATTCGGGCGGAGCGTCTGTGCCGAAGAAGCGGTCCCCGAAATTACCTGTAGAAGAAACAATGTGCATTAAAGAAATCGGTGACCGACAGGACTAGGAGTCTGCTTCTTTCCCCATGCACAGCACAGTGTAAGGGGTCAGAGGTCACTCACCGATGCCTGGGATGATGTGGAATTCCTGGTTAACGCGTTTATCCACAGCAGTGGTGATGATGCGCACTCGCGGGAAGGCGTACGCCACCGAGTGCACTCCCATCTCCGCCATCAACAGTGAGATTAAGAAGATCTTCTCCTCCTGCACGTCGTGATCCTGTAGACAAGACACACGTTTGACATAGTCCAGACACCAGGATTCCCTAGATTAGTTCAAGTGTATAAACCTCCGAGGATCTCATTTCCCGGAATCAAAATATTCCCATATCCCTATTCATTAGACCAAATCTTCATAGTGACCACCCAAATATTTACGCATAAGACATCCTTATGCAGATTCGTTGCTGACCAGTGTTAATTGTAGATAACTATTTACAGTATGATTTTCCTTAATGTTTGATTGGTTGGGAATATAATGGGTAAAAATATATACAGAAGATAAACTAGATCATGGTTCCCCTAATTATTGCTCTAACATTGTTCCCTGAGCCCTACAGCCACTTATTAGCATAAAATGTTCTACACACAGAGCTAGAATGGTCTTCTACAGAGTATATATCTGCCTCCTACTGGCGCAGTGACATGTTTTCCAATACACGGGAGGTCAGATAGGTTGGAGCTGCAGACCGCAAGGACTGGAGGGTGTGGACATTTCCTTTCACAGATGCTCATACACCCAGTGTGTCCCTTACCAGAAGAACTCGGATCGCCATCATCGCCGCGGCCCCTGTGGACACAGTGCTGTCCATCAGAATGACATAGTCTTCACTGATCTCCTTGGGCAGTCGCAGGTAATGGAGCTGCAAAGAGAACAGAGGTGTGATGAGAGGTGGACTGAAGGAGGGAGAGAAATGTAGGAAACAAAGAGAGGAAGTGAAGAAGGAATGGCGGGAGAGAGAGGAGGAAAAAGGAAGAGGAGGAAAGAGGAACAAAAGAAGAGGAGGACAGAGGAGGAGCAGGGAGAACTGGGGAGTGCAGGACAACATGAAAGAATGGATAGAGAAGGGAAGAACAGCGAGAAGAAAAGAGGGAAGAGAGGAGGAGAGAACAGCTAAAAGAAATAAAATGAAGACAGGAGGAAAGACGAGGACAAAGACAGGAGGAAAGACGAGGGCAAAGACAGGAGGAAAGACGAGGGCAAAGACAGGAGGAAAGACGAGGGCAAAGACAGGAGGAAAGACGAGGGCAAAGACAGGAGGAAAGACGAGGGCAAAGACAGGAGGAAAGACGAGGGCAAAGACAGGAGGAAAGACGAGGGCAAAGACAGGAGGAAAGACGAGGGCAAAGACAGGAGGAAGACGATGGCAAAGACAAGAGGAAGACGGGAGAGGAGAAAGGAGGATATGGCAGAAGGAAGAGGGAAGAGAAGACGAAAATCACACAACAGATAACTGTCAGGTCAGGTGGTCTGCCTCTTTGGAAAAGGGAATGGTACTCTGCAGACAAGATGTATTAAGCACACCTGAATTTCTGATCTGTGGGACAGACATTACTCAGAGGTGCAGAGTCTCCAAATATAGTCAATTGCCTTTTCTTCATGCGCACACTTTCATATCACTCTGCATATTTCCAACACAGTGGACTGTACAGCCATTACATTTTACAATCTGCTCGGGTCCAATGATACAGACCCTCCCCCTTCCCCAACTCTTAAGATTGGATCTCATGAGACCCCCATACAGGCTAAGATGTCTGTATAGTACACCCAGTACAGTAAACTGGTTTCTGGTACGGCACCACACTTGTCTTCCTGATTCCTGCAGGATAATCTAGATGTGACAGGTTCTCTTTGCGCACACACCAGTCACACGTCTGAATATAGCAGGGTGCTGTGTGTGAACAGATGGTGTCTCGGCATGCACCCACCTCGGGCTCCCCTGTGTTGTGATTGGTCTGGATGAGGATTTTGCCCAGGCGGATGTCTTTACACACTGCAGTCAGAGCCTGCTCCATGGTCTCCCCGGCCCGGAGGATGGACACCCCTGTGATCTGTAGGATGACAAAATGACAGTCAGAGCTCAGGGTGGCTATTGGTGAACAAATTCCAGGCTCTATGAGCTCCATACACTTACCATGTTAATATGCAATCACTCCCTTTGTCACCTCATGTGTTATATACATGTAAGAGATTTGGATTTGAGCTCAGACATCTAACAAAGCATTACAAACAAGGGTAGCAAACACTGCATATGGGGATAATATGAAGCTTAGCATTAACAACCCCTGTAGAGGTCTGCGAGTTTCTGGCTTGTGATTGGACAAGCACTTTTTGGTTACACTCACCCTCTGGCGATGGAACCTCTTCCCGTGATACAGGGTGCCCTGCGGGGTCTCCACCGTCACCAGCTGAGAAGAAGAAAGACATTCAGTGTTATGTAACAAGATGTGAGGAGAGGACAAACCCACCATGACCCAGGACACACACACCGAGGAGAGCTCACGTACAATGAGAGGAAAGGGGGATGCAGAGCCAGAGAACACCTACCAGGGGGAGCTACAAACCGAGAATTATGTAGAATTGGGGTTCTGGTGCAAACATCTCAAGCTGGAAAACTTACTGGAAAAATGGGGACAACACCCTCAAGTAAAATGGTGCATTTGTGTGTAGGTTGGGCACACACTCCGAGCGCACTTGCTGTGAGGTACACATTACTGGCATGTAGAATGGGGATGGGGGGGTACACTTTACACTTACTGGGAAAGTGAGGGTACACACTGAACAAATGTAAAATGGGGGGTGCACACTTCTAGAGTATACTCACTGGGAAAAGGAGGGGGTGCACACAGAATGAAGAATCGGGGGTGCACACACCTAAAGTATACTTACTGGAAAAAACAGAATTTTTGTAAAATCTTACCTGTAAAATTCCTTTCTCTGAGTCCTCCGACAGTCGCCTCCTCTAAGTCATCACTATTGGGTATTGTCATCTGCTACGCAGGAGTAGCTAGGCATATAGACTTAGTTAAAAACAAAAGGCATTTGCATGTATACACCCCTGGGGGCTGTCCCATCTGGTCAATACCCCCCTGCAGTGTCCACTCCAAACTCAGATTGGTAGCATAGCAGTAAGAACAAGAACCCCATAGAGAGGCGGGGGCGGCGACTGTCGGAGGACTCAGAGAAAGGAATTTTACAGGTAAGATTTTACAAAAATTCCGTTTTCTCTTACGTCCTCCGACAGTCGCCGCCTCCTCTAAGTCATCACTATTGGGATGTCCCAAAGCAGTATAGACATGAGGGGTGGGAAACGCAACCGTAGAAGAGGCAACGCCGTATCCATATCAGAGAAAGGAACCTTACATCCACTGTAAGAGAACCCACTGGGCAACAGAAAAAACAATGTTCAACAGGAGCAACCGCCCAGGAAAGCAAATACCAACAGCCATCCTTCATGGCACTGCCGCACTGAGAACTTTGCGGCCAAAGGAAGCATCAGCTGATGCCAGAACATCTACTCCGTAGAATTTTGAGAAAGTGTGCACCGGCGACCAAGTCGCAGCCTTGCACACCTGGGCCACCGAGGCCCTATGCCAACAAGCCCAGGACGTACTCACAGATCTAGTAGAGTGCGCCTAAACAGGGAAGGGTGGAACCCAATCCTTCAAAGCATAAGCCTGCTCAATGGTCTGTCTGATCCATTTGGCAATAGTTGCTGCGGACGCAGCCATGCCCTTCCGAGAACCCTCAGGAAGAACCAACAGGGAATCAGTTTGACGAAAGGATTCCGTAGACGACAGGCAAACCCTGATCGCCCGAACAACATCCAAAGAATGCAAGGCAATCTCCTTCGGATGCTTAGGCTTCGTGCAAAGCGAAGGCCGAACAATTTTTTCATTAAGGTGAAATTCAGTGACCACCTTGAGAAGATGGTAGACGCGTTCAGCACAGCCACAGCGTGATCCACCTGTGGCGGCACACACCATCGGGATTCCGTAGCCGGATCAAAGGGATAACTCAACCCAAACCGACTAGGGACCAGGAATGGACGTTGCAACGTGCGCCACTGTTCATTAACAGTGTCATGTAATTCTTCTGGGCAGGGAAAAACCTGCGCAGACTTGCGAGTCCCGTGCGTCCCAAACGGGGACACAACGCCCGGAGGACAGGGCTCCTCTTCAAAATGTAAGGTGTCCCTAACAGACACAATCAATGCGTCCATGGTTGCCCGCTCTGCAGGTGACCCCGGGGAGGGGACATCAACCCCTTCCATCACAGCCTCCCCCTCAGACCCCAAGAGGAGAGGGACCATCTGGGTCCCTGACGAGCAGCACGTTCAGCCATCAGCATTTTCCTATTGGACACCAAAGTCGCCACTACAGCGGCTAAATCAGGTCTCAGAGGGGCCACAGGAGAATCGGGGGCCTCCACCAAGGCTGGTGGAACTTTGCTATCCTGAGAATCCATGCTCAAGTGAGAAAAAAACGGACAGTGCAAGAATTAGGTGCTGTCCCCTTAAAAGCGCTGCGAGTGCGCAGCCCACCGCTCCAGGTATAGAACAGAAAAAAGACCCCCAAACAGGAAGGAGACAAAACGGAGCCAGAAGCGACAGTACAGAGATATATTGAGAGCAATAACCTGCAGAGCCCCCGCAGAGTGTTGCCACTGCTGTCCTGCTTCAGAGAAAGAGGAAGTGCTGTGAAAGTAGGCTGAACTATTCTGCTGCATGTCCCAGGGAAAATGGCTGCCCCATAGAAACGTATGGGAGGCTCCACCAAAATGGCCGCCGACATGCGGCCGGACCGACCGGTCACCGCAAAAATGGCGGCGATTGGCGCCAATTCAGCATGTAGATTCGCCCATAGAGAAGCTCACATGCTTGCCCAGTGTGTAAAATAATGGCGGACCGCGCGGTGTCACCCCGCCGCGGTCCATACACAGTCTGCACCCCCAAACCCCTAAGTGACCCAGGGAAGGGGACCCCTCAAACACACACACAGCGCATGTACAAGCGAAACCCGCAGGGATCGCAGCAGGGGGTCACACAAGGCACAGACATGGGGAACACACAGCAACCAGGACTGCCACCCCACACAGAGGCCCCACACAGAAGCACTTACCTGTACCCGATGGCGTGGGGAGCCTCACAGAACGGAAAGCCGCTGTCCTTATCTGACAGGGAGTGCCGTTTGCTAGGGACATTGCACTGCTGAGCCGCAGATGCGTCCGGTGAGGTAGCCACCTCACAGCTGCATCCCTGCAGCGAACAGGGATGGGTCGTTCATAGTGCCAGGGCGAACCATAGCTGAACGCTCGATGGCGGGCTGGGGGTCCATCTGACCCTCTGTGCCCTGGAGACCCAGGGCGGCCAGTCCGAATCCCAGCACCGCATGACCATCTTCGTCCGAAGAGTCGACTAAAAACTAAAGCTGATCAAATAAACAGCTAGTAAAGAAAGAAAAAAACTGACATTTTTCAATAAAATCAAATAAAAAGGAAGATAGGCTGAGACCGAAGCCCCAGCACAGGGAAAGCCTAACTACTCCTGATGCTAGGCAAATTAAAACTGAGTTGGGAGTGGACACTGCAGGGGGGTATTGACCAGATGGGACAGCCCCCATGGGTGTGTATACATGCAAATGCCTTTTGTTTTTAACTAAGTCTATATGCCTAGCTACTCCTGCGGAGCAGATGACAATAGCCAATAGTGATGACTTAGAGGAGGCGGGGACTGTCGGAGGACGCAAGAGAAAGGAAGGGGGTGCACACTAAAAGAATGAAGAATGGGGGGTGCACACACCTAGAGTATACTTACTGGGAAAAGGAGGGGGATGCACACTAAGGCAATGAATAATGGGGGGGGGGGGGGTGCACACACCTAGAGTATACTTACTGGGAAAAGGAGGAGGGTGCACACTAAGGAAATGAAGAATGGGGGGTGCACACACCTAGAGTATACTTACTGGGAAAAGGAGGAGGGTGCACACTAAGGAAATGAAGAATGGGGGGTGCACACACCTAGAGTATACTTACTGGGAAAAGGAGGGGGTGCACACTAAGGAAATGAATTATGGGGGGGGGGTGCACACACCTAGAGTATACCTACTGGAAAAAGGAAGGGGGTGCACACTAAGAGAATGAAGAATGGGGGGTGCACACACCTAGAGTATACTTACTGGGAAAAGGAGGGGGTGCACACTAAGGAAATGAATTATGGGGGGGGGGGTGCACACACCTAGAGTATACCTACTGGAAAAAGGAAGGGGGTGCACACTAAGAGAATGAAGAATGGGGGGTGCACACACCTAGAGTATACTTACTGGGAAAAGGAAGGGGGTGCACACTAAGAGAATGAAGAATGGGGGGTGCACACACCTAGAGTATACTTACTGGGAAAAGGAGGGGGATGCACACTAAGGCAATGAATAATGGGGGGGGGGGTGCACACACCTAGAGTATACTTACTGGGAAAAGGAGGAGGGTGCACACTAAGGAAATGAAGAATGGGGGGTGCACACACCTAGAGTATACTTACTGGGAAAAGGAGGGGGTGCACACTAAGGAAATGAATTATGGGGGGGGGGGTGCACACACCTAGAGTATACCTACTGGAAAAAGGAAGGGGGTGCACACTAAGAGAATGAAGAATGGGGGGTGCACACACCTAGAGTATACTTACTGGGAAAAGGAAGGGGGTGCACACTAAGAGAATGAAGAATGGGGGGTTCACACACCTAGAGTATACTTACTGGGAAAAGGAGGGGGATGCACACTAAGGCAATGAATAATGGGGGGGGGGGGTGCACACACCTAGAGTATACTTACTGGGAAAAGGAGGAGGGTGCACACTAAGGAAATGAAGAATGGGGGGTGCACACACCTAGAGTATACTTACTGGGAAAAGGAGGGGGTGCACACTAAGGAAATGAATTATGGGGGGGGGGGGGTGCACACACCTAGAGTATACCTACTGGAAAAAGGAAGGGGGTGCACACTAAGAGAATGAAGAATGGGGGGTGCACACACCTAGAGTATACTTACTGGGAAAAGGAAGGGGGTGCACACTAAGAGAATGAAGAATGGGGGGTGCACACACCTAGAGTATACTTACTGGGAAAAGGAGGGGGATGCACACTAAGGCAATGAATAATGGGGGGGGGGGGGTGCACACACCTAGAGTATACTTACTGGGAAAAGGAGGAGGGTGCACACTAAGGAAATGAAGAATGGGGGGTGCACACACCTAGAGTATACTTACTGGGAAAAGGAGGGGGTGCACACTAAGGAAATGAATTATGGGGGGGGGGGGTGCACACACCTAGAGTATACCTACTGGAAAAAGGAAGGGGGTGCACACTAAGAGAATGAAGAATGGGGGGTGCACACACCTAGAGTATACTTACTGGGAAAAGGAGGGGGATGCACACTAAGGCAATGAATAATGGGGGGGGGGGGTGCACACACCTAGAGTATACTTACTGGGAAAAGGAGGAGGGTGCAAACTAAGGAAATGAAGAATGGGGGGTGCACACACCTAGAGTATACTTACTGGGAAAAGGAGGGGGTGCACACTAAGGAAATGAATTATGGGGGGGGGGGTGCACACACCTAGAGTATACCTACTGGAAAAAGGAAGGGGGTGCACACTAAGAGAATGAAGAATGGGGGGTGCACACACCTAGAGTATACTTACTGGGAAAAGGAAGGGGGTGCACACTAAGAGAATGAAGAATGGGGGGTGCACACACCTAGAGTATACTTACTGGGAAAAGGAGGGGGTGCACACACCTAGAGTACACTTACTGGGAAAAGGAGGGTGGGGGCACACTAAGGACATACAATTGTGGGGGAAGGAATTGTTTGGGAAACATTACAGAAATGTGGAATGGGGGTGTACATGTACATTGAGACATGTAGAATAAAGGGGTGTATGCACTACAAAAATGTGGAAGTGGTGGTGGGGGCTGGTTAGCACACACTCTCAGAGCACACTTACTGAGGGGGGGGGGGGGGTGCACACTAAGGGGAGGGTTAACACAAATTTTTTAGAGCACACTTACGATGGCATACACTTTACAGAAATGTGGAACAGGGGTGCACATGCACATCGAGGACATGTGGAATGGCAAGTGTGCAAGATGAGGCATGTGGAATAGGGGGGTGTACACACTGCATACACGCAGAATGGGTGTGTGTGTGTGTGTGTGTGTGTAGGGGGGGGGGGGGGGAGAGAGACAGTGGGCACACACTCTCAGAGAACACCTACTGTGGGATACACTTTACAGAAATGTGGAACAGGGGTGCACATGCACATCGAGGACATGTGGAATGGCAAGTGTGCACATTAAAGCATGTGGAATAGGGGGGTGCACACACTACATACATGCAGAATGGGTGGGGGAGAGACGGTGAGCACACACTCTCAGAGAACACTTACTGTGGGGTACACATTACTGAATGGGGGTGGGTGTGCACATATGTAGAATAGGAGGATGGAAACGTAGAATGTGTGTGTGTGTGTGAGAGAATATTGATAAATTGTAGAAGTGGGGAGGAATGAGCGCATGCTCAGAGCACACTTACATTAAGAGGTAGGAAGGAGAGGGCGTGCTCGATGAGTAGACGCATTAGGCGTTTGGAGTAGAAGATGAACTCATCTCGGTTGGTGTCTTTGTTCCTGGAGAAGGTGGAGAACAGGTAAGTATAAGGTGATAATGGAAGGGGGGGGTCACCTCCAGCACAGATAAATGGGGGGTCTCACCTGATGATGGTGTGCATTCCACGCACTTGGGGCGTATTCTGGAGGACACTCAGGGTTTCAGGAAGAGGCTGTCCCTGGTGGGCCGAGGCCAGAGCTGCCCTGATGACAGGGAAATGAAGGAGATTAGACCTAAGAACATACACTGCAACCCACAGCAGCCTCCACCCACACACAGTCACCCTGCAAGGGGAGGGGCTGAGAACACCCGCTGCAATGGAAGGGGCCCCTTGCACCCAGATGTGCACAGAATACCAACCAAGTGTCTTAGGTGGATCTGGAAAACAAGGCATGCTGGGAAATCCGACACACAGCACAGCTTCAACACAGGCTGCCCTACTCCACCATACATCACATTTCACACCCAACATATAGAGATGAGCCTAAAAGCACACATACTCAAGCAATCTAATTCACCCCTTTTTCATACTCCTAATGCACTGATTGGTTGATGGATCCATTGAGATTGAATTACTCTGCAGAGGACTGTAAGGGAGAACATTTCATCGGGGGGGGGAGCCTAAATAATGACATAGGATGACCACCTGCAGACAAAAAAACACTGGGGCTCCCTTACTGGCAGTACATGAAATGCACCACAGACTGGTAAGCTGCAAGGCATTACATTTTTTTTTCTTGGGTTTAGATACACTTTAATGTTCAGGAGGTCCTACATGGCATCTGTCCAGGATTGGAGCTTAACCAATGTTCAGGAGGTACCACATGGCATCTGTCCAGGATTGGAGCTTAACCAATGTTCAGGAGATCCTACATGGCATCTGTCCAGGATTGGAGCTTAACCAATGTTCAGGAGGTCCTACATGGCATCTGTCCAGGATTGGAGCTTAACCAATGTTCAGGAGGTCCTACATGGCATCTATCCAGGATTGGAGCTTAACCAATGTTCAGGAGGTCCTACATGGCATCTGTCCAGGATTGGAGCTTAACCAATGTTCAGGAGGTCCTACATGGCATCTATCCAGGATTGGAGCTTAACCAATGTTCAGGAGGTCCTACATGGCATCTATCCAGGATTGGAGCTTAACCAATGTTCAGGAGGTCCTACATGGCATCTATCCAGGATTGGAGCTTAACCAATGTTCAGGAGGTCCTACATGGCATCTATCCAGAATTGGAGCTTAACCAATGTTCAGGAGGTCCTACATAGCATCTATCCAGGATTGGAGCTTAACCAATGTTCAGGAGGTCCTACATGGCATCTATCCAGGATTGGAGCTAAACCAATGTTCAGGAGGTCCTACATGGCATCTATCCAGGATTGGAGCTTAACCACTTACGGACCGCCCACTATAGACATCAGTACGTTTTAAATACCGAGGTTATGGCAGCAGATAGCTGCTATAACCCCGGTAATTTTTTTAAACAGCAGGCGATCCTCTTTAACATAAGGGTGGTCCCAACGGCGGATTCAGCGGGAGGGGGGGGGTCACCTCTCCCGCCGCTTCCTGGTCGTTTTTCCCCGCTTACTGGACCCGTTAGTAGCAGGGAAAACGATCCGGTCCACGCTCCTCTCAGGCAGGAAGTCAAGTGAGGCAAGATGGCCCCCACTCCACTCTATGGCCTTGGAGGACGTCATACATCGCTTACTAGCAAAGGATTTAAACAAACCATTTTTTTTTTCATTTTTTAGTGTAGATGTGAGGTCTTTTTGACCCCAGATCTCACATTAAAGAGGACCTGTCCTGCTTATTTATATTACAAGGGATGTTTACATTCCTTGTAATAGGAAAAAAAAAAATATAAAAAAAAACAAATAGATAAAATAAATAGGAAAAAAAAAAAAAAATGAAAAGCGCCCTGTCTCCGTTAGCTCACACGCAGAAGCGAACGCATACGCGCCGCCATATGGTGGGCATAAGTCCCGCCCACATATGTAAAGAGTGTTCAAACCACACATGAAGTATCGCGATCATCAGAGCGAGAGCAATAATTTGAGCCCTAAACCTCCTCTAACTCCAAACTGGTAACCTGTAGAATTTTTTAGACTGTCCCCTTTGGGGATTTTTAAGTACCAATGTTTTCACCATTCCACGAGCGTGCGAAATTTTGAAGCCCGACATGTTGGGTCTCTATTTACTCGGCGTAACATTATCTTTCACAATATAGAAAAAAAAGTGGGCTAACTTTACGGTTTTCCTATTTTTTTTCAAAAAAAAAAAAAAGGGATTTTTTTCCAAAATAAGACCGCTGCACAAATACGGTGTGATAAAAAGATATTGCAACCATCCCCATTTTATTCTCTATGGTCACTGCTAAAAAAAAAAAACTGAATTTTTGTAAAATCTTACCAGTAAAATTCCTTTCTCTGAGTCCTCCGACAGTCGCTGCCTCTTCATATTCGTCACAATGGGGTAATTAACCTTTGCTCCGTAGGAGTAGCTAGGCAACAGAATATGTCAATATTAAAGCTTTTAACATATCCCACCCCAGGGGGGTGGTCCCCTCAGTCAATACCCTCCTACTTCCTGTATCCATACCTCAGTCTCAGTAGAATAGCAGTAGAGTATACAACCAAACCCCAAAAGAGGGGCAGGGGCGGCGACTGTCGGAGGACTCAGAGAAAGGAATTTTACAGGTAAGATTTTACAAAAATTCCGTTTTCTCTTAAGTCCTCCGACAGTCGCCGCCTCTTCATATTCGTCACAATGGGGACGTCCCAAAGCAGTGCAAACATTAGCCGCGCCTAAGGCAACGCAGTCTCCACATCAGAGAAAGGAACCTTACCGAGGGAAGGAAACCTGCTGGGCAGCATGAAAAAAACTTGCTCAACAGGAGCAACAACCCAGGAAAAACAAATAACCTAGGGATAAAAAAAAAAAAACATACCCAAACAGCCAAGGGTCCAAAACAAGGGACCCTAAGGAACTGCCGCACTAAGAACCTTGCGGCCAAAGGAAGCATCTGCCGATGCCTGAACATCCACCTTGTAGAACTTTGAGAAGGTGTGAACGGACGACCAAGTCGCCGCCTTACACACCTGGGCCACAGAAGCCCGATGATGACAGGCCCAAGACGTACTCAGAGATCTGGTAGAGTGCGCCTTCACAGGCATAGGAGGAACTTGTCCCTTCAGAGCATAAGCCTGTTCAATGGTCTGTCTGATCCATTTGGCGATGGTAGAAGCCGACGCCGCCATGCCCTTCCGAGGTCCCTCTGGAAGGACAAATAAAGAATCCGACTTACGAAAAGATTCAGTCCATTTTAGGTAAACCCTAATCGCCCGAACAACATCCAAGGAGTGCAAATCCACCTCCTTCGGATGTTTAGGCTTCGCGCAGAGCGAAGGCAAGACAATGTCCTCATTGAGGTGAAATTCCGAAATCCTCTTCGGAAGAAAAGAAGGGTTAGGTCGCAAGACCACCTTATCCAAGTGAATGACCAAATACGGAGACCTGCAGGACAAAGCAGCCAGCTCCGACACTCTGCGAGCCGAAGTGATCGCCACCAAAAAGGCAACCTTTTTGGACAACATGGACAACGAGATCTCCCTGATGTTTTCAAAAGGAGCATGTTGTAACACGGAGAGAACAAGATTCAAGTCCCAAGGAGGCAGAGGTTCCCTCCTAGGAGGGACCAGATGTCGCACCCCTTGAACAAAGGTGCTAACCAAGGAGTTAGACGCCACAGGACGTTGAAAGAGAACAGCCAGCGCAGAAATCTGACCCTTGATCGTAGCCAGCGCCAAACGCTGGTCTACACCCGTTTGAAGGAAGGACCACACCCTAGACACCGAGTATGTGCGAGGGGAACACCCCCTGGACTCACACCAGGCAAAATAGGCCTTCCAAGTACGGTAATAGACCTTCCCCGAGGAAGACTTCTTCGCGTTCATCAAAGTGTGAATGACCTCAGGGGAGAGACCCCTATCCTTCAGGACCTCGGTTTCAACAGCCAGGCCGTCAAAGCCAGCGACTGTAAAGCAGGATGGAATATCGGCCCTTGAGACAGAAGATCTTCTCGAAGAGGCAGACGCTACGGGGCGTCGACCGCCAGATTCACGAGGTCTGCGTACCAGGACCGGCGAGGCCAGTCCGGCGCCACAAGAATCACCGTGTGCGGTTCCGAGTTCAACCTGCGAACAGACGAGACGCGAACAGGTCCACATCTGGAAGACCCCACTTCGCGCACAACATCTGGAAGACATCCGGGTGGAGGGACCATTCCCCCTGGTCCAGGGACTGGCGACTCAGATAATCCACCTGCCAGTTCTCCACCCCCGGAATGTGAACCGCCGTTATCGCCGGGACGTGTGTCTCGGCCCAGGACAGAATGTCAGGCCACTTCCCGAGCCGCTCGGGCACTCCTGGTGCCCCCTTGGTGGTTGATGTAGGCCACCGCCGTGGCATTGTCCGTCTGCACCCGAACCGGACGGCCCTGCAGCCTGTCCGTCCAACGTCGAAGGCAGAGATTTATCGCTCGCAATTCCAGAATGTTGATCGTAAGGGAGGATTCCTCCTCCGACCAAGTTCCCTGGGCGGACAGAACGCCCAGAACACCACCCCAGCCCAGACAGGCTGGCATCCGTGGTGACCACCGTCCATGAGAGAGAACGAAAAGACTTGCCCCCCGACACCACCGGGGACTGGAGCCACCACAGAAGATCCCTTCTGGTGCGATGGCCCAACGAAATCTGGAGATCCAGAGATTGCGGTCGCCCGTCACACCTGGACAGGATCTCCGCTTGGACACCCCGCGTGTGAAACTGGGCGAAGGGAATCGCCTCGAAAGTCGAGACCATCAATCCCAAACATCGCATGCACGTCCGGAGTGACGAGCACGGAACGTCCCTGAGGGACCTGATTTCTTCCTGAAGAGTCCTGAGCTTGTCGTCCGGTAGGAAGACCCTCGCCTGGACCGAGTCCAGAATCATTCCCAGGTAGGGAAGACGAACCGACGGGCACAGCGTCGATTTTGGAAAGTTTATCGTCCAACCAAACTCCTGCAGAGTCTGCATTATGACGGACAGGTCCTTCACCAGACCCTGGCTGGTCGCAGACCGAACCAGAATGTCGTCCAGATACCCCAGGACAGAGATGCCCTGGGCTCTCAACAAAGCCAGAACCGGTGCAAGCACCTTGGTGAACACCCGTGGAGCCGAAGCGAGACCAAAGGGTAGCGCCACGAATTGGTAATGATCCTCCGCAATGGCGAATCGAAGATACCTCTGGTGATCCTGGGCACGGTGAACAGATTGGAATAGAACCCCCGAAATCTGTCCCGATGAGGCACCGGAACCACCACTCCCTGAGCTCGCAGGTCCCGCACCGCCAGGTGAAGATCCCGCAACCGCTCCGGAGACAGTTGAAGATTTGAGGGAAAAAATCTGCTCGCCGGCCGAGAGAGAAACTCGATCTTGTAGCCAGATCGAACGATTTCCTGAACCCACCTGTCCCGAACACAGGCCATCCAGGGTTGAAGAAAACCGAGCAAACGTCCCCCCACCCCAGAACTGGGTGAGGGCGCCCCTTCAGGCCGCATTGTTATGGGCAGCGGATCCGGACTGGCCGGACTTCTGCTTACCTGTCCACGGCTTCTTTTGGGAGCCTTGACCTTTGAAGGGCTTGCCCTTATAGTGCGACCGAAAGGCACGAAAGGACCCCTGAGAGGGCCGAAAAGAAGCATGCTTCTTACCCGGAGCAACCTTAGCCTTGTGGGATTGGGGTAATAGCGTGCTCTTGCCACCCGTGATCCCTTTTATCAGCGTATCCAAGGGTTCGCCAAAAAGGCGAAATCCCGTATAGGGTAGATTAGCTAAGGTTTTGCGCGAAGATTGGTCCACAGACCAACACTTCAGCCAAATCAGGCGGCGTGACAACACCGCCACGCTGTGCACACGTGCAGCCAACGGGACTATATCCAAGTCCGCATTACACAAATACATGACACCCTGATGGATTTGATCTACCATAGCCAGCGTCGCCGGGGGGGCAGAGTCAGCCACCAGGACGCGCCTAAGTACCTGCGTCCAATCCACGACAGCCTGAGCTGCCATAAGAAAAGCAAAAATAGCTTTCAGCATGGAACCGGTAACCGAATAAGTATGACGGGCAAGAGACTCCAGCCTCCTGTCCGTGGCATCCCGGAACACCGGGGTATCCTCAGCAGGAATCGCAGTGGACTTATTCAAAACCGCCACCGCGTGATCCACCGGAGGTGGCACACACCAACGTTCATCAGTAGCGGGTAAGAAAGGATACCGCAGCTTGAACCTACTTGGCACAGCAAAAGGCTTCCGTATATTGCGCCATTGTTCACTAACAGCGCGCTGAAAATCCTCAGTGCAAGGAAAAACCTGCGATGATTTGCGTCTTCGCTGCGTCCCATAAGAGGCCAGGACAGCAGGAGGACAAGGCTCATCCTGCAAACGCAGTGTGTGTTTGATAGAAGCAACCAAGTCATCCATGAGTGCAAGCTCTTCAGACGAGCCAGGGGGGGAATTATCAACCCCTTCAACCTCAGCCTCCACTTCTGATCCCACAAGATCCAGGGAGGAACGGGACCCCGATAAGGAGACCCCAGCCATAGCAGCCCCATCACCCTCACCCTCGGAATCCGAGGAAATAGAAACCCTGGGCCGTTTTGTGGATTGAGCAGCCACAAGCATTTGCACCTGAGCAGCAAGGTTAGCCACAACAGTAGCCAAATCACCCCCCTCGGGGGAAGCAGCAGCAGTCCCCTGGCCCCCCACTAAGGTGAGAGGAAATTTGCTTTCCTGAGAATCCATGCCCCCAAAAGTGTGTTAGGAAGAAAAGGAGTACTGCCCCTTTAACAGCGCGGCGAGCGCAGCCCACCGCACACAATCACACACCGACCCCCACAGGGATAAACACAAAACTTAGGCAAGGAATACAGGGATAAGGAAGATAAACCTGGAGAGACCACTCAGCTGCTGCACCGATCGCTGTTGCTCAGGGAAAGGAAGTGATGAAACACAGACCGCTCCTATAAAGCCTATGGAAGGCTCCACAAACATGGCCGCCGGTGAGGGACTAGCAAAGGCAGAGCATGCAGCGCTGACATGCGGCCCGAGCGATCGCCACCAAAATGGCGGCGCTTGGCGCCAAAAACGCCGCTCCCATCACATAGATATGGCCAGCACACGCCTGCAGCTATTATAAAAATGGCGGACCGCCGTAGCGGCCGTGGCATGTATGCACCAACATGTATAACATCATGTCCTATAACATACAGCATGTCACACAGATAATCACAGTATTAACACTGAACAGTGTACAACAGCCCCCCTCCTTGCAGCCCACAGCAGCATTAAACCAGACAGGGAGCCCAACCGTGTGAACAGGCATGCAGGGTTACACAGTCCCAGACTGACACCCACTACACATACAGGTCCCCACACAGAGTACACTTACCTCCTGAATGGCGTGGGGAACCCGCACAAGCGATCAAGCCACTGCACATGGGACAGGGAGAGTCGCAGCCAGGACGCAGTAGAACTGCGGTGCGAAACCGCATGGCGTCCAGTGAGGTAGCCACCTCACCATAGCATCCCTGCAGCGAACAGGGATGGGTCGTTCACACATGCCAGGAAAAGCACCTGACTGAACGCTCGATGGCAGGCTGGGAAGCCACTGGCCCACAACCTGCGACCAGGGGGGCCAGCCCGAGACCCAGCCTGCACGATCCTCTTCATCAGAAGAACTAACTAATGCTGACAAAAGTAACAGCTAGGTAAAGAGAGAGAAAAAAACTCAAATAATATCAAAAAAAGAAGATAAAGGCTGAGACAAAATGTCCCAGCATAGAAACATCCAGCCACTCCTGAAAGCTAGACAATGAAACTGAGGTATGGATACAGGAAGTAGGAGGGTATTGACTGAGGGGACCACCCCCCGGGGGTGGGATATGTTAAAAGCTTTAATATTGACATATTCTGTTGCCTAGCTACTCCTACGGAGAAAAGGTCAATTACCCCATTGTGACGAATATATGAAGAGGCGGCGACTGTCGGAAGACGTAAGAGAAATATATATATATATATATATTATATATATATATATATATATATATATATATATATATATATATATATATATATATATATATATATATATATATATATATATATATATATATATATATATATATATATAATGTTTGGGGGTTCTAAGTAATTTTCTAGTTAAAAAAAAAAAAAAAAATATTTTAAACTTGTTAACAACAAGTGTCAAAAAAAGGCCTGGTCCAGAAGTGGTTAAAAGCCTCCCATTTTGATCAAGAGATCAGATTCTAGCTCAACAAGTGGCTTGTTTGTGATCTCCACGTGTCATTTTCTCTACTTTCTAATATTCATTTTGTAGCTCCTTTTCTATATAAAACCTTTAAAACCTCTGTGAAGTGTGTTTCTTTCCTTACCAACTGGTGGAGAATGCGGGCAATAAAATATGAATGTCACACACTATACATCGTATATTAGACCAAAAAGGGTATTATAAGAATTAAAATGTATGCAACACACTATACACTGTATATTAGAACACAACACACTATACTCTGCAGGGCCGAACACACACAGGATCATATACATTTTATATATATGGCACACGGTTTACTCTTTATATTAGGACACACACACGCTACTCTATTTATTAGAGCACGCAGTGTCGTATGACAACGGGTATCATGCTTGTGTGTGAACATACATCCTTTATTTCTGATGTGACACACACACGTGCAGGACAAGACATGCAGTCGCCCTCACATGTCCCAACGCTGCATCCTCTGGAGTACGGCAGGAGGGGTATACGGATGTACAGGAGTTGAAGGTTAAACCCAAGAGGAGAAGAAAGCGTGATAATCATGAATAAAGAAGGACAGACCACACAGGGGGAGAACACAGATTGGGGGGGGGGGGAGGGGGGGGTCACTCACAGGGAATGGGTACATGGAGGGGAAAGACACATGGAGTACACACTGAGGAGTGGGGATGGAGGCACCTAAAGTACAGAGTCTCATGGGGGTGAGTTGGAGGACACACAAAAAGGTGAAAGAACATGCAGAATGAAAGGAGGATGATGAGGTGATGACTAAGCCATAGGTAGGTGAAGGTCAGTGTGACCTATGTTGGTGAAGGGGGAAATCGAATGATCAGTGTGAGTGGTGGTGGGCTGGGATAAGTGCAAGCTGTGGGAGCAGTCAGTCTGAGCCATAGGGGGGTCAGTGCAAGGCATGGGCATGATCAGTGAGAGCTCAGGGGGTAATGGGGTGACAGAATAAGCCATGGGGGCACGGAGAGGTCAGTGTTAGTGGTGAGCTGGGATAAATGCAATCTGCGGGAGCAGTCAGTCTGAGTCAGGGGGATCATTGCAATCCATGGGCATGGGAGTGATCAGTGCGAGCATTGGAGGGGGGGTCAGCGAGAGCCCAGGGGGTGGTGGGATGACAGAATGAGCCATGGGGGCACAGAGATGTCAATGTAAATGGTGGGCTGGGGTAAAAAGCAAGCTGTGGGAGCGGTCATTCTGAGCCATAGAGGAGGTCATTGCAAGCCATGGGCGTGATCAGTGCGAGCAGTGGAGGGGGGTCAGCGAAAGCCCAGGTGGTGGTGGGATGACAGAATGAGCCATGGGGGCATAGAGGTCAGTAAGTGGTGGGCTGGAGTAAAAGCAAGCTGCAGGAGTGGTCAGTCTGAGTCATAGAGGGGTCAGTGCAAGCCAAGGGCATGGGAGTGATCAGTGAGAGCAGTAGAGGGAGGTCATTGACAGCCCAGGGGGTGGTGGGCAGACAGTATGTGCCATGGGGGAACAGAGAGGCAAGTGGTGGTGGGCTGGGGTAAATGCAACCACACGAGCAGTCTGAGTCATAAGGGGGTCAGTGCAAGCCACGGGCATGATCAGTGCGAGCAGTGGAGGGAGGTCAGTGAAAGCCTGGAGGGGTGGTTGGCAGACAGTATGAGCCATGGGGGCACAGAGAGCTCAGTGTATGTGGTGGGCTGGGGTAAATGCAAGCTGCAGGAGCAGTCAGAGTCATTGGGGGGGGGGGGGGTCAGTGCAAGCCAAGGGCATGGGATTGATCAGTGAGAGCAGTGGAGGGAGGTCATTGAGAGCTCAGGGGGTGGTGGGTACACAGTATGAGCCATGGATGTAACAGAGCAGTCATTGTGAATGGTGGTGGGCTAGGATAAATGCAAGCAGCAGGAGCAACCAGTCTGAGCCATAAAGTGGTCCAAGCAAGCCCTTTAAAGGTGTTCAGTGAGAGCCCAGGGGGTGGTGGGCAGACAATATAAGCTGTGGGAGCATGGAGAGATAGATCAGTGAGAGCAGTCATAGGCTGCAGTTAGTGCAATGTGTGCAGGGATGTGGGGGTGAAGACCCATACATACATACTATAATCTGCTCATACAGAAGACTTCCCTCCCTCACCAAAAACACAAATATACCAAGACCCAACCCCACCCCCACCCCACCCAGCCATTCCCGTCATCCTACCTCACCGTGATCTCCCGCTGACACAGCAAGGCCAACCCAGGGGTTAAAGGTCACAGCACGCAGGGTCACAAATGTTAGGAAGAGAAAAAGGAGAGACACCGTGAGACAGGTGATCAGTCATAGTAGAGGGGACATGCTTGAGGAAGGGGGATGGGGGGATCCAGCATGCACAATACATCTTTACTATAGAACCTCAGGAGGTCTGTACATAGCACAGACATCTAGTGACCGATAACTGGCGGACCTGACTTTCTCACTAGAACTCTGACCTACATCTAGGCACTGTGCAGGTCAAATACTGACCCACAATAAATCAGCAGGGAATCATTTAGATAAAGAGGCTCATACACTACTATTAAAAAGAGAAATATAGCATCTACCATTTCTGACTTGGATCTTAAAAAGGAACAAGCTCTGGGGCAGTCAGTCTGATCCCGGCGTCATAAGCGGGGGTCACTGGCATGGAACAGGCATTCATTCAGAGAGGTCTAATTCAGCCCTCAATGATTACCTTGTGACTCCTATAGTGAAGGAGGGACGACAGTCCTGGGAATTTTTTTAAAGCAATAGCAGAATATCAATTTTAGCAATGGTGCTCTTTAATAAGGACTTGTCAGTTTCTGGTGATACAGAGAATAAGATATAAAATGCAGCGCTGTAAATAAAATCCTGTATATATATATTATGGAAACATAACTTCAATTGAGGATAATATTATGGAACAGTCCAATCCACCAAAACACCATGGTAAGTGAAGAAATCCGTCAACTTGGTACTGGAAATAGTGAGAACCTCCACCACACATAAAGTGACCAATTGGCCTCTTACCAGATATAGGTGACCAATGCTCTCACAAAGGTCGCCAAACGTTTTTGCTCAAAGCAGGACGGTCAACTTCCAGAAAGTGTTAGCAGAAGCTCCCAGGATCCATAGATCACCTCCCAAGGACAGGATCAACCATGTAACGTCCCTCTCAAATATGAAATATAGAGACAGGGAAAGACCATGGTGCAGTATGTTCCAATATAAAATTTATTTAAAATTAGGTGCACTCACCACATGTAAGAGCATAAAAAGACCTTCAGTATAAAATCCAATAACCGCTGACAAGCGGTACGTTCAATCCGGCTTGTGACGTAGACGCTGGTGGCTCCGCCTACATGTTTCGCAGGCAACTGCGTCATCAGGGGGGGGAGTGAGCAGCGTTATAGACGTCTTTTAAAGGCTAATCAAATCCGGAAGTGCAAGGGATCATCCGACACGCCCTCGGGGGTCACACAGGAAGTGAAAACCACACCTGGACCGCATTAAGACACCGGAAGGAGTTCTCAGACCTTGAGACTAATGGCTAATGGACCGGAAGTATACCCTCACTCCGGAAACAAAACAAACGATCACCTCCCGGAAGGATACATCCGCCCTCCAAGGGAGGGATCATTACATAATATCCCAATGTCCATAGATGGAAAAAAGCCATAAGTCCGCAAACGGGAAAAAATTACAAAAATTGTACTAGAATCTTAAATTAATAGAAACAGCCCTATAGACCATCCAAGGACCCATAAGAGCCATTGCATAAAACCGGATATGAATACTCAAACCCAAACCGGGGGAGAAATATAAAAAAGGTCGAGGTCACAAGCCAGAAGAACTACAATTACAACAAACATATACAATAGTGATATAAAATACCCAAAATATATATAAACAATACCTCAATGTATACAGATTAGGTGAATACGCAAAAGTTAACACAACTTAACATAAAATATTAAATCAAAAATAATTTATGCCAGGATAATAATTTATAACCACATAAGACAAAGTATCCAAGGTTAGCTGTTGTTAATGAATGAATTTAGATCCAGGTCTACATTTAAACCAGACGGCCTAAGACATTTGAGGAGATAAATCCATCGAGTCTCCAACTGGGAGATACCTCTACGTAGGTTGCCACCCCGCCAGTTGGACTTAGAAAGATCGATGACCATGAAGGAGGTCCCTGTAGGGTCCCTCCCATGATACTTGTCATAATGCTTGGACAAGTTATGCTTCGTAAAACCCCTGCGAATGTTACCGATGTGCTCATTCATTCTCACCCAAAACTCCCTAATGGTGCGCCCTACATAATGTAGCCCACAGGGGCAGGTGATTAAGTACACTACCCTTTTTGTGCTGCATGTTGCAAAACATTTGATGTCATAGGTTAAACCCGTCGCATTGCCCAAAAATTGGGTGTACTTCCGCTGTTTCAAATGATTAATTGAACAGACAGCACAGCGTCTGCATGGGTAGAAACCATCTCTGTCAAAGAAGAATTTAGGTCTAATGGGAGGTTCAATGATGTTTGGTGCTATCCTCAACCTTAGTGGAGGGGCACCCCTAAAGATAACTGGAGGCTGATCTGGAATCATAGATCCCAGAACCCTGTCACCCTTCAAAATGTCCCAATGCTTGGCCAAAATTCTTTTCACCAAGTAGTGGTGAGAGGAATAGGACGTGAAAAAGGAAAACCGAGGTGAAAACCTGGTTGTCTCCGCCACCGACCTATTAGCAGATAGAACCTCCCTCTCGGGGTACAAGATCAGACTCCTATCCATCTCCGCGATAGTTTGAATCACGGAGTCAAGTTCATCTGATCCATAACCTCTGTCCAGGAAGCGTCCTTTTAGAACCTGGGCCTCCTCAAGGAAGTCCTGCAACAAAGTGCAGTTCCTTTGCAGTTGATTTGGGGTGGGGACAGGGACTCTTTAGAGTCCTTTTTCTCCAATCTGAACAACAATGATCGTGGTATAGCCCTGAAACATGACATCAGTATGGAGGAGATTAGTTTTCTGGATTTGAGGATTCGAGTCCAGGATAATAAACTAATCACATCCACGTTCTTTAAGGAAACGGACCGTAACGGGTTCATCAGCCTGGAGAGCTGTCATCATAGACCCTGGCTAAAAGGTGTCCCAAAGAGTCAGTTTCGGAGACTCAGGAGGAACTGCACTTTGTTGCGGGACTTCCTTGAGGAGGCCCAGGTTCTAAAAGGACGCTTCCTGGACAGAGGTTATGGATCAGATGAACTTGACTCCGTGATTCAAACTATCGCGGAGATGGATAGGAGTCTGATCTTGTACCCCGAGAGGGAGGTTCTATCTGCTAATAGGTCGGTGGAGGAGACAACCAGGTTTTCACCTCGGTTTTCCTTTTTCACGTCCTATTCCTCTCACCACTACTTGGTGAAAAGAATTTTGGCCAAGCATTGGGACATTTTGAAGGGTGACAGGGTTTTGGGATCTATGATTCCAGATCAGCCTCCAGTTATCTTTAGGGGTGCCCCTCCACTAAGGTTGAGGATAGCACCAAACATCATTTAACCTCCCATTAGACCTAAATTCTTCTTTGACAGAGATGGTTTCTACCCTTGCAGACGCTGTGCTGTCTATTCAATTAATCATTTGAAACAGCGGAAGTACACCCAATTTTTGCGCAATGCGACGGGTTTAACCTATGACATCAAATGTTTTGCAACATGCAGCACAAAAAGGGTAGTGTACTTAATCACCTGCCCCTGTGGGCTACATTATGTAGGGCGCACCATTAGGGAGTTTTGGGTGAGAATGAATGAGCACATCGGTAGCATTCGCAGGGGTTTCCCGAAGCATAACTTGTCCAAGCATTATGACAAGTATCATGGGAGGGACCCTACAGGGACCTCCTTCATGGTCATCGATCTTTCTAAGTCGAACTGGCGGGGTGGCAACCTACGTAGAGGTATCTCCCAGTTGGAGACTCGATGGATTTATCTCCTCAAATGCCTTAGGCCGTCTGGTTTAAATGTAGACCTGGATCTAAATTCATTCATTAACAACAGCTAACCTTGGATACTTTGTCTTATGTGGTTATAAATTATTATCCTGGCATAAATTATTTTTGATTTAATATTTTATGTTAAGTTGTGTTAACTTTTGCGTATTCACCTAATCTGTATACATTGAGGTATTGTTTATATATATTTTGGGTATTTTATATCACTATTGTATATGTTTGTTGTAATTGTAGTTCTTCTGGCTTGTGACCTCGACCTTTTTTATATTTCTCCCCCGGTTTGGGTTTGAGTATTCATATCCGGTTTTATGCAATGGCTCTTATGGGTCCTTGGATGGTCTATAGGGCTGTTTCTATTAATTTAAGATTCTAGTACAATTTTTGTAATTTTTTCCCGTTTGCGGACTTATGCCTTTTTTCCATCTATGGACATTGGGATATTATGTAATGATCCCTCCCTTGGAGGGCGGATGTATCCTTCCGGGAGGTGATCGTTTGTTTTGTTTCCGGAGTGAGGGTATACTTCCGGTCCATTAGCCATTAGTCTCAAGGTCTGAGAACTCCTTCCGGTGTCTTAATGCTGTCCAGGTGTGGTTTTCACTTCCTGTGTGACCCCCGAGGGCGTGTCGGATGATCCCTTGCACTTCCGGATTTGATTAGCCTTTAAAAGACGTCTATAACGCTGCTCACTCCCCCCCCTGATGACGCAGTTGCCTGCGAAACATGTAGGCGGAGCCACCAGCGTCTACGTCACAAGCCGGATTGAACGTACCGCTTGTCAGCGGTTATTGCATTTTATACTGAAGGTCTTTTTATGCTCTTACATGTGGTGAGTGCACCTAATTTTAAATAAATTTTATATTGGAACATACTGCACCATGGTCTTTCCCTGTCTCCATATTTCATATTTGAGAGGGACGTTACATGGTTGATCCTGTCCTTGGGAGGTGATCTATGGATCCTGGGAGCTTCTGCTAACACTTTCTGGAAGTTGACCGTCCTGCTTTGAGCAAAAACGTTTGGCGACCTTTGTGAGAGCATTGGTCACCTGTATCTGGTAAGAGGCCAATTGGTCACTTTATGTGTGGTGGAGGTTCTCACTATTTCCAGTACCAAGTTGACGGATTTCTTCACTTACCATGGTGTTTTGGTGGATTGGACTGTTCCATAATATTATCCTCAATTGAACTTATGTTTCCATAATATATATACAGGATTTTATTTACAGCGCTGCATTTTATATCTTATTCTCTGTATCACATTGTGGTTTGTGCCAGCTGCTCACTTTGGTAGCGCGGATATTCAGTTTGTTTATATTAGTTTCTGGTGAAGCGCCATCAATTTATCACAAGGAGAAGCAGGGCTCTGGGCATAAAATTTGGCTGACAGTGGTGGGGTTGGGCTTCAGAAGTTGTAACAGACAGTCATTAAGAAGGTAAAAGACACCCATGGCTTTCATCTCAGTGGAATTCCCTCCTGTGTCTGGGACACCTTTGTTGTGTAGCAGCATGGAGGGATCTCCACTACCCATAATCCATCAGGCCACCCAAAAGAGCTCTTATAGCATCAGCCGGAGTCTGTCTGGCAGCACTGAGATATGCCTCACCAGCAGGGGACAGACAGATATACCCCTGCTGCTGGGAAAGTCTCCTCCAACTAACTATATGAGGAGTCACAAGACATTTCATTGGAAATCTAAAGTCCTAACATTTTCTAAGTGTCCCCAACCCAGATAACTAAGTGGCTAAATACCCCTTCATGACTTTTCAAACCGATCCCTAACTGGAGCCCTTTACTATCAGCTCCCCCATCTAACACTTCATCCTTCTTTGCCTGATCCCTAACCTGGGCCCTTTACTGTACAGCTCATCCTTCCCTACTCCCTAACCTGTGCCCTTTACTATACAGATCACCCTTCCCTACTCCATCCCTAACCTGAGCCCTTTAGTATCATCTCACCCTTCCTTACTCCATCCCTAACCTGTGCCCTTCACTATCAACTCATCTTTCCCTAACCTGAGCCCTTTACTATCATCTCGCCCTTCCCTACTCCATCCCTAACCTGAGCCCTTTACTATCATCTCACCCTTCCCTACTCCATCCCTAACCCGAGCCCTTTAGTATCATCTCGCCCTTCCCTACTCCATCCCTAACCCGAGCCCTTTACTATCATCTCGCCCTTCCCTACTCCATCCCTAACCTGAGCCCTTTACTATCATCTCACCCTTCCCTACTCCATCCCTAACCTGTGCCCTTCATCTCACCCTTCCCTACTCCATCCCTAACCTGAGCCCTTTAGTATCATCTCACCCTTCCTTACTCCATCCCTAACCTGTGCCCTTCACTATCATCTCACCCTTCCCTACTCCATCCCTAACCCGAGCCCTTTACTATCATCTCGCCCTTCCCTACTCCATCCCTAACCCGAGCCCTTTACTATCATCTCACCCTTCCCTACTCCATCCCTAACCTGTGCCCTTCATCTCACCCTTCCCTACTCCATCCCTAACCTGAGCCTTTTACTATCATCTCGCCCTTCCCTACTCCATCCCTAACCTGAGCCCTTCATCTCACCCTTCCCTACTCCATCCCTAACCTGAGCCCTTCACCATCAGCTCATCCTTCTCTACTCAATCCCTAACCTGTGCCCTTCACTATCAGCTCATCCTTCCGTAACCTGAGGCCTTTACTATCATCTCCCCCTTCCCTACTCCATCCCTAACCTGAGGCCTTTACTATCATCTCCCCCTTCCCTACTCCATCCCTAACCTGAGCCATTTACTATCATCTCACCCTTCCCTACTCCATCCCTAACCTGAGCCCTTTACTATCATCTCACCCTTCCCTACTCCATCCCTAACCTGAGCCCTTTACTATCAGCTAATCCTTCTCTACTCCATCCCTAACCTGAGCCCTTTACTATCATCCCACCCTACCCTACCACTAACCTGAGTCCTTCCCTTGTGATCACCTTTCTCTACCCTACCCCTAACCTGAGCCCTTACCTTGTGATCACCTTTCTCTACCCTACCCCTAACCTGAGCCCTTACCTTGTGATCACCTTTCTCTACCCTACCCCTAACCTGAGCCCTTACCTTGTGATCACCTTTCTCTACCCTACCCCTAACCTGAGCCCTTACCTTGTGATCACCTTCCTCTACCCTACCCCTAACCTGAGCCCTTACCTTGCGATCACCTTCCTCTACCCTACCCCTAACCTGAGCCCTTACCTTGTGATCTCCTTTCTCTACCTTACCCCTAACCTGAGCCCTTACCTTCCGATCACCTTTCTCTACCCTACCCCTAACCTGAGCCCTTACCTTCCGATCACCTTTCTCTACCCTACCCCTAACCTGAGCCCTTACCTTCTGATCACCTTTCTCTTCCTTACCCCTAACCTGAACCCTTAGCTTCTGATCACCTTCCTCTACCCTACCCCTAAACTGAGACTCTACCTTCTGATCACCTTTCCTTACCCTACCCCTAACCTTAGCCCTTACCTTGTGATCACCTTCCTCTACCCTACCCCTAACCTGAGCCCTTACCACCAGATCACCTTACTAACACTTCACGCTTCTCCACGTGATCCAGAAACCTAATCCCTTTACTATCAGCTTATCCCTCTATCATTTCATTTTCTGGGCACCCACTGTTCTGCTTCTGAAGATGCCAGCTGCCTGGCTTTATTACTTCACTGTCACAGAGACAGTACTTCCTATACCTTTCTTCTCTATACTTACTGGGCGAAAGAATCAGAAATCCAGATCATGAGCGTGACAGCGAGGGAACCAGCATTTCCATACAGAAGGGTAAACACATACTTCTCCTGTGACCGGTACCCTCAATACTGTAAAATACAACTTTACACAGATAGCCAAAAAAAAAAGGTTTCCAGATCTAATCACCTGATGGAATTGCTTGGTGCTTGACTTCAGTCCTTCCAATATTCAGTACAAGCAAGCAAAGCCAAATCATCAGCATGGCAGCAAGGGAATGAGCATTTTCAGCAATGGAAGCCAGCATATATTATTTACAACTGCTTCACTTAAGTCTCTAAGCCCTGCCTCATGCTGGAACCCTAACCCCAAATGAACCCCTTATAGGTACACACTTTCCTTACTTCTGCAGAAAAGGGCACCGAAAGACAGCAACCTCAAACTGCCACTGGAGGAATGGAACTGTACTCACAGTGGGGTGATTATACTGAGAGGGCCATGATACCACAACATGCACATGCCAGGAGCAAATAACGATAAGACACTCACCTTCTCCAGCTGACTGTGAACATGCTGAACGATCAGGTCCAGAGCCACAAAGTTTTCCCCACCTGGAAAAGGTACAAAGAGAGGATGAGCCGCAAATTCTATACACGGTGCAGATATGCCAACACACACAGACAAGAGGAAATATCACACACACACAGACAGGAGCGCAGGGGACACACTAGGGCAGCATATGTCAGTGTGTGACATCTCCCTCTAGTGGGCAGAATTAGCACTGTGCTGGAATTACATTCCCCAGATTGGAGATACGGTGTGAGAACGTAGAACTGTTGGCATATAAGACACAAACGTTTACAGGGACTGCCGACAGGGTCCCTTGGCCACTCGGTACTCACCAGATAGAGTCCTGTAGGGGGCCGGCACCCACAGACATCCCTCAATGCAAAGCAGGTGTCACAGGTCAGGTCTGCACTCCAAGATATATATTATATATATATATATATAAAATTTAACCACTTAAAGCAGTGTTCCACCCAAAAGTGGAACTTCCGCTTATAGGCTTCCACCCCCCTTCTGGTGCCAGATTTGGACCTTTAAGGGGGGGGGGGGGGGGAGGATACCTGTTCTGGACAGGTACCCTTCCCCACTCCTGGGAGACCGCACAGTGGCACTGTCCCTCGGAAGTTCGGGTGTCCCCCCCCCCCGGGGCAATTAGAAAGCGCAGCGTGCTTGCGCAGTGGAGAACCAGCTGTGAAGCTGAAAGGCTTCACTGCCGGGCTCCCTTACCCTGAATGGCGGCGGCAGCAGCACCCGAGAGCCGATCCGAAAATCGGCTTCGGGTGCCGACATCGTGGGCTCCCTGGACCGGTAAGTTCTAATATTTAAAAGTCAGCGGCTACAGTATTTGTAGCTGCTGACTTTTAATTTTTTTTCCTCGGGGGTGGAACTCTTAAGGACCAGGCCTATTTCTGACACTTGTTGTTTACAAGTTAAAATCAGCTAGAAAATTACTCAGAACCCCCAATCATTAAATATATTTTTTTAGCAGAGAACTTAGAGAATAAAATGGAGATCGTTACAATACTTTGTCACACCGTATTTGTGCAGCGGTCTTACAAACGCAAATTTTATTTTGGAAAAAGTGCACGTTTTTAAATTTTAAAATTAGAAAAAAAACAGTAAAGTTGACCCAATTTTTTTGTAGAATGTGAAAGATGATGTTGTGCCGAGTAAATTGATACCCAACATGTTACGCTTTAAGATTGCGTACACTTGTAGAATGGCGACCAACATCTGTACTTAATCACCATAGGCGAAGCACTTTACATTTTTTTTTACAGGTTACCAGTTAAGAGTTACAGAGGAGGCCTAAACAAGTGACCCCAAGGCGAATCTGCCACCAGGACCACTTTTATCGGATTCTGGATCACCAGCTGCAAAAAAAAAAAAAAAAATACCAGGATTATGGCAGCTAGCTGCTGCCATAACCCTGGGAAATTTACGTTAAAGTACCGACGTATATACACGGCGGGCGGTCCGGAAGTGGTTAATAGATATAGTTCGGAATCAGAAGACAGATGTTAGGCATGCTCACCTCTCGATATCAAATACAGAGAGATAACACAGAAATTTTGAGGACTCAAAAGGGAACAGAGGTAAGTAGGCACACCTACCTCTCGGCACCACAATGTCCGCCAGCTGCACGGTGGGCTCGATGTACTGCTCAAACGCCGGCTTCACATACTTATTATACTGCTTAATGACTCCCACGATGTCACGCCCCCGCTCCATGATGTCCCGCTTCAGCCGACGGACTAGCCGAATGTCAGAGTCCGTATCCACAAACACCTTCATGTCCAGGAGCTGAGGAGAGAAAAAGTGGACCGAGTCTTCAAGGGGAACCGAGGGGAGGGTGCAGTCAGGGGGAGGCGAGGAGAGGCAAGCGCACGGTGTCGCGGGGAAGGCGAGGAGAGGCAAGCGCACGGTGTCGCGGGGAAGGCGAGGAGAGGCAAGCGCACGGTGTCAGGGGGCAGGACGGGCAAGAGCACGCTCTCAGGGGGCAAGAGCACGCTCTCAGGGGGCAAGAGCACGCTCTCAGGGGGCAAGAGCACGCTCTCAGGGGGCAAGAGCACGCTCTCAGGGGGCAGGAGCACGCTCTCAGGGGGCAGGAGCACGCTCTCAGGGGGCAGGAGCACGCTCTCAGGGGGCAGGAGCACGCTCTCAGGGGGCAGGAGCACGCTCTCAGGGGGCAGGAGCACGCTCTCAGGGGGCAGGAGCACGCTCTCAGGGGGCAGGAGCACGCTCTCAGGGGGCAGGAGCACGCTCTCAGGGGGCAGGAGCACGCTCTCAGGGGGCAGGAGCACGCTCTCAGGGGGCAGGAGCACGCTCTCAGGGGGCAGGAGAGGCAGGAGCACGCTCTCAGGGGGCAGGAGAGGCAGGAGCACGCTCTCAGGGGGCAGGAGAGGCAGGAGCACGCTCTCAGGGGGCAGGAGAGGCAGGAGCACGCTCTCAGGGGGCAGGAGAGGCAGGAGCACGCTCTCAGGGGGCAGGAGAGGCAGGAGCACGCTCTCAGGGGGCAGGAGAGGCAGGAGCACGCTCTCAGGGGGCAGGAGAGGCAGGAGCACGCTCTCAGGGGGCAGGAGAGGCAGGAGCACGCTCTCAGGGGGCAGGAGAGGCAGGAGCACGCTCTCAGGGGGCAGGAGAGGAAGGAGCACGCTCTCAGGGGGCAGGAGAGGAAGGAGCACGCTCTCAGGGGGCAGGAGAGGTGAAACAGATCTTTGTCAGTGGGAGGAGAGGTGCACATGCCATGGTGAGTAAGAGGCACAGATCACGCTGTCAGGGGGAGGAGAGATGTAGAGGTATGTCAAGTAAGGAAGGGTGAAGAATGCAATCATGGGGAAGAGCCACGGACAATGGTGTCAGAGGGAGAAGAGCATGCAGTCATGGGGAGGAAAGGAGAATTATGTTGGGAAGAGAGGATGAACAAGCATTTAGAATAGTAGAAGCATAGCAGAGTCTCACCTTCAAGAGCTCCTTATTGGCAAATGAAAGGATGCCTTCGAATATAACAACATTAGCTCCATACACAGTTTTCTGGGGAAAAAAAAAACTAATAAGAACAGAGATCTACCTCCACACACGACACATCTGAGCAATCCCATGAATACAACCCTCCGGCTCACCCAATCCTTCCTGCGGCTGTGAGTGGTGAAATCATAGACCGGCACCTTCACACTCTTCCCCTTCTTCAGCTTCCGCAGCACAGTCACCAAAAGATCAAAGTCAAATGCATCAGGGTGATCGAAATTATACTCGTTCCTGGCGGCCAATTCCTGCTCCTCCTTACTGAGGATCTGCAGAAGGTGGACAGAGAAACGCTATAATCTGCAGAATGAGGACTCGGGTCAGGGTAGAGAGAAAGAATGACACGGGGGACCTGGGGTACAGAGGGGGGGGTCTATGCTCCCTCCAACCAGGTTCCCAAGACCGATCTCCACTCTTTGCTCCCTTGGACAAATCTCAGATGTATGCTTCTCCTAGCTAGGGCCCTTGGGACCTCTAGAAACTCAACTCTATGCTCCCCTCCCCAGGAAAGATCCTAGCTCTATGATGCCCCCAGCAGAACCCCTGAAATAGATCACAGCTCTACAATCCCCCAGTCATCTCAGCTCTATGCTCACCCCCTCAGCAGGGTCCTCAGGACATAACTTGGCTCCACAGTGCTCCCAGCTGGACCCCTGGGACAAATCTCAGCTCTACGCTCCCCCAACAGGGTCCCCGGGACAGATCTCCACTCTACACTTCCCCCAGCAGGGTTCCCGGGACAGATCTCAGCTCTACACTTCCCCCAGCAGGGTTCCCGGGACAGATCTCAGCTCTACGCTCCCCCAGCAGGGTCCCCGGGACAGATCTCAGCTCTACGCTCCCCCCCCCCCCCCCATCTTGCTCTCCCCCCGAAGATGGTGTTAGGCATTCAGCTATGTGAAATCTAGAAATTATCCTATAAACACACCTTATAGAAGGAGTCCATGGACAGAAGGACCACCCAGGGCACATCCAGGGCTTCAATTATTTTATTGGCCACCGTAGTCTTCCCAGAGGCACTGCCGCCGCACAGACCTGCAACGGGAAGAGGAACGATGAGTAATGAAATATGGAGAAAAAATACACAGAGGGACGATCACATTGTATACTACGCAATACACTGACTAGGACATAATATGGGACAGAGGACTTTAGAGGTTTACATAAAATAGATCAGAACATCTCAAACTTTAACATGTTAGGGTCATTTCAACAGCCCTTTACTACACTGCTCAAAAAGAATTGAAGGAACACTAGGAAAAACACATCAGATCTCAATGGAGAAAAATCTCACGCTGGATATCTATACTGGTATGGACTGGGTTATGTGTTAGGATCTATACTGGTATGGACTGGCTAATGTGTTAGGATCTATACTGGTATGGACTGGCTAATGTGTTAGGATCTATACTGGTATGGACTGGGTTATGTGTTAGGATCTATACTGGTATGGACTGGGTAATGTGTTAGGATCTATACTGGTATGGACTGGGTTATGTGTTAGGATCTATACTGGTATGGACTGGGTAATGTGTTAGGATCTATACTGGTATGGACTGGGTTATGTGTTAGGATCTATACTGGTATGGACTGGCTAATGTGTTAGGATCTATACTGGTATGGACTGGCTAATGTGTTAGGATCTATACTGGTATGGACTGGGTAATGGGTTAGGATCTATACTGGTATGGACTGGGTAATGTGTTAGGATCTATACTGGTATGGACTGGGTAATGGGTTAGGATCTATATGGTATGGACTGGGTAATGGGTTAGGATCTATATGGTATGAACTGGGTAATGTGTTAGGATCTTTACTGGTGTGGACTGGGTAATGTGTTAGGATTAGTGATGCACCGAAATTTCAGCCACCGAAATGTTCGGCCGAAAATGGGCTTATTTCATTTCGTCCGAAAATGGGTTAAATATGCCGATACTAAAGATGGCCGCCGCGGGCGCAGCGCAGGTTTGAAAAAAACCGCCTCTGGCCGGCGGCTCACCTCCCCGTGATGTCACTACTACTGCGATCTGTGCATGAATGAATTAACACACTGGGCGGGGGGGGGGGGGGGGGGCGGGTGGCCGCTAATAGCTGTACCTATGTGAGCCTTCACTTCCCTGTCAGCGGGACGATGTGTATGAATGAACTGACACTCTGGGCAGGAGGGCATGGGGAGCGGCCGCTAATAACTATAACTATGTGAGCGCTTCACTTCCCTGTCAGGCATGTATCTCCTCTGACAGGGAAGTGAAGCGCTCACATAGTTATAGTTATTAGCGGCCGCTCCCCCCGCCCGGTGTGTCAGTTCATTCATACACATCGTCCCGCTGACAGGGAAGTGAAGCGCTCACATAGTTATAGTTATTAGCGGCCGCTCCCCCCGCCCTCCCGCCCGGTGTGTCAGTTCATTCATACACATCGTCCCGCTGACAGGGAAGTGAAGCAATCACATAGTTTCAGCTATTAGCGGCCGCTCCCCCCGCCCGGTGTCAGTTCATTCATACACATCGTCCCGCTGACAGGGAAGTTAAGCGCTCACATAGTTACAGCTATTAGCGGCCGCTCGCCCGCCCGGTGTGTTAATTCATTCATGCACAGATTGCAGTAGTAGTGACATCACCGGGAGGTGGGCCACCGGCCAGAGCCGGGTTTTTTGAAAGGAAGGACACCGGAGGAGCCGAGTGAAAGTAAGGGAGATTGCATTGGGATGGTGAGGGACGCTGAGGCATGGGGGGAGGGATGCTGAGGCAGGGGGGGGGGGGGGGGATGCTGAGGCAGGGGGGGGGGGGGAGGGACGCTGAGGTGAGCTTACCAATGGTATTTGTATTATGCAGCATGAGGGGGTTAATGTATTGCCACTGCTGGTCACTGATGAATTAGTGACCGACCAGTGGCAGTTAATTAACCCCTTTGTGCTGCATTAGTGCAACCAGTGTTAATTAACACTGATACTGGTTGCACTAATGCAGCACAAAGGGGTTAATTAACTGCCACTGGTCGGTCACTAATTCATCAGTGACCAGCAGTGGCAATACATTAACCCCCTCATGCTGCATAATACAAATACCATTGGTAATTAAATTAACCACTATACTGCGACAGGGTGGCAGCTACAAGTGTACGCCTGCCTGTTTTTGGTGTATGCCCCTCTTCTATCTATTTTAAAATTATTTGAGGGAAAAAAGTCATTTTTGGTTTCGGTTTTTGGCCAAGGGCATCCTGCATTTTCGGTTTCGGCCCAGAATTTTCATTTCGGTGCATCCCTAGTTAGGATCTTTACTGGTATGGACTGGGTAATGTGTTGGGATCTATACTGGTATGGACTGAATAATGTGTTCGGAATGAAAGGATGCCACATTGTTTGATGGAAATTAAAATTATCACCCTACAGAGGGCTGAATTCAAAGACACCCCGAAAATCAAAGTGAAAAAAATGATGCAGCAGGCGAGTTCATTTTGCTGAAATGTCATTGCAGCAACTCAGAATGGTCCTCAGTAGTTTGTACGGACCCCACATGCTTGTACGCATGCCTGACAATTTTGGGTCATGCTCCTAATGAGATAATGGATGGTGCCCAGGGGCTTTTCCTCCCAGATCTGGACCAGGGCATCGCTGAGCTCCTGAACAGACTGAGGTGCAACCTGGCGGCGTTGGATGGACCGAAATATAATGTCTTAGAGTTGTTCTATTGGATTTAGGTCAGGCGAGCATGGGGGCCATTCAATGGTATTAATTCCTTCATCCTCCAGGAACTGGCTGCATACTCTCACCACATGAGGCCGGGCATTGTCCTGCACCAGGAGGAACCCAGGAAGCACTGCAATGGGTCCAGGGATTTTATCCCGATACCTAATGGCAGTCAGGGTGCCATTGTCTAGCCTGTAGAATTCTGTGCATCCCTCCATGGATATGCCTCCTCAGACCATCAATGACCCACCACCCAACCATTGGTGCTGAACGATGTTACAGGCAGCATAATGTTCTCTACGAATTCCCCAGACCCTTCCACATCTGTCACATGTGCTCAGGGTGAACCCGCTCTCATCTGTGAAAAGCACAGGGTGCCAGTGGCAGACCTGCCAATTCTGGTGTTCAATGGCTAATGCCAATCGAGCTCCACGGTGCCGGGCAGTAAACACAGGGCCCACTAGAGGACGTTGGGTCCTCAGGCCACCCTCATGAAGTCTGTTTCTGATTGTTTGGTCAGACATTCACACCAGTGTCCTGCTGGAGGTCATTTTGTAGGGCTCTGGCAGTGCTCATCCTGTTCCTCCTTGCACAAAGGAGCAGATACCGGTCCTGCTGATGGGTTAAGGAACTTCTATGGCCCTGTCCAGCTCTCCTAGAGTAACTGCCTGTCTCCTGGAATCTCCTCCATGCTCTTGAGACCTTCTGGCAATGGCATGTATTGATGTGCCATCCTGGAGGATTTGGACTGCCTGTGCAACCTCTATAGGGTCCAGGTATGGCCTCATGCTACCAGTAGTGACACTGACCCCAGCCAAATGCAAAAGTAGTGAAAAACAGTCAGAAAAGTGAAGTAGGGAAAAAAATGTCAGTGGCCTCCACCTGTAAAACCATTCCTGTTTTGGGGGTTGTCTCATTGTTGCCCATCTAGTGCACCTGTTCATATCATTCCAAAGCAGCTGAAACTGATTAACAACCCCCTCTGCTACTTAACTGACCAGATCAATATCCCAGGAGTTTAACTGACTTGATGCTGTACTAAAAAGCGTCCCTTTAATTTTTTTGAGCAGTGTATTTTTTATTAATCTGCAGCTTTCATTGAAAGCTGCAAATTTCACCATAAAGGTCCTTGTTTAGGGACTTTCTGTTATAGGGTGACAACGCTCTGTCCTCCTGTCCCAATGTTGCTCCTGTGTTTTCACCCATATGACCAACATTATTTTTATTTTCCAGCAAAGCAGCTATGATTAGCCTGGTAAACAAATTTAAAAAGGAGGCCTGGTCCTTAACCCGCTAAATATAAAACATTCAGATGCTTCTTTTTTCCCCTTTCATATTTCCCATGCCATACAAATTGCCTGCTGACCCCCCCACCTGACTCACCGATAACAAAGGCCTCGTTGAAAGGTGTGCCGGACTCATTGTACCAGGGTGGGCGCCCAGCAGTGTAAATAGTCCTCTTGCTGGTGCGCAGTAATGGCGGCTCCGTCTTGCTCTGGCTGGTGGTACGTTTTCGAGGAGACAAAGATGGTGTAAGGGGGAGACGGGTGAGCAAAGTGTCCAGCGAGTCCTCCCCGCTGTCACTGCAATGAGAGGAGGAGAGAATTTGGTCAGTTTATGTACAGAGATAGCTGTGTGCTGCACTGGGCATGAGCCATGCCTGCCCCAACTCCTTCCCTCACACCAATACTGAGCCTCAAATCACCCGGTCACCCCTATGCTATAAATACTGAGCCCCAAAACATCCCCACATAGCCAATACTGAAAGCCAAAAAGCTACCCACATTCCCACACAACCAATACTGATCACCACAACCAAACATCCTAATGCTACTGAGCCCCAAAACATCCTAACGCCCCCAAACTACTGAAACTGAGCCACAATACAACCCAACGCCCACCCACAGCCAATACTTCACCCCAAAGCCTCCCCCTCACAGCCAATACTTCCCCCCACAGCATCCCCACACGGCCAATATTGAGCTCCAGAAAAAAAAAAAAATCAAAACACCCCCACACAGCCAATACTGCTCCCCAAAGCATCCCCACATGGCCAACACTGAGCCCCAAAACATCCTAACACCCCCAAACTGCTGTAACTGAGCCCCAATACAACCCAGCGCATCCCCACACGACCAATACTGAGCTCCAAAAAAAAAAAATCAAACACCCCCCACACAGCCAATACTGCTCCTCAAAGCATCCCCACATCGCCAACACTGAGCCCCAAAACATCCTAACACCCCCACACTGCTGAAACTGAGCTCCAACACATCCCAATGCCCAACCACAGCCAATACTTTACCCCAAGCATCCCCACACGACCAATACTGAGCTCCAAAAAAATCAAAACACCCCCACACAGCCAATACTGCTCCCCAAAGCATTTCCACATGGCCAACACTGAGACTCAAAACATCACAACACCCCCACACTGCTGAAACTGAGCTCCAACACATCCCAATGCCCAACCACAGCCAATACTTTACCCCAAGCATCCCCACAGTCCCACGTAGCCAATACTGAGCCCCAAAACATCACAGCACTCCCACACGGCCAATATTTCACCCCAAGCATCCCAACAGTCCCACACAGCCAATACTGAGCCCCAAAGCATTCCCACACAGCCAATACTGAGCCCCAAAACATTCCCACACGGCCAATACTGAGCCCCAAAACATTCCCACATGGCCAATACTGAGCCCCAAAACATCACAACACCCCCCACACAGCCAATACAGAGCTCCGAAGCATTCCCACACGGCCAATACAGAGCCCCGAAGCATTCCCACACGGCCAATACTGAGCCCCAAAGCATTCCCACACAGCCAATACTGAGCCCCAAAACATCACAACACCCCCCACACAGCCAATACTGAGCCCCGAAGCATTCCCACACGGCCAATACTGAGCCCCAAAGCATTCCCATACGGACAATACTGGGCCCCAAAACATTACAACACCCCCCACACAGCCAATACAAAGCCCCAAAGCATTCCCATACGGCCAACACAGAATCCCAAAACATCCTAACATCCCCCACACTGCTGAAACTGAGCCCCAATACATCAATACATCCCAATGCCCACACACAGCTAATACTTCACCCCAAGCATCCCCACAGTCTTACACAGACAATACTGACCCCCGAAACATAACACCCCCACACTGCTAAAACTGAGCCCTATACACATTCCCAACAACCACACACAACCAATACTGCACCCCAAGCATCCCCAGTCTTGCACAGCTAATACTGAGCCCCAAAACATCACAACAACACTTCCACACAGCCAATACTGAACCCAAAAACATAACACCCCCACACAGCCAATACTGAACCCAAAGCATTCCCACATTCTCACAACCAATACAGAGCCCTAAAACATCACAACACCCCCACACAGCCAATACTGAGCCCCACAACATTCCCACACGATCAATACTGAGCCCCAAAACATCACAACACCCCCACACAGCCAATACTGAGCCCCACAACATTCCCACACGGCCAATACTGAGTCCCAAAGCATCACAACACCCCCCACACTGCCAATACTGAGCCCCAAAACATCACAACACTCCCACACAGCCAATACTGCACCCCCCAAGTATCCCCACAGTCTCACAAAGCCAATACTGAGACCCAAAACATCACAACACCCCCACACTGCCAATACAAATGCACACCATACTGCTCACTTATTTGTAAAAAAAAAATTAAAACCATTTATTATTTTCCTTCCACTTCACAATTCTGTGCCACTTTGTGTCGGTTTATCACATAAAATCCCCCAAAAAATTAATTCACGTTTTTGGTTGTAACATGACAAAATATGGAAAATTTCAAGGGGTATGAATACTTTATCAAGGCACTGCATACTGCCACTACCATACATTCCAATGCTATTTAACCCCAAAACATCCCAACACCCCCAAACTGACAATACTGGACCCAAAAACATCCCAGGCAATGCCACACAGCCGGTACCGAGCCGATAACTAACACTGAGCCCAAAAACATCCCAAAACCCCAACACTGCCAACACCGAGCTCCAAAAAACATCCCCACAGTCTCACATAGCCAATACTGAATCCTAAAACCTCCCTGCCCCCCCCCCCCCCCATACTGCCAATAATGAGCCCAAAAGACCCAACACCCCTCCACTGTCAATTCCTAAAAAGAAATCCCTGACCTTGCCATTAAACACCAGAATACCCAAAACTTCCATTAATGTGCCCAAAAAAGACCCCCACACAAAGTTCATATATATATATAATAACCCCCCCCCCCCCCCAACTTCTACCTGGATGAGGGCAGGAAAGCAGACCGGGCAGATATAACAGCCCCATAGAAGCAGTCAGAGCCGGCCGGGTTCATGCTGGAAGTAGTGAATGGCTCTGCAGATCCAACATAAACAAATCTCATAACACAGCGACTCCGACTGCCAAACATAGGCAAGAGAGACGTCTGCAACCTGAGATAAAAATACCAGCTGACTGTCACTGCGAGACCCCACCCTGCGTGACACCACAGAGCACATGGCTGACCCCAATGACACCAGAAAGCCCATCCCTGACCCTGGTGACACCACAGAGCACATGGCTGACCCCAATGACACCAGAAAGCCCATCCCTGACCCTGGTGACACCACAGAGCACATTCCTGACCCTGGTGACACCCCAGAGCATAAACCTGACTCCACTGACATCAGACAGTCCATGCCTGATCCTAGTGACACCACAGAGCACAATCCTAACCCCAATGACACCCCAGAGAACAAATTCTAACCCCAATGACACCCCAGAGAACAAATTCTAAGCCCAATGACACCCCAGAACATAAACCTGACTCCACTGACACCCCAGAGCATAAACCCGACTCCACTGACACCCCAGAACATAAACCCGACTCCACTGACACCCCAGAACATAAACATGACTCCACTGACACCAGAAAGCCCATGCCTGACCCTAGTGACACCCCAGACCACAATTCTAATCCCACTGACACCCCAGAGCACAATCCTAAGCCCAATGACACCCCAGAGCCCAATCCTAAGCCCAATGACACCCCAGAGCCCAATCCTAAGCCCAATGACACCCCAGAGCCCAATCCTAAGCCCAATGACACCCCAGAGCCCAATCCTAAGCCCAATGACACCCCAGAGCACAATCCTAAGCCCAATGACACCCCAGAGCACAATCCTAAGCCCAATGACACCCCAGAGCCCAATCCTAAGCCCAATGACACCCCAGAGCCCAATCCTAAGCCCAATGACACCCCAGAGCACAATCCTAAGCCCAATGACACCACAGAGCACAATCCTAAGCCCAATGACACCACAGAGCACAATCCTAAACCCAATGACACCCCAGAGAACAATCCTAAGCCCAATGACACCCCAGAGCACAATCCTAAACCCAATGACACCACAGAGCACAAGCCTAGGCCCAATGACACCCTAGAGAACAATTCTAAGCCCAATGACACCCCAGAGCATAAACCTGACTCCACTGACACCAGAAAGCCAATGCCTGACCCTAGTGACACCCAGAGCACAATCCTAAACCCAATGACACCCCAGAGAACAATCCTAAGCCCAATGACACCCCAGAGAACAATCCTAAGCCCAATGACACCCCAGAGCACAATCCTAAACCCAATGACACCCCAGAGAACAATCCTAAGCCCAATGACACCACAGAGAACAATTCTAAACCCAATGACACCCCAGAGAACAATCCTAAACCCAATGACACCCCAGAGAACAATCCTAAGCCCAATGACACCCCAGAGAACAATCCTAAGCCCAATGACACCACAGAGCACAAGCCTAGGCCTAATGACACCCTAGAGAACAATCCTAAGCCCAATGACACCCCAGAGCATAAACCTGACTCCACTGACACCAGAAAGCCCATGCCTGACCCTAGTGACACCACAGACCACAATTCTAATCCCACTGACACCCCAGAGCACAATCCTAAGCCCAATGACACCCCAGAGCACAATCCTAAGCCCAATGACACCCCAGAGCCCAAGCCCAATGACACCCCAGAGCACAATCCTAAGCCCAATGACACCCCAGAGCACAATCCTAAACCCAATGACACCCCAGAGAACAATCCTAAGCCCAATGACACCCCAGAGCACAATCCTAAACCCAATGACACCACAGAGCACAAGCCTAGGCCCAATGACACCCCAGAGAACAATTCTAAGCCCAATGACACCCCAGAGCATAAACCTGACTCCACTGACACCAGAAAGCCCATGCCTGACCCTAGTGACACCACAGACCACAATTCTAATCCCACTGACACCCAGAGCACAACTCTAACCCCAATGACACCCCAGAGCATAAACATGACTCTGCTGACACCAGAAAGCCCATGCCTGACCCCCACCAACACCCCGGAGCACAATCCTGACCCCCATCGACACCCCATAGCACAATCCTGACCCCCACCGACACCCCAGAGCACAATCCTGACCCCCATCGACACCCCAGAGCCCAATCCTAAGCCCAATGACACCCCAGAGCACAATCCTAAGCCCAATGACACCCCAGAGCACAATCCTAAACCCAATGACACCACAGAGCACAAGCCTAGGCCCAATGACACCCCAGAGAACAATTCTAAGCCCAATGACACCCCAGAGCATAAACCTGACTCCACTGACACCAGAAAGCCCATGCCTGACCCCCACCAACACCCCGGAGCACAATCCTGACCCCCACCGACACCCCAGAGCACAATCCTGACCCCCATCGACACCCCAGAGCACAATCCTGACCCCCACCGACACCCCAGAGCACAATCCTGACCCCCATCGACACCCCAGAGCACAATCCTGACCCCCATCGACACCCCAGAGCACAATCCTGACCCCTACTGAGACCGCAGAGCCCAATCCTGACCCCCACTAACACCCCAAAGCACAATCCTGACCCCCACCAACACCCCAGAGCACAATCCTGACCCCCACTAACACCCCAGAGCACAAGCCTAACCCCTACTGAGATCCCAGAGCACAATCCTAGCCCCCAGCGACATCTCAGAGCATAATCCTGACCCCCACCGACACCCCAGAGCAAAATCCTGACCCCCCACCAACACCCCAGAGCACACCTGTGATTTTGCCAACACTACAGCACACGCTGGACCCCTCTGACACCGCAGAGCACACTCCTAACCCTGCTGACACCAAATCACACAGGTATCCCCACTGATACAGAGGACACTCCTTCCCCAGTAACAAGCCAGACCCAACAAAACACCCGCCAGAAAGCACCCTCTTTTTCCCCACTGACACTAGAAAGGACACCCTTGATCCCACTGACAACACAGCACACTCCTAACTTCACTGATACCAAGGAGCACACTCCTGACCCTGCTGACACTACAGAGCACACTCCTAATTCTGAACACAATCCTCATCCCACACCTGACTCCAGTGACACCCCAGAGCACACCTCGTGACCCTGCTGCCACCAGACAACACATTCCCAACTCTGTTGGCCCACATACAGTTCGGTCCATATATATTAGGACACAGGCACAATTTTAGTTTTTATTTTTTCCAGGTATTTACCAAAACATATTCAAGCTAGATAATATGCACTGTTACTGTATAAATGACACTGGCAGGGAAGGGGTTAACACTGGGGGTGATCAAGGGGTTAAATGTATGCCTAATTGTGCTTACTAACTGTGTGTGGGGGGGGGGGAGGCAAAGAGATTGGTGTTTCGGCTTAGCGGAGACACAGGATCTCACTGTGCCTGTGTGACAGGAGAGCCGCCTGCTTTGTTTACATAGGCAGGCGGCTCTCCTGTCAGTTTCCCTGAAGATCGCGGGAGGGCGGCAGCGATCGAGCCCGTAGATGTAGATCTACGTCATTATGCGCAGCCGAGCCGCCCTGCCGCAGTGAATCTGCGTGGGGTGGTCGGCAAGTGGTTAAGAATCGCCACCCCCTCCTTTTTTCAAGGGACCAAAAGTAATTTGACAATTGAATCAAAAGCCGTTTCATGGCCAGGTGTGGGCTACTCCATTATTTCTTCATCAATTAAGCAGGTAAAAAGTCGCCAATGCCTCTTACACACAATCAGATAACTTATCGATCGTAATTTGCTGCATGATACTGGTATCCAATTCAACAATGCGTACTAAACGTAGGATTTTTTTTTGTACGATTCTGGAAAAACTTCCTGGTTGCGTAGCTACGTATCAAAAACAATGGCCGCCAGGCTTTTTCCGGGTTATTTTCCTGTATCCGATCATGCGTGGTCTTTGCCTATCGATTTTTAGCGGACGCATACTGTACTGATTACCCACTTGCCGACCGCCCTCCGCACATTTATTGTGGCAGGCTGGCTCTCCTGCATGAACCAACATAGCCCTACATCGGTCACGTGCCTGGTGCTGGGGGGGGGGGGGGAGCGCGTGCCACGCTCCCGCCCCCACTAGGCAGCGGGGATGCCGATCCACGGGACCGGCGGCGGCGATCGCTCCCCGCTGAGAAAGAGGAACGGTCTGCTGTTGTAAACACAGCTGACCGTTGTTCTCTCTGGAATGATCACAGAGCGCCTGTGATCCTTCTATATAGGATCACAGGTCTCTATGGTCATTTCAGTCCCTCCCCCACAGTTAGAAAACACTCCCCTAGGCTCACACTTAACCCTTTGATCACCCCTAGGTTAACCCCTTCCCTGCCAGTGTCATTAGTACAGTAACAGTGCATATTTTTAGCACTGATTACTGTAGTAATGTCACTGGTACCCCCAAAAGTGTCAAAAATGTCAGTTAGGGGTCCGAACTGTTCGCCGCAATGTCGCAGTCCTGCTAAAAATCGCAGATCACCCCATTACTAGTAAAAAATAAATAAATACATAAATAAATAAAAATGACAAATCTTTCCCCTTGTTTGTAGACACGATAACTTTTGCGCAAACCAATCAAAATACGCTTAATGCGATTATTTTTTTTTTTTTTTTGCAATTTGCATTTGGAATCTATTGCTGTGAACCTACATCATGTGCTCAAAAGGAGCTGTCCATGCAAGTGAAACAGGCCATTGTAAGGGTCCTTTCACACAGGCTTTCCGCCCAGCGTACTTCGTTTTGCTCAGCGGGAGAATCGATCCGTAGTTTCTCGCTGAGCAGGCGGATGACAGAGGAGATGGACCTGTCAGATTCCCGCTCTCCTCTATGGGGAAATCAGATGGAAACGGACCACCTGTCCGTTTTCATCCGTTTCGATCCTCCAGACAGATGGAAAATAGGGTTTCCATGCGTCTGGATTTCACTGACAGGATCGGATCGGAGAGCAGCAGGTGTCATTGGACATGTCACCACTGACATCCGCTGCTCAATAGGGGTGCATGGACCAGGGGCGTAACTACAGGGGTTGCAATTGCAACCCGGGCCCCATGCTCCAGGGGACCTGTGCGGCTCCCCTCTACACCTGGATAGGAGAGGGGGCAGCATGTAGAGAAATCACTGTTCTCCTTTTTCCTCCTGTAGCCGCAGGAGGAAAATGGAGGAGATTGGTTCCTCTGTATGCTGCCCCCGCCACTCCTCCTATCCAGTTCACTTGTGTTCTGCTGTCTCTGGGCCCCTGTGTGCTCCCCTGGTTCCCCCCCCCCCCCCCACTGTGATCCCTTCCCTCTCCTGCCGGCTGCTGCAGGGGGTGTGTCACAATAGAGAACCAGGAAGGGGGTCGGTGAATATGTAATTTGCCAGCTCCTTCCTTTCCGAATGAACAGAGTCATAGTCAGTGATAGTGTAAAAAAAATAAATAAAATGATAAAAAATAATACAATTAAAATACCAAAAAATAAAAAAACTACTCACACCAGTGGGTGAACTTCCAGGATCACAAAAGTCAAACTTGCATCTGGGCCCTGGCATTCCACCACCGTGGGGAGGCCCCAAGATGGCAGGAAGGGAGCCCACTGCAGAACTTGTGAAAGGGTCCCGCAATGAGAGTAAAGGGCCCCGGGATCGGTGGGAAGAGCCCCAGGCTTGAAGGGAAGGGCCCGGCCAGGGGGGCCCTTCATGGTTTCTTTCACCGGGGCCCTGAAGGTTCTAGTTACGCCTCTGGCATGGAGCATCCGATCAGGTCTGCCTGAAAAAAACTGGCAGGTGGACCTGATCCGATAGCCCGTGTGAAAGGACCCTTATGCCTCGTACACACGCAATGATTATCGGCCGACCGATCGGCCGACTTTTGTCCAGTGTTGGTTGAAATGTGCTCTAGACTTGCACTGGACTTTTGTTGGCCAACAAAAATCTACTTCAGAAGTGATGTCATGTGCTGGTTAACTTTCCGTGTGTTTTTTCTTCTCTGAGCATGCCTAGTCTTGCTCATCAGATTTTTTGTCTGCCGAAATCTGTACTGACTGACGGAAAATTGGCCGTTGTGTTGACGGCCAACAAAAACTTTATAGCCTGCACACCAGATTTTTTTTCGGCCGGAAAAGTCGGAGTCGGTTGTCGGAAGCATCATACTAACAAGCCGAAAATCGGCCGATCGGACGTTGGCTGAAAATTCACGGCCAATTATCGATGCGTGTGTACGGGGCTTTAGGCTTCAAAAAGAAAACAAATCCATCAGAGAGATAGCAGCAACATTGGTAGTGGCCAAATCAACAGTTTGGTACATTCTAAAGAAAGAAGAACGCACTGGTGAGCTCAGCAAAATAAAAAGGCCTGGACGTCTACTGAAGACAAAAGTGGTGGATGATCACAGGATCCTCTCTATGGTAAAGAAAAACCCATTCCCGATTTATTCCCTAGAAAGGAAATGTAATCTAGTAATTTAGGCTAGATCAGATAGGACCCCCAGGCTCCCTTCTCTCTCGGTGAAAAATGGTGTCTAGGTTTTATTTTCTGTTCCTTATTTTCTGTTGTACATTCAACCCTACCAACAGAAATCCCCCTTCCTAGTCAAAGGTTGGATCTACGATGTAACCTACCTTAGGAACGGAATATGCCTTATCCACCTAAGTTGGTCTCTCACTCTGTTATCTTTAATAAGGTCTTGCGGTTTGGTTGTGTGGTCCCGGGCCCATGGGCACAGTTTGTTCCCAGATTGGGGTGTTTGGCTCCACGGGGCGCCGCGACCACCACGGGACACAACATCCAATACCTTCTTTAGGGCTCTAACTTGGGTGAGCACTGACGTCTGGAATCAGATTACCACAGGGCTTGACAAATTTGCTTTGAGTCAAGGAGCCAGCTAAAAAAAAGTTAGGACCCAGTTTTTTTTTAAACTAACAAAAGCTTTATTTAACATTACGAAGGTCTGGTGCTAGAATTATTGCGCTCATTCCAGCGTGCGTGGCGATATGCAATATGTGTATCGCAATCAACGTTTTCAGGCGTAAGGTCCCCAACGTGTGCGTTTACAGTGCATCCAGGAAGAATTCACAGCGCTTCACTTTTTCCACATTTTATGTTATAATACAGCCTTATTCCAAAATGGATTACCGTATATACTCGAGTATAAGCCGAGATTTTCAGCACGTTTTTTCATGCTGAAAATGCCCCCCCCCCCCCGGCTTATACGCGAGTCACTGTCTTTTTAAAAATAGCGCCGACGTCTCACCGCGCATGTGCCGCATGCCCGGGAATAGCCGATTGTGTTTGGGCTTTCCCAAGCATCGGCGGCGCATTTGCGGTGACGTAGTATTGGCGCCAGGTGGCGCGATTTTTAAATCCAAGGCGACTCACCAAAAAGGTAAGGGAGACTCCTCTGCAGCCCCTGCATTTCCTCATGCAGTGCTGCGGGCATGGTACAGGACATTCTCCAGTACCATGTCCGCAGCACTGCATCTCCTGTGCCATGCCTATGACTACTGTGCCATGCCTGTACCATCTCCTGTGCTATGCCTATACCATCTCCTGTACCATGACCTGTGCCATGACCTGTGCAATGCCTGTGCCATGACCTGAGCAATGCCTGTGCCATCTCCAGTACCATGCCCGCAGCCCCTGTTTTGTGTCTCGTGGTGGTCCAGTTGGGTCCAGTAGCGGCTGCCTACTCTGCCATGCCTGTACCATCTCCTGTACCATGACCTGTGCCATGACCTGAGCAATGCCTGTGCCATGACCTGAGCAATGCCTGTGCCATGACCTGAGCAATGCCTGTGCCATGACCTGAGCAATGCCTGTGCCATGACCTGAGCAATGCCCACAGCCCCTGTTTTGTGTCTTGTGGTGGTCCAGTTGGGTCCAGTAGCGGCTGCCTACTCTGCCATGCCTGTACCATCTCCTGTGCTATGCCTATACCATCTCCTGTACCATGACCTGTGCCATGCCTGTACCATGACCTGTGCCATGCCTGTACCATGACCTGTGCCATGCCCGCAGCCCCTGTTGTGTCTCGTGGTGGTCCAGTTGGGTCCAGTAGCGGCTTCCTACTCTGCCATGCCTGTACCATCTCCTGTGCTATGCCTATACCATCTCCTGTACCATGACCTGTGCTATGCCTGTGCCATGACCTGTGCCATGCCTGTACCATGACCTGTGCCATGCCCGCAGCCCCTGTTGTGTCTCGTGGTGGTACAGTTGGGTCCAGTAGCGGCTTCCTACTCTGCCATGCCTGTACCATCTCCTGTGCTATGCCTATACCATCTCCTGTACAATGACCTGTGCCATGCCTGTACCATGACCTGTGCCATGCCTGTACCATGACCTGTGCCATGCCCGCAGCCCCTGTTGTGTCTCGTGGTGGTCCAGTTGGGTCCAGTAGCGGCTTCCTACTCTGCCATGCCTGTACCATCTCCTGTGCTATGCCTATACCATCTCCTGTACCATGACCTGTGCCACGCCTGTACCATGACCTGTGTCATGACCTGTGCCATGACCTGAGCAATGCCTGTGCCATGACCTGTGCAATGCCTGTGCCATCTCCAGTACCATGCCCGCAGCCCCTGTTTTGTGTCTCGTGGTGGTCCAGTTGGGTCCAGTAGCGGCTGCATTCCCCCCTAGGCTTATACTCGAGTCAATACGTTTTCCCACTTTTTTGTGGTAAAATTAGGGGCCTCGGCTTATATTCGGGTCGACTTATACTCGAGTATATACGGGTAAATTCATTATTTTCCTCAAAACTCTGAAAACAATACCCCATAGTGGCAACGTGAAAGAAGTGTGAAATCTTTTTTTTTTTTTTTTTTTAAATCCCATGTACATAAGTATTCACACCCTTTGCCATGACACTCAAAATTGAGCTCAGAGGCATCCTATTTCCACTGATCATCCTTGCCATTTTTCTACAATTTGGATTCCAGTGTGGTAAATTCAGTTGATTGGACATGATTTGGAAAGGCACGCACCTGTCTATATAAGGTCCCACAGTTAACAGTGCATGTCAGAGCTCAAACCAAGCCATGAAATTCAAGGAATTGTCTGTAGACCTCCGAGACAAGAGCAGATGAACGGACAGCAAAAGAGCAGAAGACCCCGGAGAGGAGCGGACAGCAAAAGAGCAGAAGACCCCGGAGAGGCGCGGACAGCAAAAGAGCAGAAGACCCCGGAGAGGAGCGGACAGCAAAAGAGCAGAAGACCCCGGAGAGGAGCGGACAGCAAAAGAGCAGAAGACCCCAGAGAGGAGCGGACAGCAAAAGAGCAGAAGACCCCGGAGAGGAGAGGACAGCAAAAGAGCAGAAGACCCCGGAGAGGAGCAGACAGCAAAAGAGCAGAAGACCCCGGAGAGGAGCAGACAGCAAAAGAGCAGAAGACCCCGGAGAGGAGCAGACAGCAAAAGAGCAGAAGACCCCGGAGAGGAGCGGACAGCAAAAGAGCAGAAGACCCCGGAGAGGAGCGGACAGCAAAAGAGCAGAAGACCCCGGAGAGGAGCGGACAGCAAAAGAGCAGAAGACCCCAGAGAGGAGCGGACAGCAAAAGAGCAGAAGACCCCGGAGAGGAGCGGACAGCAAAAGAGCAGAAGACCCCGGAGAGGAGCGGACAGCAAAAGAGCAGAAGACCCCAGAGAGGAGCGGACAGCAAAAGAGCAGAAGACCCCAGAGAGGAGCGGACAGCAAAAGAGCAGAAGACCCCGGAGAGGAGCGGACAGCAAAAGAGCAGAAGAGCGGAGGGGGAGAAGACCGGATGAAGATTTTTAATAAACTTTCCAAAACGTCTCCTGTCGTTATTTCCATACACTGCCTTTTATGGGGTGAATGGGTAAGGGTACAGTGTACCCCATACCCATTCACATAGGGAGGGGGTCTGGGATCTGGGGGGCCCCCTTGTTAAAGGGGGCTTCCAGAAACCAATGAGCCCCCTGCCCGCAGACCCCCACAACCACCGGCCAGGGTTGTGGGGATGAGGCCCTTGTCCTCATAAACATGGAGGCAAGGTGCTTTGGGGTGGGGGGGTGCAGAGCTCCCCCTGCCCCAAAGCACCAACACCCCCCATGTTGAGGTCATGTGGCCTGGTATGGTCCAGGGGGGTGGGGCCGCTCGCTCGTCCCCCTCCCCTTTCCTGGCCTTCCGGCACGGATAAGGGTCCGGTATGGATTTTGGGGGGGAACCCCACGCCGTTTTTTTCAGCATGGGGCTACCCTCAAATTCCATACCAGACCCGAAGGGCCTGGTTTGGAACCTGGGGGGGGGACCCCCCACGCTGTTTTTTCCCCATTTTGGCGTGGAGTTCCCCCTCAAGATTCTCACAGCGCAAGTCGCGCCGCAAGTCTTCCATTCGAATCAATAGGCTCCCATAGGGAACCATTGATTTTGAATGGAAGAAAAAGCGTATAACGCGGCTTAACGCACGTTAAGCAACGTTATTCAGCCTTTAGCAGCGTCAGACGTTTTTACTGGTCCTCAGAACGCGCAGGCCGTGGGTTCTTCATGCAGCTCAAAAACGTCTGTGGCCTTAGGCGTTGATTTTGTGTGCGTGGGTGGAACTTTATTTTTTACAACTAAAAAAAAAAAAAATACAAAATATAGTATATATATAGATTTCTTTTTTAACTTAACCCCCCCCCCCCATAGGTGCCAAAAAATTAATGACTGATTATTTATTTGGTGACAGGTTCTCTGGTGCCCCTATTCGTTGGGGGTCAGTGGGGAGAACAGTGCCCCCATGTGTTGATACTTATGGGCCCCTAGCTCAGCCTCAGGGTGCAGGAGGTGGATGGTGGAGACGGGGGGGGGGGGACAAGGTGTGAGGTGACGTACAGTGCCGCTTCCATCAATCACACAGCACACCTTACCTGTGTGAGCGCACTCTGCTCGCCTCTCCCGCCATCTTCTTCCCGGTAATGGCCCGCCCACCAACGCGTCATCACTAAGCACCATCGCCTCCACCAACCGGATTCTGCATAGCCCACAACCCCGCCCATCAAGCGCAGCTCCGCCTATAAGCATTGCTTAGACACGCGCACCTTCCGAAGATCAGTAACAGACCCGCCCACTTTTAACACATTTTTTTGTTCGTAATTGCTTATTCCCGCCCTCCCCAATGTGATAGCCCCGCCCCCGACAACTGCGCACATCTCTGCCGGTGACAGGGTTCCAATGGTGCGGCGAGAGGGCGTGGTTCGATGTATAGGTGGGCGTATCTGTACGTGCACCTGCCATAGTACATGTGACTCCTCCCCCGAGTGTTCCTCTGCCCACCATAGCCTGGGGCCCCTGGACTGCCACCCATCCCTGGTTCCCCATCAGAGCCTGGGGCCCCTGGATTGCCATCCAACCACCTGTATTATAATGATTCCCCTCAGAGCCTGGGGCCCCTTGAACACCAACCCACCCATATTATAATGGCCCCCTTCAGATCCTGGGGCCCCTGGACACCCACCTGTATTAAAATGCTCCCCTCAGAGCCTGGGGCCCCTGGACACCTACCCAACCCATATTATAATGGCCCTCTTCAGATCTTGGGGCCCCTGGACACCCACCTGTATTAAAATGGCCCCCCTCAGAGCCTGGGGCCCCTGGACACCTACCCAACCCATATTATAATGGCCCTCTTCAGATCTTGGGGCCCCTGGACACCCACCCGTATTAAAATGGCCTCCCTCAGAGCCTGGGGCCCCTGGACACCTACCCAACCCATATTATAATGGCCCTCTTCAGATCTTGGGGCCCCTGGACACCCACCCGTATTAAAATGGCCTCCCTCAGAGCCTGGGGCCCCTGGACACCTACCCAACCCACCCATATAATAATGGACCCCCTCAGAGCCTGGGGCCCCTGGACACCTACCCAACCCATATTATAATGGCCCTCTTCAGATCTTGGGGCCCCTGGACACCCACCCGTATTAAAATGGCCCCCCTCAGAGCCTGGGGCCCCTGGACACCTACCCAACCCACCCATATAATAATGGCTCCCCTCAGAGCCTGGGGCCCCTGGACACCTACCCAACCCACCCATATAATAATGGCTCCCCTCAGAGCCTGGGGTCCCTGGACAGCCATCCAAAACACCCATATAATAATGGACCCCCTCAGAGCCTGGGGCCCCTGGACACCTACCCAACCCATATTATAATGGCCCTCTTCAGATCTTGGGGCCCCTGGACACCCACCCGTATTAAAATGGCCCCCCTCAGAGCCTGGGGCCCCTGGACACCTACCCAAACCACCCATATAATAATGGACCCCCTCAGAGCCTGGGGCCCCTGGACACCTACCCAACCTATCCGTATAATAATGGCCCCTCCTCCAAGCCTGGGGCCCCTGGACAGCCATCCAACCCACCCATATAATAATGGACCCCCTCAGAGCCTGGGGCCCCTGGACACCTACCCAACCCACCCATATAATAATGGACCCCCTCAGAGCCTGGGGCCCCTGGACAGCCATCCAAAACACCCATATAATAATGGACCCCCTCAGAGCCTGGGGCCCCTGGACAGCCATCCAAAACACCCGTATAATAATGGACCCCCTCAGAGCCTGGGGCCCCTGGACAGCCATCCAAAACACCCATATAATAATGGACCCCCTCAGAGCCTGGGGCCCCTGGACACCTACCCAACCCATATTATAATGGCCCTCTTCAGATCTTGGGGCCCCTGGACACCCACCCGTATTAAAATGGCCCCCCTCAGAGCCTGGGGCCCCTGGACACCTACCCAACCCACCCATATAATAATGGCTCCCCTCAGAGCCTGGGGCCCCTGGACACCTACCCAAACCACCCATATAATAATGGACCCCCTCAGAGCCTGGGGCCCCTGGACACCTACCCAACCCACCCATATAATAATGGCTCCCCCTCCGAGCCTGGGGCCCCTGGACAGCCATCCAACCCACCCATATAATAATGGACCCCCTCAGAGCCTGGGGCCCCTGGACAGCCATCCAAAACACCCGTATAATAATGGACCCCCTCAGAGCCTGGGGCCCCTGGACACCTACCCAACCCATATTATAATGGCCCTCTTCAGATCTTGGGGCCCCTGGACACCCACCCGTATTAAAATGGCCCCCCTCAGAGCCTGGGGCCCCTGGACACCTACCCAACCCACCCATATAATAATGGCTCCCCTCAGAGCCTGGGGCCCCTGGACACCTACCCAACCCACCCATATAATAATGGCTCCCCTCAGAGCCTGGGGTCCCTGGACAGCCATCCAAAACACCCATATAATAATGGACCCCCTCAGAGCCTGGGGCCCCTGGACACCTACCCAACCCATATTATAATGGCCCTCTTCAGATCTTGGGGCCCCTGGACACCCACCCGTATTAAAATGGCCCCCCTCAGAGCCTGGGGCCCCTGGACACCTACCCAAACCACCCATATAATAATGGACCCCCTCAGAGCCTGGGGCCCCTGGACACCTACCCAACCTATCCGTATAATAATGGCCCCTCCTCCAAGCCTGGGGCCCCTGGACAGCCATCCAACCCACCCATATAATAATGGACCCCCTCAGAGCCTGGGGCCCCTGGACACCTACCCAACCCACCCATATAATAATGGACCCCCTCAGAGCCTGGGGCCCCTGGACAGCCATCCAAAACACCCATATAATAATGGACCCCCTCAGAGCCTGGGGCCCCTGGACAGCCATCCAAAACACCCGTATAATAATGGACCCCCTCAGAGCCTGGGGCCCCTGGACAGCCATCCAAAACACCCATATAATAATGGACCCCCTCAGAGCCTGGGGCCCCTGGACACCTACCCAACCCATATTATAATGGCCCTCTTCAGATCTTGGGGCCCCTGGACACCCACCCGTATTAAAATGGCCCCCCTCAGAGCCTGGGGCCCCTGGACACCTACCCAACCCACCCGTATAATAATGGCTCCCCTCAGAGCCTGGGGCCCCTGGACAGCCATCCAACCCACCCATATAATAATGGCTCCCCTCCGAGCCTGGGGCCCCTGGACAGCCATCCAACCCACCCATATAATAATGGCTCCCCTCCGAGCCTGGGGCCCCTGGACACCTACCCAACCCATATTTTAATGGCCCTCTTCAGATCTTGGGGCCCCTGGACACCCACCCATATTAAAATGGCCCCCCCTCAGAGCCTGGGGCCCCTGGACACCTACCCAACCCACCCGTATAATAATGGCTCCCCTCAGAGCCTGGGGCCCCTGGACAGCCATCCAACCCACCCCTATAATAATGGACCCCCTCAGAGCCTGGGGCCCCTGGACACCTACCCAACCCATATTATAATGGCCCTCTTCAGATCTTGTGACCCCTGGACACCCACCCATATTAAAATTACCCCCCTCAGAGCTTGGGGCCCCTGGACACCTACCCAACCCAAACATATAATAATGGCTCCCCTCAGAGCCTGTGGCCCCTGGACAGCCATCCATCCCACCCATATAATAATGGACCCCCTTAGAGCCTGGGGCCCCTGGACACCTACCCAACCCATCTGTATAATAATGCCCCCCCCCCCCCGAGCCTGGGGCTCTTGGACAGCCAACAGTCAGGGCTGCCAACCTCACAAAGTGAAATTTACTATCACCGCACCAAAAATGTACTGACAGTTCAAAAAGTTGGCCAAAATGACCGTTTTCAGTGCAAACATCGATATTTAGGCTACAAGCAGATAGAGTGATTAGCAATGTGTTTAGGGTATAATACAAGGCAAAAAATAAAACATATTTACATGAAGGTCAGGTTACTATAAGTCAGCACATAGTCCCACCTTACATCAGAGTCTACAGGGTTCCCATTTACAAAACATGGGGGAACCCTGTGAACTGCAATGTAAAGGAGAATTCAGGAGTACTCTGATGTGTGGGGGAATGTTGCAGACTCTAGTGTAAAAGGGAAACTTGGATGTAAGGGGGTCTCTGCTCACCAGAGCCCCCCCCCCTTACTCAAGAGTTCACAGAGCTCCTCTTTGCATCACAGACCACAGAGTTCTCCTTTTACATCAGACTCCTGAGTTCCCCCTTACATCAGAGTCCACAGTGTTCCCCCTTACAACAGACCCCCGAGTTCCCCCTTACATCAGAGTCCACAGAGTTTCCCCTTACAACAGACTCCTGAGTTCCCCCTTCAGAATCCACAGAGTTTCCCTTTACACCAAATTCCAGGGTTCCCCTTTAAAGCACAGTCCATAGAGATCCCCTTACATCAGGGTTCCCCTTTACATTAGACTCCACAGGGTTTCCCATTACAATATAAGAGGGAACTCTGTGGACTGATGTAAAAGGGAACACTGTGGACTCTGTTGATAAGGAGAACTCTGAGGATTCTGATGTAAGAGGGAATGCTGTGGACCTTGGTGTAATGGGAAACCTCAATGTAAGGGAGTCTCTGCTCACCAGAGCCCCCTCCCCCTCTTACACAGGAACCAACAGAGCTCCCCTTTACATCTCAGTCCACATAGTTCCCCCTTACATCACAGTTCACAGAGTTCCCTCTTACATCAGACTCCTGAGTTTCCCCTTATATCCCAGTCCACAGAGTTCCCCCTTACTTCAGAGTCCTGAGTTCCTCCTTACATCACAGTCCACAGAGTCCCCCCTTACATCACAGTCCACAGAGTGTCCCTTTACATCAGAGTCTACAGAGTTCCCCCTTACATCAGACTCCTGAATTCCCCCTTACCTCCACAGTCCACTGAGTTCCCCCTTACAACAGAGTCTGCAGAGTTCCCCTTTACATCACAGTCCACAGAGTTCCACCTTACAGCAGAATTCATAGAGTTTCCCTTTACATCACAGTCCACAGAATTCTCCCTTACATCACAGTGTACAGAGTTCCCCCTTACATCACAGTCCACTGAGTTCCCCTTACAACAGAGTTCCCCTTTACACCACAGTCCACAGAATTCCCCCTTACATCACAGTCTGCAAAGTTATCCCTTACTTACCCAACCCACCTGTATTATAATGGCCCTCTTCAGATCCTGTGGCCCCTGGACACCCACCCGTATTAAAATGGTCCCCCTCAGAGCCTGGGGCCCCTGGAAACCTACCCAACTCACCCGTTTTATAATGGATCCCTCAGAGCCTGGGGCCCCTGGACAGCCTTTCAATCCACCCATATTAAATGGGCCCCCTCAGATTCTGGGGCCCCTCGACAGCCATCCAACAAATTCATAACCTTATACCCCCCTCCCCTAGAGCCGGGGGCCCCTGGATAGCCAACAGTCAGGGTTGCCAACCTGCCAACCTCTTACATCAGAGTCTGCAGGCTTCCCCTTTACAGTGCATGGGGGAACTTTGTGGACTGTGATGTAAAGGAGAATTCTGAGTACTCCCTTTACATCACAGTCCACAGAATTCCCTCTTACATCACAGTCTGCAAAGTTATCCCTTACACCAGACTCCAGAGTTCCACTTTACATCACAGTCTGCAGAGCTCCCCCTTACATCAGACACAGCAGGGATATCAGGAGGAACTCTGTGGACCCTGATGTAAAGGGGAACACAGTGGACCCTGATGTAAAGGGGAATGCCTGCAGACTGTGATGTAAAGAGGAACTCTGATGTAAAGGAGGTCTCTGGTCACCAGAGCCCACCCTTGCACAAGAGTCCACAGAGTCCCCCCTTACATCACAGTCTGCAGGATCCCCCCTTTACAGTGCTAGGGGGAACTCTGCAGGCCCTGATGTAAAGGAAAACTCTTAAGTAAAGGGAAATGTTGCGAACCATGATGTAAGGGGGAATGCTGTGGAGTTTCAACTTACATCAGGGTCTGTAGCATTGCCCTGTACATCAAAGTTCCCCTTTACATTAGGGTACGCAGAGTTCCCCCTTGCACTGTAAGGGGGAATCCTGCAGACCCTGATGTAAAGGGGAACTCTGAGGGCTCCGATTTAAGGGGGGACGCTGGAATGTGAGTTGGGGTGGATTCTGGTGACCACAGACCACCTTGGCATAATGAATACACTAATGTAAGAGGGGGTTACTGATATAAGGAGTGTAACGGATCAACCGCACCCCGACCGGGCACCTCCGTTGATGGATGCTCCTAGTGCTTTTCGAGGGCTCCAAGCACTTCACCAGACACTGTAACCACTTCAGATCCCCCGAACCACCGCAGCTTGGTTAGGGTCTCGCCATCTCCTACCCACCCTGGACCTACGACAAGGCTCCAGGTTCCCGTGGGTGACCCTCTCTTTCCCCAGAGAGTGCAGCAGAACAAGCTCTTACACAAGCTCTTACAAGAGCTTAGTGATTATCCAAGGGAGTATGGAGGACATAGCAATCCCTTGTAGGCGATTCCCCCAATGAGAGACAGGACTCTAGATTGAGGGTGAAGTATAACTTTATTGAACAAGAAACAGACTTTTATACAGTTTTCCCCACAAGGTTACCGCCCAGGTATACCTTGTTGGGGACAGGACATGACATTCACAATCCAAAAGGAACAGAGTTATACACTTAGTTATTCCTATACAGTGTACACAATCCCTCCCTTCTGGCTGAATACATTATCTTATGCAGATGAAAGTGTATACAGGAACAGAAATAAACCTAAACTAATTATCTAGCCATCTGGGCAGAACAATGTGAGGGCAATAGCATAAGACAATGGGACGGCACAATCTACATTCCCTCCAAATACACAACAATAGGACAAGAATGCTAATGACAGTCTGTGTGTCTCTCTCACATTGAAGCTCGAATACACATTATCTCATTACACAAACCATAGGAAAAACCTGTCTGACATTGAGGGATATGTAATACACACATGATTTAGGAATTACAGCTTTCATGGCAATGGGAATAAATCTTCATATTTCTCTATGAAGATATTGCTGACAAATATTACTGTCATATCTGAAGCAATTCAAACCATTAATTATCTGTTTTTCACTTCCAGTGACGGTGAATACCGTCACAAGGAGGAACCTTAACAGACATTTATGAACAGTTTGTAAATCAGCTGATTTTTTACAAACTGTCTGTAAATTTACAGATGGTTGGCAACCCAGTCAACCATCCAGTTCAGAATATCATGGCCAAGCATCAGGGATGCAGACACAGATAATCAGGAACAAACCAGATGTCAGGATGGGCAGCAGACATGGATAACTAGGAACAGTCCAGAGGTCAGGACTGGTAGTATAAAAGGATAACCAGATTAGTCTAGAGGTCAAGGCAGGCAGCAGAAATGGGTAACCAGGAACTATTTAGAAGTCAGGTCGGGCAGCAGACATGGATTACATAAAACAAGCCTGAGGTCAGGATGGGTAGCAGACAAGAATATCGAGAACAGTCCAGAGGTCAGGGCTGTCAGGAAACAATGATTAGCAGGAACATACTAGATGTCAGGATAAACAAGCCAGTGGTTCAGACGGGCAGCAGACAAGGATTACCAACAACAAGCTAGAGGTCAGGACAGGAAATAGATATGGGTAATCATCATAAATAAAGAAAAATCTTTGGAAGGCAGGTAACAAAGAATACAAAGAACAAGCAGAGATCAGGGCTTGTAGCAGGCACAGATACCCAGAAACAATCTAAAGGTTAGAACAGGCAGCAGAAACAGAAAACTAGCAACAGTCCAGAAGTCAGGTCTGGCAGCGAAATAGGATATTCAGAACTGTCTAGAGGTCAGGGCTAGTGGCAGCCATAGATAACCAGGAAAAAGACAGATGTCAAGACAGGCAGCAGACTCGAATTACCATGAACAACCCAGAGGTTAGGATGGGCAGCATACCTTGATAATTAGTAACAATCCAGAGGACAGGATGGGCAGCAGACATGGCTAACTAGAAACATGCCAGATGTCAGGATGCGCAGCAGACAAGCATAACCAGTAAGAAGCAAGAGGTTGGGATAGGCAGTAGACGTAGTTTACCAGTAAGAAGCCAGAGGTCAGGATGAGCAGCAGACATGGATAACAAGGAACAAGTCAGAGATCAGGATGGGCAGCAGACACAGACAACCAGGAACAAGCTGGCGGTCAGGACAGGCAGCAAACATGAATAACCAGTAATAAGCCAGAGGTCAAGACAGACATGCAATTGGATAAGTAGGAAAAAGCCAGCGGTCAGGACGGGCAGCTGACATGGATTCCCAGCATTAACTTAGAGGTCAGAACAGGCAGCAGGCACAGATAAGCAGAAACTAGCCAGTGGTATGGATAGGCAGCAGACACAGATTTCCAGGAAAAAGCCAGAAGTCAGGACAGGCAACAGACATGTATTACTAGAAGCCACTCAGAGGTTAGGACAGGCAGCAGATACCGAGAATCATTAACAAGCCAGATGTAAGGATGGGTAGCAGACACAGAAAACCAGGAACAAGACAGAGGTCAGGATGGGCAGCAGGCATACATTACTAGGAAAAGCCAGGGGTCAAGATGATTGGCAAACAGTTTACCAGAAACAAGCCAGAAAAATGGATGGACAGCAGACAGAGATAACCATGAACAAGCCAGAGGCAGGACAGGCAGCAGACAACGACAGCCAGTAATAGGCCAGAGGTTAAGATGGGCAGGAGACTTGAATACTGTAACTAGAAAAAAAAACAGAAGTCAGGACATGCAGCTGACATGGATAACCAAGACAAACTTAGAGGTCAGAATGAGCAGCAAACACAGATAAGCAAAAACGATCATGTGGTAAGGGCAGGCAGCAGATGTGATCAAGCAGAAACAAATAAGAGGTTGGGATGGGCAGAAGACATAGATAACCAGGAACAGTCCAGAGGCCAGGACTCTAATAAGCCAGATGTCAGGACGAGTGCAGACACAAAACCAATAACAAGCCAATGGTCAGAACGGGCAGCAGACATGGATAACCAGGAACAAGCCAAGTGTCAGGATGGACAGCAGACAGAGCAAGCCAAAGGATATTATTATTATTATTATTATTATTATTATACAGGATTTATATAGCGCCAACAGTTTGCGCAGCGCTTTACAATGTGAAGGAAGACAATACAGTTACAATACAGTTCAAAACAGGAGGAACTAGAGGGCCCTGCTCGTTAGAGCTTACAATCTAGAAGGGAGGGTCAAGTGAAACAAAAGGCAATAACTGTGGGGGATGGGTTGATGGAGGAAAGGAGGTACATTTTTTAAGGTTTGGTAGGATAGGCTTCTCTGAAGAGGAGGGTTTTCAGAGATCGCCTAAAAGCTAATAGAGTGGGGGATAATCGGACAGATAGGGGTAAGGAGTTCCATAGGATTGGAGAGGCTCTGGAAAAGTCCTGGAGGCGAGCATGGGAGGAGGTGATGAGTGAGCTAGAGAGCAGGAGGTTTTGAGAAGAACGAAGAGAGCGATTAGGTTGGTATTTTGAGATGAGGCTGGTGATGTAGCTGGGGGCTAGGCTGTGGATTGCTTTGTAAGATGTTGTAAGTATTCTGAATTTAATTCGTTGGGTGAGCGGAAGCCAGTGGAGGGTTTGACAGAGAGGAGCGGTGGACACTGAGCGATTGGTGAGGTGGACGAGTCTGGCGGCAGCATTCATGATGGATTGAAGGGGGGATAGCCTGTGTAGAGGTAAGCCAATGAGAAGGGAATTGCAGTAGTCGAGGCGCGAGATGACCAGGAAGTGAACTAGGAGTTTTGTTGTGTCTTTGGTTAGAATGGGGCGTATTTTGGAGATGTTGCGGAGGCTGAGGCGGCAAGATTTGGACAGCGATTGGATGTGGGGTTTGAAGGAGAGTTCAGAGTCCAGGACAACACCTAAGACCTTGGCATGTGGGGATGGGCTGATAGTAATGCCATTGATATTGACGGAGAAATCAGGGGAAGGGGCTCGCGGTGGGGGAAAAATTATAAGTTCGGTTTTGGATGGATTTATTTTGAGGAAGTGGTGAGACATCCAGACCGATATATCTGATAGTAAATTAGTGATGCGTGAGGAGACTGAGGGAGAGAGCTGAGGAGTGGATAGATAGATTTGGGTATCGTCAGCGTAGAGGTGGTATTGGAAGCCATGGGAGGCTATCAACTGACCTAGAGAGGAGGTGTAGATTGAAAATAGGAGGGGTCCAAGAACAGAGCCTTGGGGGACTCCAACAGAGAAGGGAAGAGGAGAGGAGGAAGTAGAATTGTAAGAAACACTAAAGGTGTGGTTGGATAAGTAAGAAGATAACCAGTGAAGAGTACAGTCACGGAGACCAAAGGCATGGAGTTTTTTGAGGAGGAGGGGATGGTCAACCGTTATGACAAGCAGAGGACATGGATAACCAAAACCAAGCCAGAGGTCAGGACAGGCAGCAGACACCAATTAAAAAAAGCATGCCCAAAATCAGCACAGGCAGCAGACATGATTTACCAGAAACAGTCCAGAGGTTAGGACTGTCAGTAGACAAAAATAACCTGAGCAGTGCAGAGATCAAAGTTGGCAGTAGACACAGAACACAAGCCAGAAGTTTGGGATGTGTAGCAGACACAGATAACCAGTAATAAGCCAGAGGTCAGGAGGGACAGCAGACATGGATAACCAAGAACAGTCCAGAAGCCAGGTCTGGGTGCTGATGAGGATAATGATAACAGCCCAGTGGTCAAGAGGCTAGCATCATACAAGTATAACCAAGAACAAGCCAGATGTCAGGATGGGCAGCAGACACAAATTACCAGGAACAAGCCAAAAGGTCAGGACAAATATGAGGTACGGATAACCAGTAACAAGTCAGGAGTCAAGCCAGAGGTCAAGAAGGGCAGCTGACATAACCAGAAAAAAATCAAGATATCAGGATGGACAGCAGAGAAGGATAACCAAGAACAGGACAGAGGTCAGCATGGGCAACAGACAAGGACTAACATGACCAAGGCAGAGGTCAAGACAGGAAGCAGACATGGACAACAGGAACAGGCCAGAGGTCAGGACAGGAAACAGACATGGATAACAAGGAACCATATAGAGGGCAGGACTGGCAGCAGGCAATGATAACAAGGAACAAGTCAGTTGTCAGAACGGGCAGCAGACACAAAATCAATAGCAAGCCAGAAGGTTAGGTCAGACAGCAGACACGGAAAACCAGGAATAAGCCTGATGTCAACATGGACAGCAGACATGAATAAGAAGGAACAAGCCAGAGGTCAGGATGGGCAGCAGAGATGGATAACCAGAACAGTCCAGAGGCCAGAGCTTGCAGCAGACAACGTTTACCAGGAATAAGCCAGAGGTCAGGATGGGCAGCAAAGAATTATAACTAGGAATAATCCAGAGGTCAGTATTGGCAACAGACATGGTCTAACCAGACTAAGTCAGAGGTCAAGATGGGCAGCAGACATGGATAGCAGGAACAAGTCAGGACAGGAAACAGACACGGATAACCAAGAACCATAAAGAGGTCAGAACTGGCAGCAGATATAGATAACCTGGAACAAGGAAAGGTCAGGATGTTCAACAGACATACATAACCTGTAACAAGCTAGAGGTCAGGATGGGTGGCAGTGACAGATAACCAGGACATGCATAACCAGAAACAAGCCAGAGGTCAGGATGGGCAGCAGACATGGTAAATCAAGAAATGTCCAGGGATCACAACTTGCAGTAGACAAGGATAACCAGAACAGTCCAGAGCTCAGGGCTTGCAGCAGACAAAAAATTACTGGCAATAATCCAGAGGTCAGGATGGGCAGCAGATACAGATTACCAGAACAAGCCTGGAGTCAGGAAGGGCAGCAGACACTGATAACCAGTATCAACCTGGGCATAATGACGGGCAGCAGACAGATATCTAGGAACAAGCCACAGGTCAGAATTGACAGCAGTAGAGAATAATGGTTAGAGTTTATATAGCAGATGCTACAGCTTACCTCCCCCACCCCCCGCCCCCCTGCCCAAATTATCAAGACAATATTTTCACTAAAAATATACTAATTTAAATCTGTCATTAGGAACTAAAAACAAATGTACAAAAATGTGATTTATATTTTATTTCAACGACCTATGGCCATGTCACATGTGAATGCTCATCATCTCGTCTGGATGGACAGTTGGATAAATGGCTCTATATTTAGGATGTATCTGGTCTATAAACCAGAGGCTCTGGATGGGCAGTTGGATAAATGGCTCTATAATTAGGATGTATCTGGTCTATAAACCAGAGGCTCTTGATGGGCAGTTGGATGAATGGCTCTATATTTAGGATGTATCTGGTCTATAAACCAGGGGCTCTGGATGGACAGTTGAATAAATGGTTCTATATTTAGGATGTCTCCGGTCTACAAACCAGAGGCTGTGGATGGACAGTTGGATAAATGGCTCTATATTTAGGATGTATCTGGTCTATAAACCAGAGGCTGTGGATGGACAGTTGGATAAATGCTTCTATATTTAGGATGTATCTGGTCTATAAACCAGGGGCTCTGGATGGACAGTTGAATAAATGGTTCTATATTTAGGATGTATCTGGTCTACAAACCAGAGGCTGTGGATGGACAGTTGGGTTAATGGTTCTATATTTAGGATGCATCTGGTCTATAAACCAGGGGCTCTGGATGGACAGTTGGATAAATGGTTCTATATTTAGGATGTATCTGGTCTATAAACCAAAGGCTCCGGATGGACAGTTGGATAAATGGTTCTATATTTAGGATGTATCTGGTCTATAAACCAGAGGCTGTGGATGTACATTTGGATAAATGGCTCTATTTTTAGGATGTATATGTTGCCCAACAACCTTATTTTATTTTATAACTCTTCTGACAATATCTCTGTGGGAAATTGTCACCGACCTTCCAATTGTCCCCACCAGAGTAAAAGTAATCAGGCCTTGGTGTTGAGATGTAGAGAGCAGGACTCGCTTGCAGCATAATCTATCCTCTGCACTACAGGGCACCTGAGCTGCAGTTAGTCTTTCTATCACAAGATGGCGATGTGCATCATCCAAGAATTCCTGTTTAAAAACATTTGTAGCACTACGATGATGATTAGTTTCCTGTATGTGTTACATTGTATAATTCTACATTGTACAGAGGATACTGACCCACCCAGTCACACACTATTATTATACATTTATATAGCTCTGACATATACCGCAGTGCTGTACAGAGATCACTGAGCCAGTCACATCAGTCTCTGTACCAGAGGAGCTTACACTCTAATGTCCCCCACACAGTCACACACTATTATTATACATTTATGTAGCTCTGACATATACCGCAGTGCTGTACAGAGAACACTAAGCCAGTCACATCAGTCTCTGTACCAGAGGAGCTTACACTCTAATGTCCCCCCACAGTCACACATTATTATCATACATTTATATAGCTCTGACATATACCGCAGTGCTGTACAGAGAACACTGAGCCAGTCACATCAGTCTCTGTACCAGAGGAGCTTACACTCTAATGTCCCCCCACAGTCACACATTAATATTATACATTTATATAGCTCTGACATATACCGCAGTGCTGTACAGAGAACACTGAGCCAGTCACATCAGTCTCTGTACCAGAGGAGCTTACACTCTAATGTCCCCCCACAGTCACACATTAATATTATACATTTATATAGCTCTGACATATACCGCAGTGCTGTACAGAGAACACTGAGCCAGTCACATCATTGTCTCTACCAGAGGAGCTTACACTCTAATGTCCCCCACCAACTGATTTCTGTTACAGTTATGTCTCAAGTTTTATACCAGATCATTCAGGAAAAGTGTAAGGGGTCCCCCCCCCCAAATATCAATACCAGACCCTTAGCTTACACTCCCCCTCCTGATCCATATTAGGCCACATGCCCACAATATAGGAAGTATCTAGCCAAAAAGGAACCCCTGGCAAAGCACCTTGTCCCCAAGGTGATGAGGACGAGGGCCTCTTCCCCATAACCCTGGCTCTGATGTTGTGGGGATCTATGGCTGAGGAGCTTATTAAAATCTGGAAGCCCACTTTAACAGTAAGGGGGGGGGGGGGCAGGTACGAGTATGCCTCCTCTGCTGAACCATTCCAGGCCACATGTCCTCAACATGAAAGATTTATTGCCAGTCGGGGACCCCCTTGACAAAACACATTATCCCCATGCTGGTGAGGACAGGGTGCTTTCCCTTAAACCCTGGCTCGATGGTTTCAGGGGTCTGCAGATAAGGACCTTACAGGAACCTGAAAGCCCTCTTTAACAATGGTAGGGCCCTCCCAGAACACAGTGGGGAAATCTGGAAGCCATCCCTAACAATCAGGGGGCTCTCAGAATAAAGTGGGGGACCCCCCTGGCCGAGCACTTTGTCCCTATTTAATAAGGACAAGGGCCACTTCCCCACAACACTGGCTCGATAGTTGTGGGGGTCTGTGGGTGGGGAGCCTCCTGGAATCTGAAAACCCTCTTTAACAATGGAAGGGGGATCCAAAAATAAAGTGGGGAAATCTGGCAGCCCTCTTTACCAATGGGGGGGCTCGCAGAATAAAGCGGGGAGCCACCCTGGCAAAGCACTTTGTCCCAATGTTAATTAGGTCAAGGGCCTCTGCTCCACAACCCTGGTCCAATGGCTTTGGGGGACTGTGGGTGAGGGGCTTACTGGAATCTGGAAGCCCCCTTTAATAATAAGGGAGCTCCCAGAACCCAGCCATTCCTCTATAGGAGAACGAGTAAGTGGTACACAAGTTCAGACAGTTCATTAAGCTCATCCCTAATCTGAGGCCCCTCAGAATAAAGTGGGGGTCGCCCCTGGCCAATTACTTTGTCCCTATGTTAATGAGGACAAGGGCCTCTTCCCCACAACCCTGACTCGATAGTTGTGGGGGTCTGTGGGTGAGGGGCCTCCTGGAATCTGAAAGCCCTCTTTAACAATGGGAGGGGGCTCCAAAAGTAAAGTGGGGGAATCTGGCAGCCCTCTTTAACAATGGGGGGGGGGGGGCTCTCAGAATAAAGTGGGGAGCCACCCTGGCAAAGCACCTTGTCCCCAAGTTAATTATGGTAAGAGCCTCTTCTCCACAACCCTGATCCAGTGTGGGGGACTGTGGGTGAGGGGCTTAGTGGAATCTGGAAGCCCCCTTTAATAATAAGGGAGCTCCCAAAACCCAGCCCTTCCCCTATAGGTGAATGAGTAAGTGGTACACAAGTTCAGACAGTTCCTTAAGCTCCTCCCTAAATCTGAGTCCCCTAACAAAAAAATAAGTAAAGACTCCTTATTGTGAGTCCCCAAACAAAGGAGGTTCTGAGTAATATAATTCCACATTCTGAGTCAGCTAACAGAAAATATTCAGCATTATTTCTTCTCTTACAGTATAATGTAGAAATTACATTGTTATTACTCTTCCAGTAACGTTTTCACATTCAGATGTCCCTTCAATTATTAAGGCATCAGACAATGACTGCTCTTACAGTAAAGAATCCGTAAATAGAATAGGCAGAGATCAGCAAAAACAGGTATTACAGGAACTGATCAGCCATGGAAATTGCAATGAGGAGTCCTGAGTGAGAGTGGCAATTATGACAAGTGATGGTTACAGCAGTAATAATATGATAATGGACAGTGATCAGATATAATATAATATGAGGAGTAACATTAGTATTACATACAGGGATCAGTAATAATGGACAGTGATCAGTTATATAATAAGGAGTAACATTAGTATTACATACAGGGATCAGTAATAATGGACAGTGATCAGTTATATAATGAGGAGCAACATTAGTATTACATGCAGGGATCAGTAATAATGGGCGGTGATCAGTTATATAATAAGGAGTAACAATAGTATTACATACAGGGATCAGTAATAATGGACAGTGATCAGTTATATAATAAGGAGTAACATTAGTATTACATACAGTGATCAGTAATAATAGACAGTGATCAGTTATATAATAAGGAGTAGCATTAGTATTACATACAGGGATCAGTTATAATGGACAGTGATCAGTTATATAATAAGGAGTAACAATAGTATTACATACAGGGATCAGTAATAATGGACAGTGATCAGTTATATAATAAGGAGTAACATTAGTATTACATACAGTGATCAGTAATAATAGACAGTGATCAGTTATATAATAAGGAGTAGCATTAGTATTACATACAGGGATCAGTTATAATGGACAGTGATCAGTTATATAATAAGGAGTAACAATAGTATTACATACAGGGATCAGTAATAATAGAAAGTGATCAGTTATATAATAAGGAGTAACATTAGTATTACATACAGGGATCAGTAATAATAGACAGTGATCAGTTATATAATAAGGAGTAACATTATTATTACATACAGGGATCAGTATTAATGGACAGTGATCAGTTATATAATAAGGAGTAACAGTAGTATTACATACAGAGATCAGTAATAATGGACAGTGATCAGTTATATAATAAGGAGTAACAATAGTATTACATACAGGGATCAGTAATAATGGACAGTGATCAGTTATATAATAAGGAGTAACAATAGTATTACATACAGGGATCAGTAATAATAGAAAGTGATCAGTTATATAATAAGGAGTAACATTAGTATTACATATAGGGATCAGTAATAATAGACAGTGATCAGTTATATAATAAGGAGTAACATTATTATTACATACAGGGATCAGTATTAATGGACAGTGATCAGTTATATAATAAGGAGTAACAGTAGTATTACATACAGAGATCAGTAATAATGGACAGTGATCAATTATATAAAGAGGAGTAACATTAGTATTACATACAGGGATCAGTAATAATAGACAGTGATCAATTATATAAAGAGGAGTAACATTAGTATTACATACAGGGATCAGTAATAATAGACAGTGATCAGTTATATAATAAGGAGTAACAGTAGTATTACATACAGGGATCAGTAATAATTAAAATATAATATGTTATATCAGATAATGATGAGAACACAGCGATGATCATTTACATATAACAGAGTATATATCATATAAAGGAGAGTAAAGGATATAAAAAGGATATAAAGGATAGGATAATAATTTAGGAATATAATGGGTGATATTACTCGGTGTAATAAGACCATGATTGGGGAATAATAATGACCAAACAATGACAATTATCAGTAATAATCAATCTGCATATCGGGGTAACAATGTAGAAAGAATAGTAATATAACAATTAGAACGTGCAATGAATAATAATAATAATAATAATAAGTGGTAATTAATGATACAATGATTATAATGCAAGGAGAATAATATGATATCATCCAAAATATATAGGTAGTATAACAATAATAAGTATAGTATACCCTGATAGGTAATAATAATAATAAACTTATAAAGGGTAATAATTATACAGAGAATAATAATCTAAATTATAACGTACGATGAATAATAATAACAACAATAATATAAATACTACTTATAATAAAATGCAGTAATTGATAATATATAATTATTATTACGAACAGAGAATTATAATCTATTTTCTATAATGTATAAGGATGGATTATATAATAATAATAATAATATGAATAATACAATGATAGATAATAATAATATTAGTGTATAGGTTAAGAGTAATAATAAGGCACAGAGAATATTCCTATAACAATTATAATGGACAATGATATCTGACAACAAGTAACGGTGAGGTGTGATAATAATAAATGTGATAAACAATGATAAGTAATGAATATTATAATGTATAGTGAGGGCTGATAATAATAATAATTACAGTACAAGGTGCAGAGATTGATATAACAATTATAAAGTATATAATAAATAATGAGGATAATGATGGGTATAATGGGTGATGTGAGAATCTTCTGGTCCCGGGGGGTGCAGTGATGAGGTGTGAGGCTCCTGGTGTCTCCCCCTCCCCCCTATGTACTCTCCTCGCTGTGCCGATCACATCGCCGCGATGTCCCCTCCGCAGTGATCCCGAGCAGCGATCTGATCTCCGCAGTCCGCGATCTCTCCTCCTCTGCAGATCTCACTGCGGGTGTCCCGATCACCCGACCCTATGGAGCCCGGGGAGACCCACCGACTGGTGGAGCCCAACAAGACCAACACCCGACTAAAGATCCAGAGGTGAGCCCACACCCATCATTGCACCCCAATCTCAGACATTACACACCCATCATTACACCCCAATACTGGACACCCCACATCCTTCATTACACCCCAATACTGGACATCCCACACCCTTCTTTACACCCCAATATTGGACATCCCACACCCTTCTTTACACCCCAATATTGGACATCACACACCCTTCATTACACCCCAATACTGGACACCCCACACCTTTCATCACACCCCAATATTGGACACCCCACACTTGAGTATTGGAAACGCCACTCTCTAAATAAATACTGGACACCCAACACCCGATTCCTGGACACCCGACCCCTCAAAATTGGATACCCCACTCCCTTTATAATACCCAAATATTGGTCTTCCCACAATCTCCATTAAGCCGAATACTGGACACCCCAAATCCCATTCATTACATGGGAAACCTGAACACCCGACACCATTCATTTTACCCGACACCCCAAACCTTAGTACTGAACACCCCATTTCCATCATTACACCCAAATACTGGACACCCGACAACACTCCAGATACCAGAATACTTAGCACCCAGATATCTTTTACACACGATTATTTGTACACCCCATCACCATCCAGACATTTCGCACACACCCGAATACTACACCCTACAATCATCCAAATATCCTTCACATCCGAATCCTGTCTCTACACCCCACCATCTCATATTGCCACATCACTACCAACACCCGACAACTGCACACCCCATCCATATATCCTGTACACCCATCCAAATATCCTGTACACCCGACAACTGCACACCCCATCCATATATCCTGTACACCCGACAACTGCACACCCCATCCAAATATCCTGTACACCCGACAACTGCACACCCCATCCAAATATCCTGTACACCCGACAACTGCACACCCCATCCAAATATCCTGTACACCCGACAACTGCACACCCCATCCAAATATTCTGTACACCCGACAACTGCACACCCCATCCAAATATCCTGTACACCCGACAACTGCACACCCCATCCAAATATCCTGTACACCCGACAACTGCACACCCCATCCAAATATTCTGTACACCCGACAACTGCACACCCCATCCAAATATCCTGTACACCCGACAACTGCACACCCCATCCAAATATCCTGTACACCCGACAACTGCACACCCCATCCAAATATCCTGTACACCCGACAACTGCACACCCCATCCAAATATCCTGTACACCCGACAACTGCACACCCCATCCAAATATTCTGTACACCCGACAACTGCACACCCCATCCAAATATCCTGTACACCCGACAAATGCACAACCCATCCAAATATCCTGTACACCCGACAACTGCACACCCCATCCAAATATCCTGTACACCCGACAACTGCACACCCCCAGTCATATACCCCTCAAATGATCAACACCGAATCCAGATCATCACTCTACAACACTCCAAAGTAAACCACCCAAACACCCGGATCCACACCCAATCTAGATAAGGTCTCACCCAAATTATCTAAATTCCTCCACCCAGATATAATACACATCACCCGAATATTATCCAGGATACCGCAATCACTCCATGTACCCCAAGAGTACCCTCCATAACACACCCTATATTCCTCCATCCATGACTGCACACACCCTATAATCCTCCTCCCTCACCCCACATACCCAGTATCCATCCCTCTATCACCCCACACACAATATTTACTCTTTCATAACTCCTTACACCCAATATTAACACCTCCATCTCCCCACACACCCCATATCCCTCCTCCATCTCCCCACACACCCAATATTCCTGCTCTATCACCTCACACACCCCATATTCCTGCTCTATCACCTCACACACCCCATATCCCTCCTCCATCTCCCCACACACCCCATATTCCTGCTCTATCACCTCACACACCCCATATTCCTGCTCTATCACCTCACACACCCCATATCCCTCCTCCATCTCCCCACACACCCCATATTCCTGCTCTATCACCTCACACACCCCATATTCCTGCTCTATCACCTCACACACCCCATATCCCTCCTCCATCACCTTGCACACCCCATAACTCTTCTCCATCACCTCACACACCCCATATCTCATCTCCATCACCTCACACACCCCATAACTCTTCTCCATCACCTCATACACCCCATATCTCTTCTCCATCACCTCACACACCCCATAACTCTTCTCCATCACCTCACACACCCCATATCTCTTCTCCATCACCTCACACACCCCATAACTCTTCTCCATCACCTCACACACCCCATATCTCTTCTCCATCACCTCACACACCCCATATCTCTCCTCCATCACCTCATACACCCTATAACTCTTCTCCATCATCTCATACACCCCATATCTCTTCTCCATCACATCCCACACCCCATATTTCTCCTCCATGACCTCACACACCCTATATCCCTCCTCTATCACTTAACACGCCCCATATTCCTGATCCATCACTTCCCACACCCCATATCCCTCCTCCATCATCTCACACACCCCATATCCCTCCTCCATCACCTCACACACCCCATATCCCTCCTCCATCATTTCACATACCCCATATTCCTGCTTCATCACCTCACACACTCCATATCTCATCTCCATCACCTTACACACCCCCCATAACTCTTCTCCATCACCTCACACACCCCATATCTCATCTCCATCACCTCACACACCCCATATCTCATCTCCATCACCTCTCACACCCCATATCTCATCTCCATCACCTCACACACCCCATAACTCTTCTCCATCACCTCACAAACCCCATATCTCTTCTCCATCACCTCACATGCCCTGTATCTCTTTCCTGTCACCTCACACACCCTATATCCCTTCTCCATCCCCTCACACACCCCATATCCCTTCTCCATCTCCTCACACACCCCATATCCCTCCTCCTTCACCTCACACACCCCATATCCCTCCTCCATCTCCTCACACACCCCATATCCCTCCTCCATCACCTCACACACCCCATATCTCTCCTCCATCACCTCACACACCCCAAAACGTTTCTCCATCACCTCACACACCCCATAACGTTTCTCCATCACCTCACACACCCCATATTCCTCCTCCATCACCTCACTCACCCCATATCCCTTCTCCATCTCCTCACACACCCCATATCCCTTCTCCATCTTCTCACACACCCCATATCCCTCCTCCATCCCCTCACACACCCCATATCTCTTCTCCATCACATCACACACCCTATATTCCTCCTCTATTCCTTCCCACGCCCCATATCCCTCCTCCATCACCTCACACACCCCACATTTCTTCTCCATCACTTCACACACCCAATATTCCTCCTCCATCACCTTACACACCCCATATCCCTCCTCCGTCACATAACACGCCCCATATCCCTCCTCCATCCCCTCACACACCCTATATCCCTTCTCCATCACCTCACACACCCCATATCTCTTCTCCTTCACCTTACACACCCCATATCCCTCCTCCATCACCTCACACACCCCATATTACTCCATCACCTCACACACCCCATATTACTCCATCCATCTGGCCACACACACCCCATATCCCTTCTCCATCCCCTCACACACCCCATATCTCTTCTCCTTCACCTTACACACCCCATATCCCTCCTCCATCACCTCACACACCCCATATTACTCCATCACCTCACACACCCCATATTACTCCATCCATCTGGCCACACACACCCTATATCCCTTCTCCATCACCTCACACACCCCATATCTCTTCTCCATCACCTCACACGCCCCATATCTCTTCTCCATCACCTCACACACCCCATATTGCTCCGTCCATCTTCCCACACACCCCATATCCCTTATCCATCACCTCACCCACCCCATATCTCTTCTCCATCATCTCACTCACCCCATATCCCTCCTCCATCACCTCACACACCCCGTATCCCTCCTCCATCATCTCACACACCCCATATTCCTCCTCCATCCCCTCACACACCCCATATCCCTTCTCCATCTCCTCACACACCCCATATCCCTCCTCCATCACCTCACACACCCCGTATCCCTCCTCCATCATCTCACACACCCCATATCCCTCCTCCATCCCCTCACACACCCCATATCCCTTCTCCATCTCCTCACACACCCCATATCCCTCCTCCATCACCTCACACACCCCGTATCCCTCCTCCATCATCTCACACACCCCATATCCCTCCTCCATCCCCTCACACACCCCATATCCCTTCTCCATCTCCTCACACACCCCATATCCCTCCTCCATCACCTCACACACCCCATATTCCTCCTCCATCACCTCACACACCCCATATCCCTTCTCCATCTCCTCACACACCCCATATCTCTCCTCCATCACCTCACACACCCCATATCACTTCTCCATCACATCACACACCCTATATTCCTCCTCTATTCCTTCCCACACCCCATATCCCTCCTCCATCACCTCACACACCCCACATTTCTTCTCCATCACTTCACACACCCCATATTCCTCCTCCATCACCTTACACACCCCATATCCCTCCTCCGTCACATAACACGCCCCATATCCCTCCCCCATCCCCTCACACATCCCATATCTCTTCTTCATCACCTCACACACTCCATATTACTCCATCCATCTGGCCACACACACCCCATATCCCTTCTCCATCCCCTCACACACCCCATATCCCTTCTCCATCACCTCACACACCCCATATCTCTTCTCCATCACCTCACACGCCCCATATCTCTTCTTCATCACCTCACACACCCCATATTACTCCGTCCATCTTCCCACACACCCCATATCCCTTATCCATTACCTCACCCACCCCATATCTCTTCTCCATCATCTCACACACCCCATATTCCTCCTCCATCACCTCATTCACCCCATATCCCTCCTCCATCACCTCACACATCCCATATCCCTCCTCCATCCCCTCACACACCCCATATCCCTCCTCCATCATCTCACACACCCCATATCTCTCCTCCATCATCTCACACACCCTATATCCCTTCTCCATCACCTCACCCACCCCATATCTCTTCTCCATCATCTCACACACCCCATATTCCTCCTCCATCACCTCACTCACCCTATATCCCTCCTCCATCACCTCACACACCCCGTATCCCTCCTCCATCATCTCACACACCCCATATCTCTCCTCCATCACCTCACACACCCCATATCTCTCCTCCATCACCTTACACACCCTATATCCCTCCTCCATCACCTCACTCACTCCATTTTCCTCCTCCATCACCTCACACACCCCATATCTCTCCTCCATCATCTCACGCACCCCATATCCCTTCTCCATCACCTCACACACCCCATATCCCTCCTCCTTCACCTTACACACCCCATATCCCTCCTCCATCACCTCACACACCCCTTATTCCTCCTCCATCACCTCACACACCCCATATTCCTCCTCCATCACCTCACACACCCCATATTCCTCCTCCATCACCTCACACACCCCATATTCCTCCTCCATCACCTCACACACCCCATATTCCTCCTCCATCACCTCACACACCCCATATTTCGTCCCCATCACCCCACACACCCCATATTACTCCTGCATAACCCCAAACACCCCATATTCCTCACCATCACCTCATATACCCAATTGTATACCTCCATAACCCCAGATACCCTATATTTCTCCTCCACAACCTGGCATACCTAATTTTCCTAGCTTATTATCCCAAAAATGTTATACAATCACCATCCACACCAAATACTTACCCCCACATCACCCCACACACCCAATAATCATCCTGAATCACCCCACAAACTCTATATTTCCTCTCCATCATCTGACACACCCCATAATTCTCCTTTATCTGCCCCCACAAACTATATTGCTCCTCCATCACCCCACATGTCCCAAATTGATCATCCATTACCACATATACCCCAAATTCACCCTACATTACCATATACACCCAATAAAAACACCTTAATTGCCCAACTCTCCCTATATTCCACAACAATTACTCCCCCACACCCCAAATTCCTCCTCCTCCACCCCCACACACACCCATGCTCCTCCTCCATCACCCCATGCACCTAATTTTCCAATTTGTTAAAGGTGTTTTCAGATTCCAATAAGACCCCCACCCACAGACCCCCACAACCACTGCCCAGGGTTGTGGGGAAGAGACCCCCCTGCCCTAAAACACTACTCCCTCATGTTGTGACCTGGAATAGTTCAGGAAGGGGGTGGGGTGGTCACTCACTCATAACCCTCCTTTTCTGGCTTGCTGGGCTGCATGCTGGTCTAGGGGAACCCCATTGTGTTTTATTTTTATTTTGGTGTGGAGTTCCCCTTAAGATCCATGCTAGACCCAGAGGGCCTGGTAGGGATTGGGAGGGACCCCCATGCACCCACATGCATTTTTTTTTTGTTCTGTTTACATTTAGCTGTCAGCATGGAATCTCGTTGACAGCTGATGAGTCATCGGTTATTAAGGACACGGCGGCCATACGCTCCTTAATGACCTGCTTTTCACTGCTAAACACCGGCACGAAAACTGCAAAACACCAACACACAATGCTAATTTGAGCTTTTTTTTTTCCAGCGTTTTTGTCGTTTTTTTTTTTTTAAACCGTCTTATGTGTACGGAGCCTGATAGATGATTAAGGATGGCGAAGGCCAAATCTCCTTCTGTTAATCACTGAACTTTTAGTTCTAGTTAGAGAATACCTGTATACACTATATAACCAAAAGTATTGGGACACCTGCCTTTACATGCATATGAACTTTAATGGCATCCCAGGTTTAGTCCATAGGGTTCAATATTGAGTTGGCCCACCCTTTGCAGCTATAACAGCTTCAACTCTTCTGGGAAGGCTGTCCACAAGGTTTAGGAGTGTGTCTATGGGAATGTTTGATCATTCTTCCAGAAGCGCATTTGTGAGGCCAGGTACTGATGTAGAAGAGAAGGCCTGGCTCGCAGTCTCCGCTCTAATTCATCCCAAAGGTGTTCTATCGGATTGAGGTCAGGACTCTGTGCAGGCCAGTCAAGTTCCTCCACCCCAAACTCGCTCATCCATGTCTTTATAGACCTTTCTTTGTACACTGGTCCAAATCATTTGATGGAGGGGGGATTATGGTGTGGGGTTGTTTTTCAGGGGTTGGGACTGGCCCCTTAATTCCAGTGAAGGGAACTCTTAAGGTGTCAGCATACCAAGACATTTTGGACAATTTCATGCTCCCAACTTTGTGGGAACAGTTTGGGGATGGCCCCTTACTGTTCCAACATGATTGCGCACCAGTGCACAAAGCAAGGTCCATAAAGACATGGATGAGCGAGTTTGGGATGGAGGAACTTGACTGCCCTACACAGAGTCTAAACCTCAAACCTGATAGAACACCTTTGGGATGAATTAGAGCACAGACTGAGAGCCAGGCTTTCTCTCCAACATCAGTGCCTGACCTCACAAATGTGCCTCTGGAAGAATGGTCAAACATTCCCATAGACACTCCTAAACCTTGTGGACAGCCTTCCCAGAAGCTGTTATAGCTGCAAAGGGTGGACTCAATATTGAACCCTATGGACTATGTTTGGGATGCCATTAAAGTTCATGTGCGTGTAAAGGCAGGTGTCCCAATACTTTTGGTAATATAGTGTATGTTAGTGGTAAAGAGGGAACTTAACCACTTTACCACCGGAGGATTTTGCTGTCTTACGCCCAGGCCACTTTTTGCGATTCGGCACTGTGCGACTTTAACTGACAATTGCGCGGTCGTGCGACGCCGTACCCACACTAAATTTACGTCCTTTTTTCCCACAAACAGAGCTTTCTTTGGTGGTATTTGATCACCTGTGCGATTTTTTGATCATGCGCTATAAACACAAAAAGCATAAATTTTGCAAAAATAACAATATTTTTCACATTTTTTATATGAAATTCCCCAAAAAAAAATTTAAAAATCAAAATTTTGTAACATTTTAGGCCAATTTGTTTTATGCTACATATGTTTGGTAAAAAAATCGCAAAAAGCCTATTTTGATTGGTTTGCGCAAAAGTTATTGCGTTTACTAACTAAGGGAAAGATTTTTGTCATTTTTGATGGTTTTTATTAACGAGTAATGGCGGCAATCTGCGATTTTTTTTTTTGCGGGACTGTGACATTGCGGGAGACAGATCGGACCCCTGACTGACATTTTTGACACTTTTGGGGTTACCAGTGACATTACTACAGTAATCAGTGCTATACATATGCACTGTTACTGTAAAAATGACACTGGCAGTGAAGGGGTTAACTTTTTTTTTTTAGAGGGAGGGGTTAAGTGTGTCCCTAGGGGCGTGATTCTAACTGTGATTGGATGTGGCTACTGGTGTAAGAACAGAGATCAACGGTCCTACATAGCAGAACCGTATGATCACTATTCTTACACAGGGGAGAATGACAGGCGGCTGTGTTTACATTAGCCGCCTGCCTTTCTCCCGGTGTAACGGACGATCGCGAGTGCCCGGCGGACATCGGGTCCGCCAGGCACACGCGCGGGGGTCCGTGACGGAGCGGGAGCGCGCCTCCGGCGGCACGCGCTCGCTCCCTAGAGCCTCACAGGCTAGCGACGTAGCCCTACGTCGCTTTGCCTGTGAGGGGCTGACTGCCGCCGTAAATAGTCGTGCGGCGGTCGGCAAGTGGTTAAAGTTCATGTGCGTGTAAAGACAGGTGTCCCAATACTTTTGGTAATATAGTGTATGTTAGTTGTAAAGAAGGAACTTAAAGGGCTGGGGTTCTTCCTATATCGAGACAAAGGACAGACAGACAGATTAGTACAATGATTAATTTACTCTGTTGTCCACATCTCTGCAGCTGGTACAGAATTGGTTGAGTGCCACAATACACCGCCATTATCAGCATGGAACACATTCATTGGAGGTAACACAAGTTGGTTTTCCCTATCACCCTGACTCCTATTTGGGTTTCAGTCTCTTCTCAGGAACCAAGGACCTCTTCCCAGGATTACCCTTCACGAATGGCAGCTCGGCTGTGTCCATTGAGCTGGAGAGGCCCGTGTCCCAACACTGCCATGGCACATGTCTACCATCAGACTGCCAGCAGAAGCTTCACGCTCGGAAGAAGCTGTACTTTGCCTGCATTATATGCTTTATCTTCATGATCGGGGAGGTGGCAGGTAACTTGTTATGGAGCTGTAGATATCTGTGTCAGTAGGGCAGTGTACATCCCATGGTCCTTCTGTGTCCTTCCAGGGGGTTACATTGCCCACAGCTTGGCCATCATGACAGATGCAGCTCATCTCCTCACTGACCTGGGCAGTATGTGTGTCAGTATCTTCTCCTTGTGGATCTCAACACGACCTCCAACCAAACATATGACCTTTGGTTGGCACCGGTCCGGTAAGTGGAACACAAGAGTTTTCTGTAGCTCTTCTCAGGAAGTCTTATATTTTTATCGGTCAGAAATGTCTATGTAAGGGTGGGCCAGGACAGACTTATTTACCAACAATAGGTCACATCGTACAGGCAGAGCCTACTTTATTGGCAATGAACTGAATTAAAGGCTTTCTGAAGCTACCGTCATATGGTAAATGGCTGTTTTTTAGGGATGTTGTGCTTCAATGGCTTGCCTTAGATTAAGCCATAGCATTGCCATGAAATGAGGTCAGGACTGTGTTCTGGATTGATGTCATATTGCGGAGGTCTCCAAACTTTCTAAACAAATGGCCAGTTTACTGTCCTTCAAACTTTAGGGGGCAGGACTGTGGCCAGTGGGAGTAGAAAATGTCCTGGCCTCAGTGGGAATAAACAATGCGCTTTCATTGCTATTAGGGATAGTAATAGTGCCCCATAGTGGGTATAAATGGGGAGGAATAGTGCTCTATCATTGGTGTGATAGGGAGGAATAGTGCCCATCTTTTGTATCAGTGGGAGAAATAGTGTCCCATCATTGGTATCAGTGTGAGGAATAGTGCCCTATGATTGGTATAAATGGGAGGAATAGTGCCCCATCATTGGTGTCAGTGGGAGGAATAGTGCCCCATCATTGGTGTCAGTGGGAGGAATAGTGCCCCATCATTGGTGTCAGTGGGAGGAATAGTGCCCCATCATTGGTGTCAGTTTGAGGAATAGTGCCCTATGATTGGTATAAATGGGAGGAATAGTGCCCCATCATTGGTATCAGTGGGAGGACTAGTGCCCCATCATTGGTGTCAGTGGGAGGAATAGTGTGCCATCATTGGTGTCTGAGGGAGGAATAGTGCCCCATCATTGGTGTCAGTGGGAGAAATAGTGCCCCATCATTGGTATCAGTGGGAGGAATAGTGCCCCGTCATTGGTGTCAGTGGGAGGAATAGTGTGCCATCTTTGGTGTCTGAGGGAGGAATAGTGCCCCATCATTGGTATCAGTGGGAGGAATAGTGCCCCATCATTGGTGTCAGTGTGAGAAATTGTGCCCTATGATTGGTATAAATGGGAGGAATAGTGCCCCATCATTGGTGTCAGTGTGAGAAATAGTGCCCTATGATTGGTATAAATGGGAGGAATAGTGCCCCATCATTGGTATCAGTGGGAGGAATAGTGCCCCATCATTGGTATCAGTGGGAGGAATAGTGCGCCATCATTGGTGTCTGAGGGAGGAGGAATAGTGCCCCATCATTGGTATCAGTGGAAGGAATAGTGCCCCATCATTGGTGTCAGTGGGAGGAATAGTGCCCCATCATTGGTATCAGTGGGAGGAATAGTGCCCCAACATTGGTGTCAGTGAGAGGAATAGTGCCCCATCATTGGTATCAGTGGAAGGAATAGTGCCCCATCATTGGTGTCAGTGGGAGGAATAGTGCCCAATCATTGGTATCAGTGGGAGGAATAGTGCCCCATCATTGGTGTCAGTGGGAGGAATAGTGCCCCATCATTGGTATCAGTGGGAGGAATAGTGCCCCATCATAGGTGTCAGTGGGAGGAATAGTGCCCCATCATTGGTATCAGTGGGAGGAATAGTGCCCCATCATTGGTGTCAGTGAGAGGAATAGTGCCCCATCATTGGTATCAGTGGAAGGAATAGTGCCCCATCATTGGTGTCAGTGGGAGGAATAGTGCCCCATCATTGGTATCAGTGGGAGGAATAGTACCCCATCATTGGTGTCAGTGGGAGGAATAGTGCCCCATCATTGGTATCAGTGGGAGGAATAGTGCCCCATCATTGGTATCAGTGGGAGGAATAGTGCCCCATCATTGGTGTCAGTGAGAGGAATAGTGTGCCATCTTTGGTGTCAGTGAGAGGAATAGTGTGCCATCTTTGGTGTCTGAGGGAGGAATAGTGCCCCATAGTTGGTGTCAGTGAGAAGAATAGTGCCCTATTGTTGGTGTCAGGAACTATGCCTCACTATCGCTGACAGTGGGGATGAATAATGCCCCAAGGGCTGGATAAAAGCAAGCAAAGGCCTGCATCCAGCTCCCAGACTGCAGTTTGGAGACCACTGTCATAATGTATGGCCCAGATTCTTTGGAGTTTTAGGTTACAGACAGATGCCCAGCTGTAGACATTTCCCAACACACCTATAAATTCACTGAGCCATCAGTAACTGCACTCCATGTCTTAAGGCAGCAATTAGGCTCCTCTGATTATCCTTCAATCACCATGCTTCACAGTTGAGACAAGGGTCACCCAAACTTCCATTTTTGTTTCACTTGGCCAAAGGTCTTTGTTCCAATAGTTGTGTGGAACATTCAATAATTCTACAGATAGTAGGAGAGAGGGACTATGTTATTAAGCACTGGTTTCCTCCTGGGTATCCTCCCATTGACACCATTACTGTTCAGTGTTCTATTCTTAACTAGATTCATGAGCAGACATGGTAACAAGACAAAGATATGCCGGCAAACCTTGTTTTTTGGGACTTCTTTTATGGTTGTGTAGTGTGCCCTTGTCCTGATGTTTGTAGGACACCCTCTTCTAAACTTAATGGGGACAGCTCGGAATTCCTTTAATCTGTAAACTGTATGTTTGTGGACTGGGGGGAGACCCAGGTCCCTGGCAATCTTCATATTGGCCAATAATTTAAGGAGAATTCTTCCAATTGACCACCTATGTAAAGAAAGTTTTTACTGCTGACCATCAAATATAAGGGACATTTTTCTCACTGACCCCCAATGTAAGGGACATTCTTCCCAATTGCCACCAATGTAAGGGACATTCTTCCCACTGATCACCAATGTAAGGGACATTCTTCCCACTGACCACCAATGTAAGACAAAGGTATGCCTGCAAAAAAAGGTTTGCAGGCATATTTTTGTCTTACATTGGTGGTCTTCTTCTCTGACCTTTTCTCTTCATTCTCACTGACCACCAACGTTAGGAAAATTCTTCCCTCTGACCACCAATGTAGGGGGCATTCTTCCCACTGGTCACTACTGTAAAGGACATTTGTTTCACTGACCACTATTGTAAGGGGCATTCTTCCCACTGACCATCAATAAAAGGTGCATTCTTTCCACTGATCACCAAGGAAGGGACATTCTTCCTATTGACCACCAATGTAAGGGACATCCCTCCCACTGACCACCAATGTAAGGGACATTCCTCCCAATGATCACCAATGTAAGGGACATTCCTCCCAATGATCACCAATGTAAGGGACATTCCTCCCACTGATCACCAATGTAAGGGACATTCTTCCCACTGATCACCAATGTAAGGAAAATTCTTCCCACTGATCACCAATGTAAGGAGCATTCTTCCCACTGATCACCAATGTAAGGAAAATTCTTCCCACTGATCACCAATGTAAGGAGCATTCTTCCCACTGATCACCAATGTAAGGGACATTCTTCTCACTGATCACCAATGTAAGGGACATTCTTCCCACTGACCACCAATGTAAGGAGCATTCTTCCCACTGATCACCAATGTAAGGAAAATTCTTCCCACTGATCACCAATGTAAGGGACATTCTTCCCACTGATCACCAATGTAAGGAGCATTCTTCCCACTGATCACCAATGTAAGGGACATTCTTCCCACTGATCACCAATGTAAGGAGCATTCTTCCCACTGATCACCAATGTAAGGAACATTCTTCCCACTGATCACCAATGTAAGGAGCATCCTTCCCACTGATCACCAATGTAAGGAGCATCCTTCCCACTGATCACCAATGTAAGGGACATTCTTCCACTGACCACCAATGTAAGGAGCATTCTTCCCACTGACCACCAATGTAAGGGACATTCTTCCCACTGACCTCCAATGTAAGGGGGGCGTGGCCTGGCGCAGCATGTGAGAGGACGTGTGTGAGAGGAGCTCCGCCGGACCGATATCCTTCACCGCTAATCCTGCAGCCCTTCGGGCACGATAATCCTTCCTTCACCTCCCGCACACCCGCGGCACCGACCTCCGCATGTCTCCGCCGAAGAAAGGCTCTGAAGCTGCGGCAAAACTGGCTGCATTCCGGAGGCTGGAGAAGGAGGCCCCGATCCAAGATGGCGCCGGCCCGTCGCTCGTGGTGGAGGAGCCTGAGAGCCCTGCTACATCCAAGGTTTTGGAAGCGATTGCTACTTGCCAGACCATGCTGACAACTAAAATCGAGGAGGTGAAGGTAGATATTTCTTTGATGCGTCAGGATATGCAGAAGCTGAGGGACAGAGTTGGTGAGGCTGAACACAGAATTAGTGAGGTGGAGGACTCCCTCCCCCCATTGCAAAGCTCCTCAGACAGGCTGCAGCAACAAGTACACCTTATCCTCCAAAAACAAGATGACATGGAGAATAGGCTGCGCCGCTGTAACCTGCGGTTCATTGGCCTCCCGGAGGGCTCTGAAGGTGCTGACCCCTCATCATATTTGGAACAATTGCTCACTCAGACTTATGGCAGAGAATCCTTTTCACCCACTTTTGTTGTGGAACGTGCACATCGCCTCTCAGGGCGCCCCCCCCCTCAGGGTGCACCCCCCCGCACGTTCATCGCTAAATTCCTGAACTATCGGGACCGAGATGCCATATTGCGCCTGGCCAGGGTTAAGGGGAACATTCCATTTGGAAATCACAAAATAGCGATTTTCCCCGACTTCTCTGCTGAGGTCCAGAGGCGCCGCAAGAGCTTTTTGGAGGTCAAACGCAGACTGCGTATCAAGAATATCAAATACTCCATGTTGTATCCGGCCCGTCTTAGAGTGGAGGGCGAGGACCGAGCCCACTTCTTTGAGGATCCGGAAGCCGCCATCTCCTGGCTAGAAGGACTGGAAGCTAGAGCCTGACCACCTTGCCCTGGCGACCTCATGATACTTTCTCCCTGATGGCCTATACCTTAAGCTGCTGCAAGGGTGGAGGAGGGGTTTTGTAGATCCTGTGGAACTCAAGACTTTGCATCCCCCTTCCCCCCCCCCCCTCCCCCCTCATTTTCCTGCACTATTGCTCCTGTGTTTGACCGGCGGAGCGCCCTAGCTCCACAGATGGAACTGATTTCTCTGTTCTCTTCCTATGGACTTCCACCTGCCCATAGGCTTTGCTACCCAGCGATACACCTGTTGGTTTTCGCCCCCTACACCCGCTAAGGCGTGTGTTTGTGCCCAACTCCCCTGTTGCCCCCTGCGACTTCTGCTGGACCTGGGCCCCCGGGCCCCCTTGTTTATTCTATTTGTATTTTGCTGTATTTTTGCTGCATGCCTTGGGGGTCCCTGGCCTCCTGATCTTGCTCTTTCCCAGTCGCATGTGGGCCTGTTCTGGTTGAGGCACTTGTTTGGGAACATGCCCGCACAAGTTGGGGTTGGTGCAGGGCAGGGTGGGGGGATTGGGGTGTTACCATTGTTTATGGTTTATATTTGGTACAATCTCTATACTGTTTCTGTTTTATGCACATTGACCTCAAGTAATAATTATTTGCTCTTTTGCTGCCGTTTATCGCCACTGGTGTGTGACCGTGGACTAGTTGGTTCCGTGGCCTTACTGCCTGAGATCCTGGGAGCCTCCGCTCCGCGCTCTGTACTACCCCTGCCATGGCCGCATTGAAATTGTTGACGTGGAATGTCAGGGGTATGCGTGATAAGATTAAACGAACGGCTGTCTTTAATGTCCTACGCCGTGTACGGGCTGATATTATAGTTCTGGTGGAGACACATTTGGAGGGCCGTGTACAACAGTCCCTCAAACGTCCCTGGGTTGGTTGGGTGCAGCACTCTGCTTATAGCTCACACTCCAGGGGTGTGGCGCTACTGGTGGCCAAATCGGTACATTTCCAGCTCCTAGGATCCCAGGTCGACCCAATGGGTAGATATGTTTTTCTCAAAACGTCAGTCTATGGGGAATTGATGCTACTGATGGCTTTCTATGTGCCCCCCCCTTACTCTGCTGTGATTATTATGGAGGGACTGGCGTTTATGGCACAGAGCCCAGGGGCCCCGGTGATCTGGCTGGGTGACTTTAACAATGTGATGGACTCGGGTCTGGATAGGTCCGGTGGCGCCTCCCAGGTGCCGCCGGGGTCGTCCCCGACCAGGTTCTCCCGATTGTTGGAGAGCTTTGGTTTGGCCGACTCTTGGCGCAGCAAATACCCCGCGCAGCGCGCGTACTCCTGTTTTTCGGCTGCACACCACTCTATGTCACGCATTGATCTGATATTGCTGTCTCGAACCCTGCTCCCCAGGTTACTGACGGCAGGCTTCGCCCCACGGACTCTGTCTGATCACTGCCCTTATTGGATACTGTTGTCCTTGCCCTGCAATAGACCTCCCCCGGCCTGGCGCCTGAATCCCGCCTGGCTCCCCTTGGTGTCGGATGGGAACGACATTGAGGGGACCTGGACACAATTCTTTTCTGACAATGAGGGCACTGCCTCCCCGGCTGCGGTGTGGGAGGCGTTTAAACTGTTCGCCAGATCCACTATGATTTCCAAAATCAAGGCTGTTAGAGCACGGGCTGCCGAGGAGATCTCCAGGGCAACGACAAATCTAATTGAAGCTGAACAGGCCTTTATGGGGGACCCGACTCCAGCACATGAATCTCAGTATAAATTGACCTCTAAAGTCCTTTCCCAACTTGACTACGAGAGGGCAAAATCTAAGATGTTTTTTCAGAAGCAGAATCTGTTTGCACATGGTGAGCGGGCGGGGAAACTCCTCGCATACTTAGTTCATTGTGAGGATAGGCCCCCGGTAGTTATTACTTTGAAGGATGACCTGGGTAATGAGATCGCTGATCCTGCTGCGGTGACACAGTGCTTCCGCTCATTTTTTAGTACTCTTTACACCTCTAGGGCTCCCGCTGACTGCACTGACATGCATGACTTTTTGGACTCTATTGACTTTCCCACTTTGACACCCGACCAGTTGGCGACCCTCGAGGCACCCATCTCTGTGGAAGAGATTGCAGCAGCCGTGTCCAAGTTCCCTAGGTCTAAGGCCCCCGGCCTGGACGGCCTCCCGATTGAATTTTTCTCCCAATATTCGGAACTCCTTTCTCCTAAATTATTGGCTTTGTTTCAATCTCTATTCAAAGATGCAACCCTACCCCCTTCTATGCGGGAGGCGCTAATTGTGCTCATTCCCAAGCCGGGCAAGGATGTACACGCCCCAGAGTCTTACCGTCCCATCTCTTTGCTCCCAGTAGACACTAAAATCCTTGCGAAAATTTTATCCCTCCGCCTTAACAAGGTGATCCTTTCACTCGTACACTCGGACCAGGCCGGGTTCATGCCTGGGAGGAACACCTCATTTAACCTTCGCCGGTTATTTATGAATCTCCAGGCACGGCACGACGGAATGGGTGGCAGGGTGGTGGTCTCATTGGACACGGCTAAAGCATTTGACTCGGTAGAGTGGCCGTTTCTGTGGACCTGTCTGGACCTCCAATGTAAGGAACATTCTTCCCACCGATCACCAATGTAAGGAGCATCCTTCCCACTGATCACCAATGTAAGGGACATTCTTCCACTGACCACCAATGTAAGGAGCATTCTTCCCACTGACCACCAATGTAAGGGACATTCTTCCCACTGACCTCCAATGTAAGGAACATTCTTCCCACCGATCACCAATGTAAGGGGCATTCTTCCCACTGATCACCAATGTAAGGAACATTCTTCCCACTGATCACCAATGTAAGGGACATTCTTCCCACTGATCACCAATGTATGGAAAATTCTTCCCACTGATCACCAATGTAAGGAGCATTCTTCCCACTGACCACCAATGTAAGGAGCATTCTTCCCACTGACCACCAATGTAAGGAGCATTCTTCCCACTGATCACCAATGTAAGGAACATTCTTCCCACTGATCACCAATGTAAGGGGCATTCTTACCACTGTTTACCAATGTAAGGGACATTCTTCCACTGACCACCAATGTAAGGAGCATTCTTCCCACTGACCACCAATGTAAGGAGCATTCTTCCCACTGATCACCAATGTAAGGAACATTCTTCCCAATGATCACCAATGTAAGACAAAGGTATGCCTGCAAAAAAAGGTTTGCAGGCATATTTTTATCTTACACTGGTGGTCTTCTTCTCTGACCTTTTCTCTTCATTCTCACCGACCACCAACGTTAGGAAATTTCTTCCCACTGACCACCAATGTAGGGGGCGTTCTCAGGGCCGGCCTTTGGGGTGTGCGAGCTGTGCGGCCGCACAGGGCGCCATGGGCAACAGGGGCGCCGTGCGGCCATCACAGCTCGCAGATGATCAGGCCGCACAGCGGGAGGTAAGCGGCGACCACGGCCTCGAGAGGGTTAACACAGGCCCCGGCCGCCGCTTACTTCCCCCTGTGCTGCTGTGCCTCAGTCTCCTAGCTGCAGGGTATGGTATCAGGACAATATCCCCCCAGGAAATATCCCCCTGGAAAACAAGAATCGTCTCTAATGTAATGGGGGCTAAGTTATTAGAGATCATAAAAAAGAAAAGTCAAAGTGCAAAAAAGGTGCAAGAAAATGAGCGGGGGGTCACGTGCATGCGGTGGGGGGGGGGGGGGGGGGCGCCACAGGATTAGCTCGCACAGGGCGCCTGAACACCTAAGGACGGCCCTGGGCGTTCTTCCCACTGGTCACTACTGTAAAGGACATTTGTTTCACTGACCACGGTTGTAAGGGGCATTCTTCCCACTGACCATCAATGAATGGTGCATTCTTTCCAATGACCACCAAGGAAGGGGCATTCTTCCCAATGTCCACCAATGTAAGGAACATTCTTCCCAATGTCCACCAATGTAAGGAACATTCTTCCCACTGATCACCAATGTAAGGAACATTCTTCCCACTGATCACCAATGTAAGGAACATTCTTCCCACTGATCACCAATGTAAGGAACATTCTTCCCACTGATCACCAATGTAAGGAGCATTCTTCCCATTGGCCACCTCATTTCAAGGGGGTAAATTTGTCAAATATGTGCATTACAGTGCCTTGCGAAAGTATTCGGCCCCCTTGAACTTTTCGACCTTTTGCCACATTTCAGACTTCAAACATAAAGATATAAAACTGTAATTTTTTGTGAGGAATCAACAACAAGTGGGACACAATCATGAAGTGGAACTAAATTTATTGGATATTTCAAACTTTTTTAACAAATAAAAAACTGAAAAATTGGGCGTGCAAAATTATTCAGCCCCCTTAATACTTTGTAGCGCCACCTTTTGCTGCGATTACAGCTGTAAGTCGCTTGGGGTATGTCTCTATCAGTTTTGCACATCGAGAGACTGAAATGTTTGCCCATTTCTCCTTGTAAAACAGCTTGAGCTCAGTGAGGTTGGATGGAGAGCGTTTGTGAACAGCAGTTTTCAGTTCTTTCCACAGATTCTCGATTGGATTCAGGTCTGGACTTTGACTTGGCCATTCTAACACCTGGATATGTTTATTTGTGAACCATTCCATTGTAGATTTTGCTTTATGGTTTGGATCATTGTCTTGTTGGAAGACAAATCTCCGTCCCAGTCTCAGGTCTTTTGCAGACTCCATCAGGTTTTCTTCCAGAATGGTCCTGTATTTGGCTCCATCCATCTTCCCATCAATTTTAACCATCTTCCCAGTCCCTGCTGAAGAAAAGCAGGCCCAAACCATGATGCTGCCACCACCATGTTTGACAGTGGGGATGGTGTGTTCAGGGTGATGAGCTGTGTTGCTTTTACGCCAAATATAAAGTTTTGCATTGTTGCCAAAAAGTTTGATTTTGGTTTCATCTGACCAGAGCACCTTCTTCCACATGTTTGGTGTCTCCCAGGTGGCTTGTGGCAAACTTTAAACAACACTTTTTATGGATATCTTTAAGAAATGGCTTTCTTCTTGCCACTCTTGCCACATAAAGGCCAGATTTGTGCTGTATACGACTGATTGTTGTCCTATGGACAGAGTCTCCCACCTCAGCTGTAGATCTCTGCAGTTCATCCAGAGTGATCATGGGCCTCTTGGCTGCATCTCTGATCAGTCTTCTCCTTGTATGAGCTGAAAGTTTAGAGGGACGGCCAGGTCTTTGTAGATTTGCAGTGGTCTGATACTCCTTCTATTTCAATATTATCGCTTGCGCAGTGCTCCTTGGGATGTTTAAAGCTTGGGAAATCTTTTTGTATCCAAATCCGGCTTTAAACTTCTCCACAACAGTATCTCGGACCTGCCTGGTGTGTTCCTTGTTCTTCATGATGCTCTCTGCGCTTTAAACGGACCTCTGAGACTATCACAGTGCAGGTGCATTTATACGGAGACTTGATTACACACAGGTGGATTCTATTTATCATCATTAGTCATTTAGGTCAACATTGGATCATTCAGAGATCCTCACTGAACTTCTGGAGAGAGTTTGCTGCACTGAAAGTAAAGGGGCTGAATAATTTTTCAGTTTTTTATTTGTTAACAAAGTTTGAAATATCCAATAAATTTCATTCCACTTCATGATTGTGTCCCACTTGTTGTTGATTCTTCACAAAAAATTACAGTTTTATATCTTTATGTTTGAAGCCTTAAATGTGGCAAAAGGTCGAAAAGTTCAAGGGGGCCGAATACTTTCGCAAGGCACTGTATGTCACCTTCCTTATTCATGTATTTATTCTTACATCTACAACTTACTGTTCACGCTAAAGAACCTTGAGATGTTATAATAATTATCATCAGGGGCTCCCTGAGACTGGAAAGTTACATCACGGGGTCCATAATATTAAACAGGTTGAGAAAGACTGTCCCTAACATTCGTAGACTTTTCTGTCTTTTTTGGAATATCTGGGTAGAGACTGTTTCATATTTGGTCTTACATGTAAACCTTCATAGAAGGCCAGGCATGGTTGGTAGATGTATGGTTGATTCCTCTTGTATTTTATCATCTTGTGTTTGGTGGATTCTTGCTGTGATATCTCTCCATTGATGTAGAGATCCTAGGGGCTTTGGCGTCGGTCCTCTCCATCTGGATTGTGACGGGGGTGTTGGTGTACCTGGCTGCCGCTCGGATCATCAATAACGACTATGATATTGATGGACACGTCATGCTGATCACGTCTGGCTGCGCTGTGGTCGTCAACATCATGTGAGTGAAGAACATTAAAACTTGATGTAAACCCAAACCCTAATATTTCATAGAAGCTTTAATGTAACTTAAAAAGTAAGGTCCTTCTTCAGGCACTTCCTTTTGTAGGGTGACAACGCTCTCTCCCTGTCTCCCAACTGCGCTCCTGAGTTGTCACCAACCAGTAATCTGTGAGGCAGCATTAAGGCGCATTTACACTTGCTTCGACTTTAACAAACATTAAAGCACCTACCGCTTCAACATGCTTTTTTGATGTGTTTTTGACGCTTCAGTGAGGCTTTGGTGATGCTTTGTTGAAGCTTTAATTAAGCTTGGCAAATGCCCTATGTGTTTACTATTTTTTTTATAAAGAGGACCAGTAGATCCCTAGTGCATTAGTACCCATGTTCAACAGATCCCCAGCTTATTAGTACCCTCATTCAGCAGATCCCCTGCTCACTACTACCCCCAGCCCTGCTGATACCCCCACTAAGTAGTAACCCCTAGCTCTCCCCATTCAGTAGTAACCCCCAGCTCTGCTGATCCCCCACTCAGCAGTAACACCCAGCTCTGCTGATCCCCTGCTCAGTAGTAACCCCCAGCTCTGCTGATCCCCTACTCAGTAGTAGCCTCCAGCTCTGCTGATCCCCCACTCAGTAGTAACCCCCAGCTCTGCTGATCCCCCGCTCAGAAGTAACCCCCAACTCTGCTGATCCCCGCTCACTAGTAACCCCCAGCTCTGCTGATCCTCTGGTTTGCTTATCCTTCTTTCTCTCTCTTGTCCCCATTCATCTCTCACTACAGGCATACCCCACTTTTAAGTACACAATGGGACCAGAGCATGTATGTAAAACGAAAATGTACTTAAAGTGAAACAATACCTTTTTTAATTTCTCAATGCATGTAAATACACTAGCTCCATAGGAAATCTTGGTCAGTTTGACATGGCATTGCTCCCAAACCATGTGACAAGGACACCAAGCTTGGGGAGCATGTTAAGGGGATCCAGGACTATGACATAGTAGATTACCTAGGCAAGCTGGCCAAACACAAACAGGATATGTTGTAGTCCTGGGTCCCCTCTCGGTGCTCCCTAAGTTTGGTATCCCTGTCACTTATGGTTTGGGAGCAGTGCCATGTCAAGCTGACCAAGATTTCCTATAGACGCCAATGTTAAAAAACAGGAGTAGTGCCATGTCAAGCTGAACAAGCTGTGTCCTTACTCGCGAGTGTACTTAAAGTGAGTGTACTTAAAGCAGGGTATGCCTGTATATTGCTCCCACCATGTGTGACATTGTTAGTTTCTCCTGCTCTGGTCCCCCAGCTCTGCTGATCTTCTGCCGTTCAGTTCTCTCTCTGATCTCTGCTCACCCTTCGCTATAGTATTCCCATGTTGCACACCATGTGTGTATCGTCTGCCAGTTGCTCCACTCCAGACCCTGCTCACCTTCCTCCTGTTCCACACCAGATACGGCGTCTGCACCAGACACCTCCAAAATATTTACACATGAAACAGAAGTGACTGCTGATGATGTCTTTCTGGTTCACATGTTGATTTCCCAGTGCATCCTGGGATATCTCATACCTGCTATCCCTCCAAAGCAACTCTGAATAAATGCTCCTCAAAAGATTCAGGTGCTGTAAACGAACGTTGTAATAGACTTCTATGGAGGCTTTGGAGATGCTTTGAAGCACCAACAAAGCGACATGGGGTATCATTTTTGAAGCGAAGCAAAGCAAACACAACGTGTGAATAGGACTGTAAGGTAACCATTTTATTTTGGGCCAGACGCTTTGACTGCCATTCAGAGCACTTTAAAAAAGTGTGTCCAATGCCACATTTTGAAGCAAGTGTAATTGAGCCCTAAAGAGTTGTTTGTGAGAATCCAGAGCCTCATCCCCAATATTGACTATGGATGTCCTTGTTCCCCAAGCATGGCCTATATCCTTCACCAGTCCACCACCTTCCACGGGCACAGCCACGGCTCAGGGTATGAGAAAATTGGAGACAGTCCTACCGGTGGCCTTCCCCTTCAACTGGGACCCCATGGCAATACAAGCGTCAGAGCCGCCTTCATCCACGTGCTCGGAGACCTCCTGCAGAGTATTGGAGTGATGGTGGCCGCCATTATTATCTACTTCAAGGTGAGCGAAGGGTCACTATGAGGACTGAATGCTTATTATGCTTTACATGCCAATTTTTACAAAGAGTGCTTCTTGAGGTGATTTGAGAAGCTGTGAGGGGGCCACAAGGGACGACCATAAGGATTATTTTCGCAGCTAACTGAGAAAAGCTTCCAGTGAAATCTCTGCTGTAAGTGCGTCCGTTCCTCCTCTTACACCTTATAATTGTTTAGAAGAAACGCCGAGCCTTTTCTACATTAAATAAGAGACATCTGAGAAGGTGAGAGAGGAAAATGAAGTTACAGGAAAAGCAGGCTGGGTGTGGGGAGGGTGGATTATACAGATCGGGGGTTGTTATTTGGGGAATGTTCCAGGCTGTGGTCTGGAACAGATCATGGGGCCCCATCACAACATTTTAATGGGGCACCCTGGCAAGTTCCCTACTGTCAGTGACCTTAACCACTTAAGCCCCGGAAGATTTTACCCCCTTCCTGACCAGGGCCCATTTTGCGATTCGGCACTGCGTGACTTTAACGGACAATTGCGCGGTCGTGCGACGCTGTACCTAAACGAATTTGACGTCCTTTTTTTCCCACAAACAGAGCTTTCTTTTGGTGGTATTTGATCACCTGTGCGATTTTTCGATCATGCGCTATAAACAAAAAAAGAGCGTCAATTTTGCAAAAATAACAATATTTTTCAAATTTTTTTATATGAAATTCCCCAAAAAAAAAAAAATGTAAAAATCAAAATTTTTTAACATTTTAGGCCAATTTGTTTTATGCTACCTATGTTTGGTAAAAAAAAAATCTCAAAAAGCCTATTTTGATTGGTTTGCGCAAAAGTTATTGCGTTTACTAACTAAGTCAAAGATTTTTGTCATTTTAGTTGTTTTTTTTTTTTTAAACGAGAAATGGCGGCGATCTGTGATTTTTTTTGCGGGACTGCGACATTTCGGCGGACAGATTGGACCCCTGACTGACATTTTTTACACTTTTGGGGTTACCAGTGACATTACTACAGTAATCAGTGCTATAAATATGCGCTGTTACTGTAAAAATGACACTGGCAGTGAAGGGGTTAACTTTTTTTGAGAGGGAGGGGTTAAGTGTGTCCCTAGGGGCGTTATTCTAACTGTGATTGGCTGTGGCTTGAGGTGTAAGAACAGAGATCAACAGTCCTACATAGCAGAACCGTGTGATCTCCATTCTTACACAGGGGAGACTGACAGGCGGCTTTGTTTACATTAGCCGCCTGCCTTTCTCCCGGTGTAACCGACGATCGCGAGTGCCCGGCGGACATCGGGTCCGCCGGGCACACGCGCGGGGGGGGGGGGGGTCCATGAGCGAGCGGGAGTGGGAGCGTGCATCCGGCGGCGTGCGCTCGCTCCCTAGAGCCTCACAGGCTAGCGACGTAGACCTACAGACACTAATAATGGGACACTATTCCTTCCATTGATACCAATGATGGGGCACTATTCCTTCCACTGATACCAATGATGGGGCACTATTCCTCCCACTGATACCAATAATGGGGCACTATTCCTCCCACTGATACCAATGATGGGGCACTATTCCTTCCATTGATACCAATGATGGGGCACTATTCCTCCCACTGACACCAATGATGGGGCACTATTCCTCCCACTGATACCAATGATGAGACACTATTCCTCCCACTGATACCAATGATGGGGCACTATTCCTTCCACTGATACCAATGATGGGGCACTATTCCTTCCATTGAAACCAATGATGGGGCACTATTCCTTCCACTGATACCAATGATAGGGCACTATTCCTCCAACTGACACCCATGATGGGGCACTATTCCTCCCACTGACACTAATGATGGGGCAATATTCCTCCCATTGATACCAACAATGAGGCACTATTCCTCCCACTGACACCAATGATGGGGCACTTTTCCTCCCATTGATACCAACGATGGGGCACTATTCTTCCCACTGACACCAATGATGGGGAACTATTCCTCTCAATGATACCAACAATGGGGCACTATTCCTTCCACTGACACCAATAAAGGGACGCTATTCCTTCCACTGACACCAATGATGGGGCACTATTCCATGATTGGGCACTATTCCTCCCACTGATACTAATTATGGGGCACTATTCCTCTTATTGATACCAACGATGGGGCACTATTCCTCCCACTGACACCATTGATGGGGCACTATTCTTCCCACTGATACTGATAGAGCACTATTACTTCCACTAACAATAATGATGTGGCACTATTCCTCCCACTGACACCAATGATTAGGCACTATTCCTCCCATTGATACCAACAATGGGGCACTGTTACTCTCACTCATACTAACCATGGGGCACTATTCTTCCCACTGACACCAATGATTAGGCACTATTCCTCCCATTGATACCAATGATGGAGCAATGTTCCTCCCAATGATACCAACAATGGGGCACTGTTACTCTCACTCATACTAACCATGGGGCACTATTCTTCCCACTGATACCAATGATTGGGCACTATTCCTCCCACTGACACCAATGATGGGGCGCTATTCCTCCCACTGACACCAATGATTGGGCACTATTCCTCCCATTGATACCAATGATGGAGCAATGTTCCTCCCAATGATACCAACAATGGGGCACTGTTACTCTCACTCATACTAACCATGGGGCACTATTCTTCCCACTGACACCAGTGATGTGGCACTATTCCTCCCACTGACACCAATGATTGGGCACTATTACTCCCCTCAATCCCAACCATGTGGAATTGTTTACTCCCACTGATGCCTGGACATATTCTACTCCCACCAGCCACAGTCCGGCCCTCCTAAAGTTTGAAGGACAGTAAACTAGCCTTTTGTTTAGAAAGTTTGGAGACCCCTGGCCTGGAGAAGTGGCCATTTTTAGGCAGACAGTAATTGCATGAAGATTGCCCTAGGTAGCGCTTACATATAATGCAGAACCTCCATAACTGATATAACTGAAATCCAATGAATGAAAGTAGTGGGCCAGGGACAGTGAAGATGAAGAGCAAAGGGCAACATGATGGTGGAAGTCCTCCACCCAGGAAATGAGGCGAGCTCTGTCTGACTTGCTGGAGCTTTCAATGCACATCCTGAGAAGCTCACAGTGCTGGCCTTAGCCAGGGCTATGAGTAAGGGCCTATTCTTTTCCTGTGGTAATGCTGGGATTAGCTTTTCTAGGGCTCAATACTGATACCTGTCCATGTGCCTAATAGATAAAAGGTGGGCTGATATTTCTACTCGGCACAAATCCAGGGCGGGATCTGGTGGACAGGTTCCTTGTGTGTAGTCATATCTACCATTTGGGCTGTTTGCCAACAAACCCCTGTATAATTTGGTGCCTTTTGTCTTCTACCTCTAGCCACAGTACAAGATTGCTGACCCGCTGTGCACCTTCCTCTTCTCCATCTTTGTAGTGGCCACCACCATGACCATCTTACGGGACGTCTTCTGGGTGCTGATGGAAGGTAACATTAAACAGGGGTATCTTATGTATGTGATGTAAAAAAATCCAAGAGCTGGGGGCTACACTCCTCTGTCCCGTGTAGTAAACTTTTAACATCCTTCGATTTATAGAAGCACTACAAATACCGGGAGAACCTGGCAGTCCCTAACTCATTAAAGGGCTTCCTGTTTGATACTGAACATGTTAGGCACAGAATGTCCATACTACTGTGGCCAAAATGCATCCTTTACTCTTCTCTGGGACATAAGGGTGCTGTGCCAATGTACAGAGTGTCTGTAGACCCGTCAGCCAGTGATGTCATGGGCTGACATCCAATGACGGTGTTATAATGTCCCCTGACAGTTGACACAGGCTCACCCAAAGTGCATAGTCTAGGTGGCAGTTGGTCTTCACGAGAGCTCCTGGTGCTGGAGATGGCTTGGGAACCCAAGTGGTCCTAGTTTTATTTGCTAAAAACTGGCACCAGGTTATGGCCCTCAGGACTACCCCACCAAAGGATGGCTAAAACAGAAAGGCTACCGTGGAGACTATTCACAGTGCTCCAGACAAGACAGTAATCAGGTTCAGGCAGGGATTGAGGCAGGCAGCAGGTGAGAGAGTAATCAGGATCAGGCAGGGGTTAAGGCAGGCAACAGGAAATAAGTTAATCATAATCAGGTAGGGGTTGAGGCAGGCAACAGGTGAGAGAGTAATCAGGATCAGGCAGGGGTTGAGGCAGGCAACAGGTGAGAGAGTAATCGGGATCAGGCAGGGGATGAGGCAGGCAACAGGTAAGAAGTTAATCATGATCAGGCAGGGGATGAGGCAGGCAGCAGGTGAGAGAGTAATCAGGATCAGGCAGCGGTTGAGGCAGGCTGCAGGTAAAAGAGTAATCAGGTTCAGGCAGGGGTTGAGGCAGGCTGCAGGTGAGAGAGTAGTCAGGTCTATGCAGGGGTTGAGGCAGGCTGCAGGTGAGAGAGTAGTCAGGTCCATGCAGGGGTTGAGGCAGGCTGCAGGTGAGAGAGTAGTCAGGTCCATGCAGGGGTTGAGGCAGGCTGCAGGTGAGAGAGTAGTCAGGTCCATGCAAGAGTTGAGGCAGGCTGCAGGTGAGAAAGTAGTTAGGTCCAGACAGGGGTTGAGGCAGGCTGCAGGTGAGAGAGTAGTCAGGTCCATGCAGGGGTTGAGGCAGGCTGCAGGTGAGAGAATAATCAGGTTCAAGCAGGGGTTGAGGCAGGCAGCAGGTGAGAGAGTAATCAGGTTCAGGCACGGGTTGAGGCAAGCAGCAGGTGAGAGAGTAATCAATATCAAGCAGAGGTTGAGGCAGGCAACAGGTGAGAGAGCAGTCAGGTCCAGGCAGGGGTTGAGGCAGGCAGCAGATGATGGTGTCGATAGGTCTAGGCAGGGGCTTTGGTTGGTGGCAAGCAAGAAAGTAGTCAGGTCAGTCCAGGTCAACAACAGACAACTGGCAGTTAAGTATTACTGTATATCCATTTAGCTCTCATGTAGTTGTCAATAAGACACAGTACTAGGCACATGATAGGCTGGAGCTTAAATACCCCTCTGGTCAGAGGACACCCCTAGCATAATTTATTGGAACTTTGGAAGTCCTGGAGGTAGAGGAGGTTCTAAGAATCCTGGAAATCCTGAAGACCCAGCAGGGATCCTTTGAGAACTGAAGGTCCTATGAACTCTGGAAATCCTGGAAGACCCAGCAAGGATCTTGTGAGTACTGGAGACCCTAGGAATCTGGGAAATCCTGGAAGAATCAGCAGGTATCTTGTGAATATTGGGGGTCCTAAGAATCCTGGAAGATCATTGGGGGCATTCTGTAAGTAGTAATGGAGGCCCTAGAAATCTGGAAAATCCTGGAAGACCCAGCAGGGATTCTGTGAGCGCTGGAGGTCCTAGCAACCCTGGAAATTTCTAAAGATTCAGCAGGGATCCTGTAAGTACTGCAGGACCAAGAAAGCATGGAAATCCTGGAAGACTCAGCAGGGATCCAGTGAGTGCTAGAGGTCCTAGGAACCCTGCAAATCCTAAAAGATCTGGCAGGGATCCTGTGAGTACTCGAGGCCCAAGGAATCCTGAAAGACCTGGGAATACTGGAGGTCCTAAGAACCCTGGAAATCCTTGACAACCAGGCAGGTTGTCCTAGAAACTCTCGAAATCCACAAAATCTGTCAGGGATCCTGTAAATACGAAAGATCCTAGGAACATTGGAAATCCTGGAAGCCTTGCCATGGATTTGGTGAGTACCAAAGGTTCTAGTAACCCTGGAAAAAAGTCCTGGAACACTGAGCAGGAATCCTGTGAGAATTAAAGGTCCTAGGAATCCTTGAAGATCCAGCAGGGATCCTGTGAATACCAGTAGTCCTAGTATTCCTGGAAATACTTAAAGACCTGGCAGGGATCCTGTGAGTACTGGAAGTCCTAGGAATCCTGGAAGTCCTAGGAATCCTGAATGACCAGGCAGGGATCCTGTGAGAAATTGTTTTGAAGTTTGAATTTATTCAAAATTCGAATTTTGGAAGACGGCTATATTCATTCTTTTCTATTCTATTTTTTTCTATTATATTCTTTTATTTTATATTCAATTATATCCTGTTTTATTCTATTGTTTTATTTTCTATTCTATTTTAATCTTTTTTCAAAACTGATAATTTTTATTGATTTTCAAAAAATAAGATCAAGGAAGTATATATAAAAGAAAAAAATTATAATTAGATTGATAAAAGCCACAACAGGTGCCAGCTTACAAGACATACAACAATTAAGCGTAATTAGGGAGAATAAATCCTGAGGAAAAACATATATTGCTCGTCAACGTCATGCTTGATGATTATTGCTCAAGACCGCTGCATGCAGGGGCGTAACTACAGGGGTTGCAATTGCAACCGGGCCCCATGCTCCAGGGGGGCCTGTGCAGCTCCCGTGTACACCTGGATAGGAGGGGCGGCGGGGGGCAGCATGTAGAGAAATCACTGTCCTCCTTTTTCCTCCTGTAGCTGCAGGAGGAAAATTGAGGAGATTGGTTCCTCTGTATGCTGCCCCACCCCTCCTCCTGTCCAGTTCACTTGTGTTCTGCCCCTGTGTGCTTCCCTGGTCCCCCCCTACTGTGTCTTCCCCCCCCCCCCCGACCCCCCACCTCTGTGCTTCTGGCTTCCTCCCTCCCCTCTCCTGCCGGCTGCTGGAGGGGATGTGTCACAATAGAGAACCAGGAAGGGGTCAGTAAATATGTAATTTACCAGCTCTTTCCTTTTCTGAATGGACAGAGTCATAGTCGGTGACATTGTAAAAAAAAAAAAAATGATAAAAAATAATACAATTAAAATACCAAAAAAAAAAAAAATACTGACACCAGTGGGTGAACTTCCAGGATCGCAAAGGTTACACTTGCAACCAAGCCCTGGCATTCCAACCATGGGGAGGCCCCAAGATGTCAGGAAGGGGGCCCACTGCAGAACTTGTGAAAGGGTCCCACTGCGGGACCGTAATAAAGGGCCCCAGGATCAGTGGGAAGAGCTCCAGGCTTGAAGAGAAGGGCCCGGCCAGGGGTCCAGGGAGCCCTTCATGGTTTCTTGCACCAGGCCCTGAAGGTTCTAGTTACAAGTCAACCAGGTCCCAGCTACACTGCCATGCGTAACTCATCAGAAGTTTGCACCCTATGAAGCACATAAAAGGAGAGGAGAAGAGAAAAACAAATAGAAATAATGGAAAGAGGGGGAGGGAGAGATTGAAGAGTGAGAGAAAGGAAGAGATAGGTAAGAGGTAGGAAAGAGGACAGTAGAGAACATCCACCTGTGTCAAAATCCCACCGAAGTCCACAGCAACCACCCAATTATATTGCTATTAAGTCAGAGGAACGGAGGTCAGTATATCCCACAATTCCCATACCCGGCTATGGGTTTCAAGAGAGTCAGGTAGTGACGCAGTCAGGTACTCCATCCTCTTCACATCCTGGATCCTGGAGTGCCATTCAAACAGCGAAGGGGGCTCCCGCTTTTTCCATTTAAGAGCAACTGAACATCGTGCAGCAGTCAGCATGTGTGCAAGGAGTTTTTTAGCTAATTTGGAAAAGGAGGCGGGCGGGAGCCCTAGGAGGAAGGTTCTGGGATGAAAAGGTTCCCAGGATCCGAAGATGGAATAGAGGAGGGAGTGGACTATTCGCCAATAAGGGATGATCATTGGACAAGACCCATAGATGTGATACAATGTACCTATATCTTTACTACAGCGCCAGCAGCGGTGATTGGCAGAGAGGGATATATGAAATGGAGCATGTCTGGGGCAGAGGGATAAATGGAATGGAGCACGTCTGTGGCAGAGGGATATATGAAATGGAGCATGTCTGGGGCAGAGGGATAAATGGAATGGAGCACGTCTGGGGCAGAGGGATATATGGAATGGAGCATGTCTGGGGCAGAGGGATATATGGAATGGAACATGTCTGGGGCAGAGGGATGTATGGAATGGAGCACGTCTGGGGCAGAGGGATGTATGGAATGGAGCACGTCTGGGGCAGAGGTATATATGGAAGGGAGCACATCTGGGGCAGAGGTATATATGGAATGGAGCACGTCTGAGGCAGAGGGATATATGGAATGGAGCACGTCTGGGGCAGAGGTATATATGGAATGGAGCACGTCTGGGGCAGAGGGATGTATGGAATGGAGCACGTCTGGGGCAGAGGGATATATGGAATGGAACATGTCTGGGGCAGAGGGATATATGGAATGGAGCACGTCTGGGGCAGAGGGATATATGGAATGGAGCACGTCTGGGGCAGAGGTATATATGGAAGGGAGCACATCCGGGGCAGAGGTATATATGGAAGGGAGCACATCTGGGGCAGAGGTATATATGGAATGGAGCACGTCTGAGGCAGAGGGATATATGGAATGGAGCACGTCTGGGGCAGAGGTATATATATAATGGAGCACGTCTGGGGCAGAGGGATATATGGAATGGAGCACGTCTGTGGCAGAGGGATATATGGAATGGAGCACGTCTGGGGCAGAAGGATATATGGAATGGAGCACTTCTGGGGCAGAGGGATATATGGAATGGAGCACGTCTGGGGTAGAGGGATATATGGAATGGAGCATGTCTGGGGCAGAGGGATATATGGAATGGAGCACGTCTGGGGCAGAGGGATATATGGAATGGAGCACGTCTGGGGCAGAAGGATATATGGAATGGAGCACGTCTGGGGCAGAGGGATACATGGAATGGTGCACATCTGGGGCAGAGGGATATGTGGAATGGTGCACGTCTGGGGCAGAGGGATATATGGAATGGAGCACGACTGGGGCAGAGGGATACATGGAATGGTGCACATCTGGGGCAGAGGGATATGTGGAATGGTGCACGTCTGGGGCAGAGGGATATATGGAATGGAGCACGACTGGGGCAGAGGGATATATGGAATGGAGCACGGCTGGGACAGAGGGATATATGGAATGGAGCACGTCTGGGGCAGAGGGATATATGGAATGGAGCACGTCTGGGGTAGAGGGATATATGGAATGGAGCATATCTGGGGCAGAGGGATATATGGAATGGAGCACATCTGGGGCAGAGGGATATATGGAATGGAGCACATCTGGGGCAGAAGGATATATGGAATGGAGCATGTCTGGGGCAGAGGGATATATGGAATGGAGCACGTCTGGGGCAGAAGGATATATGGAATGGAGCATGTCTGGGGTAGAGGGATATATGGAATGGAGCATGTCTGGGGCAGAGGGATATATGGAATGGAGCATGTCTGGGGCAGAGGGATATATGGAATGGAGCACGTTTGGGGCAGAGGGATATATTGAAAGGAGCACGTCTGGGGCAGAAGGATATATGGAATGGAGCATGTCTGGGGCAGAGGGATATATGGAATGGAGCATGTCTGGGGCAGAGGGATATATGGAATGGAGCACGTCTGGGGCAGAGGGATATATGGAATGGAGCATGTCTGGGGCAGAGGGATATATGGAATGGAGCATGTCTGGGGCAGAGGGATATATGGAATGGAGCACGTCTGGGGCAGAAGGATATATGGAATGGAGCATGTCTGGGGCAGAGGGATATATGGAATGGAGCACGTCTGGGGCAGAGGGATATATGGAAAGGAGCACGTCTGGGGCAGAGAGATATATGGAATGGAGCACGTCTTGGGCAGAAGGATATATGGAATGGAGAATGTCTGGGGCAGAGGGATATATGGAATGGAGCACGTCTGGGTCAGAGGGATATATGGAATGGAGCACGTCTGGGGCAGAAGGATATATGGAATGGAGCATGTCTGGGGCAGAGGGATATATGGAATGGAGCACGTCTAGGGCAGAGGGATATATGGAATGGAGCATGTCTGGGGCAGAGGGATATATGGAAAGGAGCACGTCTGGGGCAGAGGGATATATGGAATGGAGCACGTCCGGGGCAGAAGGATATATGGAATGGAGCATGTCTGGGGCAGAGGGATATATGGAATGGAGCATGTCTGGGGCAGAGGGATATATGGAATGGAGCACGTCTGGGGCAGAGGGATGTATGGAATGGAGCACGTCTGGGGCAGAGGGATATATGGAATGGAACATGTCTGGGGCAGAGGGATATATGGAATGGAGCACGTCTGGGGCAGAGGGATATATGGAATGGAGCACGTCTGGGGCAGAGGTATATATGGAAGGGAGCACATCCGGGGCAGAGGTATATATGGAAGGGAGCACATCTGGGGCAGAGGTATATATGGAATGGAGCACGTCTGAGGCAGAGGGATATATGGAATGGAGCACGTCTGGGGCAGAGGTATATATATAATGGAGCACGTCTGGGGCAGAGGGATATATGGAATGGAGCACGTCTGTGGCAGAGGGATATATGGAATGGAGCACGTCTGGGGCAGAAGGATATATGGAATGGAGCACTTCTGGGGCAGAGGGATATATGGAATGGAGCACGTCTGGGGTAGAGGGATATATGGAATGGAGCATGTCTGGGGCAGAGGGATATATGGAATGGAGCACGTCTGGGGCAGAGGGATATATGGAATGGAGCACGTCTGGGGCAGAAGGATATATGGAATGGAGCACGTCTGGGGCAGAGGGATACATGGAATGGTGCACATCTGGGGCAGAGGGATATGTGGAATGGTGCACGTCTGGGGCAGAGGGATATATGGAATGGAGCACGACTGGGGCAGAGGGATACATGGAATGGTGCACATCTGGGGCAGAGGGATATGTGGAATGGTGCACGTCTGGGGCAGAGGGATATATGGAATGGAGCACGACTGGGGCAGAGGGATATATGGAATGGAGCACGGCTGGGACAGAGGGATATATGGAATGGAGCACGTCTGGGGCAGAGGGATATATGGAATGGAGCACGTCTGGGGTAGAGGGATATATGGAATGGAGCATATCTGGGGCAGAGGGATATATGGAATGGAGCACATCTGGGGCAGAGGGATATATGGAATGGAGCACATCTGGGGCAGAAGGATATATGGAATGGAGCATGTCTGGGGCAGAGGGATATATGGAATGGAGCACGTCTGGGGCAGAAGGATATATGGAATGGAGCATGTCTGGGGTAGAGGGATATATGGAATGGAGCATGTCTGGGGCAGAGGGATATATGGAATGGAGCATGTCTGGGGCAGAGGGATATATGGAATGGAGCACGTTTGGGGCAGAGGGATATATTGAAAGGAGCACGTCTGGGGCAGAAGGATATATGGAATGGAGCATGTCTGGGGCAGAGGGATATATGGAATGGAGCATGTCTGGGGCAGAGGGATATATGGAATGGAGCACGTCTGGGGCAGAGGGATATATGGAATGGAGCATGTCTGGGGCAGAGGGATATATGGAATGGAGCATGTCTGGGGCAGAGGGATATATGGAATGGAGCACGTCTGGGGCAGAAGGATATATGGAATGGAGCATGTCTGGGGCAGAGGGATATATGGAATGGAGCACGTCTGGGGCAGAGGGATATATGGAAAGGAGCACGTCTGGGGCAGAGAGATATATGGAATGGAGCACGTCTTGGGCAGAAGGATATATGGAATGGAGAATGTCTGGGGCAGAGGGATATATGGAATGGAGCACGTCTGGGTCAGAGGGATATATGGAATGGAGCACGTCTGGGGCAGAAGGATATATGGAATGGAGCATGTCTGGGGCAGAGGGATATATGGAATGGAGCACGTCTAGGGCAGAGGGATATATGGAATGGAGCATGTCTGGGGCAGAGGGATATATGGAAAGGAGCACGTCTGGGGCAGAGGGATATATGGAATGGAGCACGTCCGGGGCAGAAGGATATATGGAATGGAGCATGTCTGGGGCAGAGGGATATATGGAATGGAGCACGTCTGGGGTTTGGTACCAATAAAAGAGTACGTTATCTTATATTGGTTCTCTTTATACAAGGCGCAAATCAAGCTCTTTGATGCCTGGGACCAAATAAGCTGCCATGTTTTCAAAGGCAGTTCCTCACCCTGTTCCCATTTTCGCATATAAGCCTATTTTAATCTTTTACCCTATATTTTATTCTATAAAGCAGCCTAAGTAGGAATCATCATCCTTGTTCTTTTTTATACCTTACTGTATTTATTGCAATATGTTTAGATTTTGAATTATTCAAATTCAAATTATTTGTTTCATTATAATTTATTTCTGATTCGTTGAAATTCATTACTATTGTGATTCAAAAATTCGTTTACATCCGAATCTCCAAATAACGAAAATTTTGTCCTGAATTTCGATTCGTAACAAAATGAATCGCACATATTTGACAGCTTTTTGGACTCAATGTATTGAACATTTAAATAATGTGAAGTGCATATTATTCGATAGCCTGCTTGTTAATATCAGACTTTATATAGGCTTCAAAAGAGTAAATAAAAGGAGAGGAAATGGAGGAGGAACATGAAGATTGTACTGAATATCTCATACAGTGTAATGTTTAGTAATCTATGAAGGGTTAAAAAAAAGGAGAGAGCAATGCAGACACAAAGATTCAGGATTTACATTTATTGTATGAGATAATAAACATTCATCTGTGGTCACGTCAATCAGACAAGGAGCCCCAGGAGTCTTCTTCAGGGATCGGCGCCCATGACCTCAGACATGGTCTGTATCCTCCAGTAGACAGTAGTAGTAGGTTCCCTCCTTCTATATACTCTATAGGAAGCAGGTGTAACATGCTCTTAGCCAATTATAACTGATAATTAAACTGTTGACCCCGTGGGGCTAATAAAGTGGTAGAATAAATTAGGGAAAACAACTTTATCAAAGTATGGGATATATAGATGACGTACAATATATAATAAAGTATTTCCTACCATTGGTGAAAGCTCATACTAGTGGTTCTTCTTAACTGTATCGCTATCAGGAGGGTACAAGGTACCAAATGATGAGGGATGATAGAATTTTAAAGGTTTGGTTCATGAAAAGGTTTGGTGAACCCAATGAGAAGTCAGTGGACCCCAAACTTAGCGGCCAACCCTATTGAAGTCTATAGGAACCACCAATGTTGCTATTTTTTCAGACCATTTTCAAGGCTAATAAGCAGGCTATTATTGAAAAGATTGCATGGGTCACCACCATGACCGATTCCGCAGGGAGAGGATCTTTTCATGTGGCTTAAAGGGGGCAACATTGAATATACATGCATCATTTAAATTACATGCTTGGGGGTACCTTAAAGCTGGGAAAAGTATGTTGTAGTCCTTTAAAAAAAAATGAAATGGGGTTCCCCTTAAAATTCCACCCAGACCCTTATCCAGGAATGCAGCCTAGGTGACCAGAAAAGGGAGGGCAGGGATCTTGCGGCTCCCTTTCTGTACCATTTCAAGCCACGTCTTTCTACATTGGGAGTGGGAACTTTGCAAGGGATGTGCGTCGGCAAAGCTCTCCTATCCCAGCAAGACATCCATGCCCCAATGTTGAGGGACAAGTACCCACCAATGCTCTAATAAAGCATCTAATAAAGGGGCAACAAGATATTCACCCTTTTCCCAGGGAACTACTTACTTGTTTGAATGGTTTGCCAAGAGTTGATGTCTGATCATATAGTCATATGGAGATGGGGAATAATGTGTGATTGGAGCAGAGGATACGGGATGAGAGGACCATAGGTGAAATGAAAGGCAAGGTGCCGGATAAAAGGGTAGGGCATACTGTACATATCTCTTGCTGGGTCTATGTAAAGAAGGATGAATATTTTCTGTTTCTCAGGTTCCCCTCGCAGCATTGCGTACAACTCGGTGAAGGAGGTTCTCCTGACCGTCCAGGGGGTTCGCTCGGTGCACTGTCTGCGGCTCTGGGCTCTAACCCTCAGCCAGAACATGGTGTCTGTACATCTGGCTATTGGTAAGTCTGAAAACCATGTTACCACACAGACAAGGAATGGTCAGATAGCCTGATATTGATATGAAATTTCTATTGAATACAGTAAAGCCAACACATTTCAGGGGAAGGGCCTCTCCCTTCTTCAGGGCTAACAATAGAAAGACAATAAGAAACATACCAAATGGTGGTTTGTTAATGATAACCAATATATGATCCGGTAAAAGTGAGCAAAATAAGATTTTAACAAAAATGCCATGGAGTGTGACTCAACCTGTTAGGGATTGCAATTTCTACTTTTTTTTTTTTGCAACATTATTCTGTTTTTATAATAAATATAATATATATCATTGGAGTTATATACAGTATATCAATTTAATTATACTGTATATAGCATTTGAATATATTTTTACCTATTTTTTAACAAAAATGGCATGCATTGTGAATCGACCGATTAGGGTTTTGCTATTTCAATTTTTTATTTTTTTTGCAACATTTTTGTTTTTGTTTTTAAAATAAATAGATACATTTTATATATAAATAAGTAAATAAATATATTCTTTGAATCTACATGTGATATAAATATATCAATTAATAATGACTAATCAGTTGATTAAATTTTATAATAATATATATATAGAGATCGATCGATCTATCTATCTATCTATCTATCTATCTATCTATCTATCTATCTATCTATCTATCTATCTATCTATCTATCTATCTATCTATCTATCTATCTATCTATCTATCTATCTATCTATCTATCTATCTATCTATCTATCTATCTATCTATCTATCTATCTATCTATCTATCTATCTATCTATCTATCTATCTATCTATCTATAATATATATCAGTTGAATATATTTTTACTAATATTTAACAGATTATATATTTTATGAATTAGCACTGAAAAAACACCATTTTGTAGGTTTTTGTTTTGTTTTTGTTTAGATTATATAAAGAGAAAATGTTGCAATTATTTGCAACATTTTCTGTTATATTATTTATTATATATTTTTTTGTATCTATGTGTGGTTTAACCATTTTACCACCGGAGGATTTTGCTGTCTTACGTCCAGGCCACTTTTTGCGATTCTGCGCTGTGCGACTTTAACTGACAATTACGCAGTCGTGCGACGCTGTACCCAAACTAACTTTACGCCCCAATTTTTCCCACAAACAGAGCTTTCTTTTGGTGGTATTTGATCACCTGTGCGATTTTTACTTTTTGCGCTATAAACAAAAAAAGAGCGTTTATTTTGAAAAAATAACAATATTTTTTAACATTTTTTTATATGAAATTCCCCCCCAAAAAAATGTAAAAATCTAATTTTTTTTTAATTTTTGGCCAATTTGTTTTCTGCCACCTATGTTTGGTAAAAAAAATCACAATAAGCGTATTTTGATTGGTTTGCGAAAAAGTTATTGCGTTTACTAACTAAGGGAAAGATTTGTCATTTTTGGTGTTTTTTTTTTTAACGAGTAATGGCGGCGATCTGCGATTTTTTTTGCGGGACTGCGACATTGCAGCGGACAGATCGGACCCTTGACTGACATTTTTTACACTTTTGGGGGTTCCAGTGACATTACTGCAGTAATCAGTGCTATATATATGCACTGTTACTGTAAAAATGACACTGGCAGGGAAGGGGTTAATTTTATTGGAGAGGGAGGGGTTAATGTATGCCTGGTGCTTACTAACGTGTGGGGGGGAGGTGACTGAGTGACACAGGGACAGATCGCAGGTTCAGCTATGCTGAACCCTCCGATCTGTCCCTGCCTGTCACTTAGGAGATCCGCCCGCTCTGTTTACACAAGCGGGCGGATCTCCAAACTAGATTCCCCGACGATCGGGGAAGAGCAGCGGCGATCGCCGCCGCTCCTCCCCTGGCCCGACTCCCGCTGTGACTGAACACAGCGGGAGTGAGCCTTCCGGCGGCGCGCAGATGCCGCCCACAAGGGGCGGAGTCCAGCGACGTAGGTCTACGTCGCTGGACGATAACGAGCCACATTGCTGCAGTAGCAGCAATGTGAGCAGAGTTGAAGTGGTTAAATATGTCACTAATCAGTTGATCACTAATCCTTTTTTTATTGGTTCATATTGAAACTGTACTGTCTCCCTTTACTTTGTAAGTGTTGTGCAAACTGTTATACTGTACATTCTATATAATGATAATAATTTTATCATAAAAAATGTAATAATACTGTATATCACACATAGACACAAGAAATATAATATACAATCACAAAAACAAAATACAATGCTAAAATATTTTTTTTATTAGTTTGTGTTGCAACATTTTCTCTGTTTTTATGATTTAATCATTTCTGTTTTTATGATGATAATAATAAAATACAGAAAAAATAATGCAATATTCCTTTGTTTTATGTTTTGCAACATTTTTTTCTATTTTTATGATTATACATTTTTTTGTATCTATGTGTGGTATAGATATGTCAGGTAATGATCACTAATCAGTTAATCACTAATCCCCTTATATGGAATTGTGTTGTAACTGTACTATCTCCCTTTATTTTGTAAAGTGCTGCTCAAACCGTTGGTGCTATAAAAATCTTGTAATATAATAACAATAATAATATAAAAATCTAGTAATATATTACACATAGACGCTAAAAAATATAATACATAATTATATGTAACAATTTTGAAATTTCTTCTGTTTTTATGACTATATACAGTACAGTATTATATATACATATATATATATATATATATATATATATATATATATATATATATATATATATATATATTTAACATATGATATAAGTAATGATCACTATTCAGTTGATTCATGATTCAATTAATTTTTGTTAAAATATGTTTTTTACTCATTTTTACCAGATGATATACAGTATATCGATTATCACTGAGAAACCACCACTTTGTGTGTTTATTTTTTTTATTTATTTTTTTGTAAAAAAAAAATGATATATATTTTCATATAAACGGAAATATGTTGCCATATTTTTGTGCAACGTTTTTCTATTTATCCTATTACGTTATATCTTTTGTATCTACAGTATGTGTGATACAAAATATGTCAAGTACTGATCAGAAATGTTCTTGTATTGAATTGCATTGAAACTGTACTGTCTCCCTTTATTTTGTAAGTGTTGCTCAAACTGTTGGTCCTAAAAAAAAGTGTGCAATGTAACAACAATAATAATATCAAAATATAGTAATATATCACACATAGATACAAAAAAAATAATACATATTCATATAAAAAAATTAATTTTTTTTTCTGATAATATGATAATATATAGTATTATATATTACTTTTGTGTTTACTTATGATATAAAGTAATGATCACTAATTAGTTGATTCATAATTTATTATTCTTGTTAAAAAAAGGTTTCTTACTCATTTTTACCAGATAATATCTCGATTATCACTGACAAACCATCACTTTGTGTAGGTTTTTTTTTTTTACAAAAAAGTTATATATATTATCATATAAACAGAAATGTATTGCCATATTTGTATGCAATGTTTTTCTATTTATCCTATTACGTTATATCTTTTGCATCTACGTGTGATATAAATATGTCAAGTACTGGTCGGTAATTTTCTTGTATTGAATTGCATTGAAACTGTACTATCTCCCTTTATTTTGTAAGGTTCTTAAGGCACTGTGCAAAATTTTGTATTATAATAACAATAATAATAATAATAATAATAATAATAATAATATTAATAATAATAATAATATTAATATTAATAATAATATTAATATTAATAATAATAATAATAATAATAATATTATTAATGCAAATTTTCGCACATAGATCAACAATCTATAGTGTATACAATCATATAAACAGCAAAATATTGCCTTGTTTTTTTTTTTTTTTTTTTGTTAATATTGCAACATTTTTCTCTTTTTTTTTTTTATTTGAAAGTACACACACATGAACTTTAATGGCATCCCAGTCTTAGTCTGTAGAGTTCAATTTTGAGTTGGCCCACCCTTTGCAGCTATAACAGCTTCAACTCTTCTGGGAAGGCTGTCCACAAGGTTTAGGAGTGTGTCTATGTGAATGTTTGACCAGAAGCACATTTGTGAGGTCAGGCACTGATGTGGACGAGAAGGCCTGGCTCGCAGTCTCCGCTCTAATTCATCCCAAAGGTGTTCTATCAGGTTGAGGTCAGGACTCTGTGCAGGCCAGTCAAGTTCCTCCACCCCAAACTCGCTCATCCATGTCTTTATGGACCTTGCTTTGTGCACTGGTCCAAATCATTTGGTGGAGGGGGGATTATAGTGTGGGGTTGGGCTTGGCTCCTTAGTTCCAGTGAAGGGAACTGTTAAGGCATCGGCATAAGAGTTCCCACTCTGATGCATGGGGCAGGTGGCTTCGATTGCTGCCTGAGACCCGCGATCGCTCCCCGCTGAGAGAGAAGAATGGTCAGCTGTTGTAAACACAGCTGACCATTCTTCTTTCTGGAATGATCACAGAGCACCTGTGATCCTTCTATATGGGATCACAGATCTCTGTGATCATTTCACAAGTACCGCCCCCATACAGTTAAAAACACGCCCCTAGGTACACAATTAACCCCTTGATCAAGTACTAAATTACCCCCTTCCCTGCCAGTGCCATTAGTACAGTGACTGTGCATTTTTTTTTGCACTGATTAATGTAGTAATGTCACTGGTCCCCCCAAAAGTGTCAAAAATTTCAATTAGGGGTCCGATCTGTCCGCCGCAATGTCACAGTCCCGCTAAAAATCGCAGATTGCCGCCATTACTAGCAAAAAAAAAAAAAAACAATTAAAATGAGATAAATCTTTCCCCTCGTTTGTAGACGTGATAACTTTTGCGAAAAAAAATTTATTTTTTTTCCAAATTTTTTATTTTTTTTCCAAAAAAATTTGATTTTTAAATTATATTTTTTGGGAATGTTATATAGCAGAAAGTTTTTTCAAAATTGTCGCTCTTTTATTGATTATAGCGCAAAAAATAAAAAAATCGCACAGGTGATCAAATACCACCAAAAGAAAGCTCTATTTGTGGGAAAAAAAGGACATCAATTTTATTTGGGTACAGCGTCGCACGACCGCGCAATTGTCAGTTATAATAACGCGAAATATGGCCTGGTCATTAAGGGGGCAAATCTTCCGGTCCAGAAGTGGTTAAAGCAGGCCAGGCCAGGGTCCCCCATAAATCCCCCTTTAAAGCAGGCCAGGCCACGGTCTCCCATAGATCTCCTTTAGAGCAGGGTCCACCATAGATCCCCCTTTAAAGCAGGCCAGGGTCCCCATAGATCCCTCTTTAGTCTTACCTTTTCACCTATATTCCACGTGCTACCAGGTTTTCCTGCAACAACAGGTACTCCAGGCTCTCCCTGCAAACAAAAATTAAAAAAAACAAAAATAAATATATATATATATATATATATATATATATATATATATATATATATAAATATATATGACCCCCTTTAGAGCAGGCCAGGACCACCATAGGTCCCCTTTAGAGCAGGCCAGGGTCCCCAGAGATCCCCCTTTAAAGAAGGCCGGGCCAGGGTCCCCCATAGATCCCCTTTAGACCAGGGTCCCCATAGATCTCCCTTTAAAGCAGGCCAGGTCAGGGTCCCCCATAGATCCTATTTAGAGCAGGGTCCCCATAGATCCCCCTTTAGAGCAGGCCAGGCCAGGATCCCCCATAGATCCCCCTTTAGAGCAGGCCAGGGTCCCCATAGATCCCTCTTTAGTCTTATCTTTTCACCTATATTCCCCATGCTACCAGGTTTTCCTGGACCACTAGGTACTCTAGGCTCTCCCTGCAAAGAATATATATATATATATATATATATATATATATATATATATATATATATATCTAGCTAATATGACCCCCTTTAGAGCAGACCAGGACCCCCATAGATCCCCTTTAGAGAAGGCCAGGGTCCCCATAGATCCCCCTTTAGAGCAGGCCAGGGTCCCTCATAGATTCCCTTTAGAGCAGGGTCCCCATAGATCCCCCTTTAGAGCAGGCCAGGCCAGGGTCCCCCATGGATCTCCCTTTAGAGAAGGCCAAGCCAGGGTCCTCCATAGATCTCCCTTAAGAGCAGGGTCCCCATAGATTCCCCTCTTAAAGCAGGCCAAGAAACTTCCAAGTGCCCCCCCCCCCCCTTGTGGATGCCCATGACTATGTCACAGGGGCTTTCTGATGGAGACTACATGTGGCTGTTCCAACATACATTACACACACATGGTCTGCTGTTGTCACCATCAGGAAGCCCTCCTTGGTAAATGCCATGCGGCCATCGCTAAGTGTATGTAGACTGGAAGCGGCTGCAAAAACACTGAATGAGATCAGCAGGAGATCTTGGCATGCCCTGTAAAAGTGCAGATTAGCCTCGTCTCCCCATCCACCGTTGTAACCACCATAAAGGAAGTTTCAGGTCCCTAAAGACATCTCTAAGGTTTAGAGCAGGGGTCTTCAAACTATGGCCCTCCAGTTGTTCGGAAACTACAATTCCCATCATGCCTGGTCATGTCTGTGAATGTCAGAGTTTTCCAATGCCTCATGGGATGTGTAGTCATCCAAAAGCTGGAGGGCCGTAGTTTGAATAGCCCTGGTTTAGACTATATTATGTTCCTGTGGGCCTCCTGTCCTAAGTTTAGGGCGCTGGATGAGACTAAACTAACTAGCACTAAAATAGGAGGAGGACAGAGGGAAAAACCAAATCAACAAAATAAACATGTTGCAATGATCCAAAACACCACTAGATGTCAGCATACTACAGAACAACAATGATAACCTGATGTAGTTCAAATCAACAGAGAAAAAATACATATAAGTGGGAGAGAACATACAGTATTATGTTGTGTTAACATGTTACATATGTTACATGCATTGCCAAAAATGGTTCAAGTTCAATTTTTGGTACATTAGGGTGTGTTGGCAACCCATTCATTTAATGCATTAATCTACTTGAGTTAATGTATTTCAAACATGTAAATGGACACTTATTTGTTACCCTATGGTCTCTTCAATATACCATTGTGCTGTAGTCCTGCCCCTACTGTGACAATGCTTCCCCTTTAATAGATACAGTACAACGAGTGTTGTCATGTTACTGGCAGGATCTGAAAATACTAACAAAGGCTAACAGGAATCTTTAGATCAGTTTTTCTAAGCCATGGTTCTGTGGAAGCCTAGGGTTTTTCCAGAGGTGTCCCGGATATTTTTTTTGCCTCTCAGATATGTAACCACTGACAGCAATTATGTTTTTAGCTTTCTGTAAGGAGCATTCTTCCTATTGACCACCAATGTAAGGAACATCCTTCCCATTGACTATCAATGTAAGGGACATCCTTTCAATTGACAACCAATGTAGGGGACATCCTTCCCACTGACCATCAATGTAAGGAGCATTCTTCCCATTGACCACCAATGTAAGGGACATCCTCCCCATTGACTATCAATGTAAGGGACATGCTTCCCATTGACAACTAATGTAAGGGACATCCTTCCCATTGACCATCAATGTAAGGGGCATTCTGCCCACTGACCACCAATGTAAGGGACATCCTTCCCATTGACCACCAATGTAAGGGACATCCTCCCCATTGACCATCAATGTAAGGGACATTCTTCCCATTGACAACCAATGTAAGGGACATCCTTCCCATTGACCATCAATGTAAGGGGCATTCTGCCCACTGATCACCAATGTAAGGGACATCCTTCCCATTGACCACCAATGTAAGGGACATCCTCCCCATTGACCATCAATGTAAGGGACATTCTTCCCATTGACAACCAATGTAAGGGAATCCTTCCCATTGACCATCAATGTAAGGGACATTCTGCCCACTGATCACCAATGTAAGGGACATTCTTCCCATTGATCACCAATGTAAGGGGCATTCTTCCCATTGACCATCAATGTAAGGGACATCTTTCCCATTGACCACCAATGTAAGGAACATTCTTCCCACTGATCACCAATGTAAGGAGCATTCTTCCCAATTTTGTTTATTAAAAGTCTTGCAATCAATAAGCATAAAATCAATATACATAAATAAATATATACATATTTACATGAAAAGGGGGGGAAAAAAAAAAATACATAGCAAATTCTGCTCTCAAATAAAGACTGCCTTTACAGCAAAAACAAAACTCACATCATGAAACACATCATTACCGGGAAAAATAATCTTAATAAGACTCACACCACCACACCAGACATCAAACCTGCGAGGTCAAGAAACAAAACCACTCCCATTATGCATGCAGCCCTTCTTCAAAAATGAAGATATTAACTAACAAAAGCTAAGGGCGTGAAAGAAATAGCATAGGAAAAAAGCTTTTCACCCAGAGATGGACAGTTCACCAAAAGCAGGTCTGATATTCCTCCACGCCCTTATCCAGACCGCTCGAGGCTCCCTGCCCTTCTCAAGACCCCGAATCTTCCCAACCTCACCCAGAATATCGTACACCACCACCTCGACAGGGAGGACTTTCTTCCGCAGGGTAATCTGGCACCGTGCATTCCACGTGAAGTAACGGACAACTATACTAACTAGAAAAAGTGTATCCAAATCAAAATCCCAGCGAGTCGGGAATGCCCCGTACACCCACTCCGCATAACTCATGCGATAGAGAAAGGGGATGCCTAGAGCCCTCCCCACCCTTTTATACACCTCTATGTTAAAGGGACACTGGAGCAAAAAGTGGTCCATAGACTCCACTTTACCAACACACTCCGCTCTAGGACAATCCCGATCATCCACAGGGCGATGCTTCAGGTTCCCTCTCACATAGAGCCTTCCGTGGAAAGCGAGCCAGGCTTGATCCCTAAACTTCAAAGGGATTCTTCCTAAGTTAATTAAACGCAACCCCTCCCTCATTACGGGGCCTGGGCAATCCCTTAAGGTCAGCGACACACTGAAAGCAGAGCCCAAAATCCTCTTCTCCAGAAGCTTTCTGGGGAGGGACTTGATATCCCCCACTGTCAACTGCCACTGCCTAAGTATTTTCAGACACGGGGCAACATAAGCCGGAAGCTTGCCATGTCGGACTCTCAGACTTTTCACTGGCCCGCCATCTTCCCAGCATCGCAGAAAAGGCCTAAACCAAGATTGAAAAATACCCACCCATCCCGGCGGGGTCTCTGCTAACATATTACCAAGATTATACTTTAAAAAAAGCAGAGAAAAGAAAACTATAGGGTTGACCATTCCTAGACCACCCTCCCGCCTGGACAGGTAAGTTACATTGCGTTTGATCAGGTTCAGCCTATTTCCCCATAACAGTTGGAAAAAGCAGCTGTACACCCTTGCATAGAGAGATTCCGGCAAGATACAGACAAAGCTGACATATAAAAAGATTGGGATCAGGTAAGTTTTAATCAAGTCAACCCTTTCCCTCAAGGAAAGTTTCCATTTCTTCCAGCTTGCCACCTTGGCATTGGCATTCAACAACCTGCTTTCCCAATTTCGATGACCATAGTCACCAGGACCAAATTTGATGCCCAACACTTTAATTTCCTGCTGGGGCTCTGGGAAGGCATCCGGAAGTTCGAAGCTTTCACCCTCCTCACCCATCCAGAAAACTTCACTCTTTTCATGATTGATTTTAGAGCCAGAAGCCTCAGTGTACTGCTCTATCACAGAGACCACCTCCTGCGCCTCCTCCATCCCAGAGATAAGAACAGACACATCATCGGCATAGGCCACGACCTTCAAAGGCGGCACACCAGCAATGCCCAAAGGCACCCCACACAACGATCCACTCTCTAACCTTCTTATGAAGGGGTCGATTGCGAATACATATAGCAGGGGGCTCAAAGGACACCCCTGGCGCACACCAGAGCCAACCTCAAAAGGCCGTCCAACCCAACCATTAACAAGTGGGAAGCTCTCAGCCCCTTTATATAATGTTTTCAGCCAATCAATAAACCTCCCCTGCAGGCCGTATCTACCAAGTAGCAAATACAGGTACTCATGATTGACTCGATCAAAAGCCTTCGCCTGATCCAATGCCAGCAAGTACTTTCTCCATCCAGCAGCCCTGCATCGCTCCAAAGCCTCCCGGACAGCTAAAATTGCTGAAAAGGTACTTCTGCCCTGGACCGAGCAGTGCTGATGATTGGACAACAAATCGCCTGCTACTGACGACAAGCGCCAAAAAAGAATCTTCGCCAAGATCTTTCTATCAACATTGAGAAGACTGATGGGGCGCCAGTTCTCAATTATTGAGGGGTCTTTACCTTTTGACAGAAGAATCACAGCGGATTGCCTCATGGAGGGAGGGAGAGAACCCTCTTCTAAACAGCTGTTATAAACCTCCGCTAAAAAGGGAGCCAGAATGGACTTAAAACACTTGTAAAATTCAGCTGTCAACCCATCTGGCCCAGGCGACTTTTTGGTAGCCAGCTTCTCTATAGCACGAACTACCTCATCCGCTGAAATTGGTTCTGTCAAATCCATCAAAGGCAATGTATCATTTCCCAATCCTGGAGTAGAATCCAGAAAGCTTTCCATCCTGTCCCGACTAAGGTCCTTTCTTCCCAGAAGGTCTGCGTAATAGGACCTGAAGATCTCCAGGATCCCTGATCTGGACTTCACCAGGGAACCCGTACTATCCCTCAGACCTATGACCGTCTTAACTGCTATGCCTTGCTTACAGTTCTGGTAAGGATCAGGCGAGTGATATTTCCCATAATCTCTCTCCAGAACCAAGGAGGCATGCCGGTCGTATTGACACTTCCTAAGAAGAAGCTTTACCTCCGAGATCTCCCCTGGATCTCCTCCATACGAGACAAGACGATCAAGCTTCCTCCGCAAATGCTGGTAGGCAATATACATACCAAGCTGCTTCTTCTTACTTATGGCCTTGAAAAGTCCAATCGCCCTTTGTTTCACAAGCTCCCACCACTCTGACTTACTGCTGCAAAAGTCCAGAATAGAAACCTGTGCCTGAAAAAAATCCTCAAAGGATTGTCTTACCTCTACATCTTCCAGGAGAGCCGAATTCAGTTTCCAGGTACCCCTTCCCCTGGGTGGAGTGTCCAAGGCATTCAGAGTCACAGACAGCATACAGTGGTCAGAGAACTCCACCGCCCTCAACTCAGGAGCCGAGAAAGCAGAGTTCTCCTTTAAAAAAAACCTGTCTATCCTACTCTGACTATTCCCTCTCTGAAACGTGAATCCCGTGCTGCCAGGGCAGTGCTTAATGTGCACATCTACCAGGCCTGCTTGTCTAACCATATCTCTAAGAAAAACGCTATCATAACCCAGCCTGTCTATGGAGACCCTCCTGTCTTCAGGCCTAATTATGGTGTTAAAGTCACCTCCAAAGACAACCTGCTGGGATGTAAAAAGGAAGGGCTTGATCTTTGTGAAGAGGCATTTCCTGTCCCATTTTGACTGCGGTCCATAGATATTGATGAGGCGCAGGTCCTGCCCCCTAACAGAGACGTCTAAGACCATGCATCTCCCCATTTCTACCTCAATTATCCGCCGGCACGTTACCATATCGGTTTTAAAAAGAACCGCAACTCCGCTGCAAGGCTCAGCCGCAAGAGACCAAAAGGAGGGACCACATCTCCACTCCCTTTTTGCTAGATGGACATCGGCCAAAGTATTGAGCCAGGTCTCTTGCAAAAATAAAATCTCAGCATCAAACTCACTGAGCAAAAATAAGGCAATATCACGAGCTCTTGCAGATTTCACGCTGGCGACATTAATGGTCGCCACCTTTATCAGAGCGGGCACTGCCATCAGGATGATTGGGGTAGTCGTTTCTTAACCTCCACCACACTCTCATCACCCGAAACAGCTCTCTTTACACTATGTGACTCCCCCTCATCCATAGATGATAAAGAAGTGGATAAATCGGATACTAACTCCTCCCCTGATAAAACCGAAAATGTGTTGCCAAGAGGAACCCCTCCTGGCTCTAACTGTAAGGAGGAAACGACCGCTTTACTGGTTTTCCTCTTTTTCTTTTTCTTCCTCCTTGTCCTCTCCCACCCCTCCTCATCCGAATCCTCCACAACAGAGGGTGAGACATGGGACATGGACACCCCTCCCTCAACCCCATCGACCCCACCACCATCCAGCACCCCTGCACCCTCTTGGCCGCGTTTGCGGTGTCGAGAGACAGGGACTGGAGGTGGAGTAGGCCGAGGGGGAAGATCCACTATACCCGCCCCCCCAGCAGCTTCCGCTAGTCTGGAGGATCTACGCACAGTAGATGTAGGAACAACAGGAGGGACAGACTCAGGGACCACATCACTAGGGGAAACAAAATCTGACACAACAGACACAGGAAGGACAGACCCAGGGACCACCTCACTAGGGGAAACAGAATCTGACACAACAGACACAGGAGGGGCAACAACAATTTCCTCTCTAACTTCAGCTGCTTCATCTTCTTTATCAAGCCTCTGCAGCTCAGTCTCCAATCCTGGCAAGTTATGCAGTGCCTCTGGGCACTGGCTATATGGATGACCCAGCTGCTGGCACAAATTGCACCGAATCTGGGTGCATTCTCTGGCCAAATGGCCTAAATCCTGGCACAGTGAGCACTTCTTGTGGGTGCAGGACGATGCAAAGTGGCCTTTATCACCACATTTATTACATACCTTAGGCTGACCTTGGTAGAAAATGGTCAGCCTATCCCTACCCAGAAAGGCTGAGCAGGGAAGGTGCTGAACTACATCGCCCAGCACCCCCAATTTTAGTGACACTGTCCAGGCCCCTGTCCATATCCCATGCTCATCAAGGACCTTCCGCAGTGGAGTGAGGACCTCGCCATATCGGCGTAGCCATACTAATAAATCAGCCTCTGGTATGGATTCGTTACGCACCAAGATGGTCACCGACTTTATCAGAGGCTGTCTTGAAATCACCTTTGGCACCAAACCACTCCACTGCTGAAGGCCCTTGCACCTCCTAAATCTCTCCCAAAAGAGATCCAAACTCTCAGGTTTCACAAACGACAAATCAAATTCATAACTTCCCACCGGGCAAATCAAAGCAAAAATGTCACAGGCTTTAAACCCCATTTCCAAGACCAACTCGGCCACTCTCCCCCTTACTGGCGGCGTTCCATCGCCCTCCCACCGCAACTGAACCACATTCCTCCTCCTATACCCACTAACCAACCCCCCAACAAACCTCCTTGAATTGCGATTACTAACCAAATCCCCACCACCCACCCTGGTGCGACTCCCCAAAGCTGAAGCATAGCTTCCAACATTCCTCCCAGCAGAAAATCCATCAGTTTGTTTTGAAACATCCGACACAGACATAACAGATAACGATTGTACAGATCCGGGATTGATCTGTACAATCGATAAATCTTTCCTCTGCTGAGCAGGGGGAGAAATGTCATTTCTATTTTTCCCAGCAATATTATCCCCTTCACCACCACCCACCACATTCATTGCTTTATGATTATTGTCATTTTTAATACTTGCTGGGATATTTGTTGTCTTCACAGCAGAATCCATAGTTGGTGCTGCACTGGTAAGAGTTTTAGCTGTCATCTTCTCTTCCACTGGGACAGGGTTTTCAGCTGTGGAAATGGAATTCAGTTCTAGCACAGCAGCAGGTAAAACACTGCAGGTAACTTCCATGGCTGCTTCCATTCCAAAAACAGCAGCATGCTGATCCCCTCCCCCACCAGCAATCAGCCCTGAAACACTGGGAAGCTCTGGTGAAAGTGAAACAGACTCCTTGGAGCTGGCAGCCATTTTGCTTTCAGAGGGACTACTGGTCTCAGCCAGACCAGCAAAATCCATGTCTGGGGTGTCAGATGCAGGTCCATCCACATTCACCTGATGGTCCGGGGATTTCACGGTCAGGGATTTTCCCTGCATGTCTGTACTGGTTGTGTTCACAGCAGAATCTCCAATAGGTAGCTGTAGGCAAAGCTCCTTCTCACCTGGGACACCATCCACTACAGCAGGTGGGGCAGACATGTTGGATGGCAGCATGGTATACTGGGATTTCTCCACCAGTACTGGCTTTGCTGGTTTGTATCTCCTCTGCCCATCCACAGGGATTTCTGATGGATCATCAGTGAATGCAAACTTATCTGCTCTCAGGGGGGACTCCATCTCCTGGATAAATGTCAGGGATCCATGCCCACTCTCAACCCCCTGGCTGGTTGCCGCTGGCGATTCCCAGTTCTGGCATGGGGGGAGAGGTGCAGAGGCAGATGGAGCCTGGTCATCCATTAACTGAGGCTGCTGATCCACAGAACTTGCTGATGCTTGGCTGGCAAATCTCCTCTCATTATCAAATTTTTCTTTAAACACTCCGCTTCTATCTTTCAACTTTTCCAGTAATAAAGATTGTTTCTTTACCTTATCTTCCAATTCCTGTAGCTCAGGCTTCATGGCTGTGCGATTTTTACTCCAGGCCTGGCAGTATTTGGCTCTGAAGGATTTATGTTCAGCCTTCAAAACTTTAAGCTTTTCTTCAGCTCTTCCAATCGCCCTAAAACGATTGATAACCTTCTGGCTGAAGACATCCGCATTCTCATCGGGGCCTGGACCCACAGACAGGTCCTCCACCTCCTCCTCACTAGGCCCCGTGTCATCAGGGGGGTCCCTCCCAGGGCCTCCCCCAGGATCAGGCATTGTTCCTGGGCCAAGCTAGCAAGCAAGGCCCAGGCTTGAAAAGGGCTGGTTCTCACAGAGAGCTCCTTGGGTGTGTCCTCCTCCTTCTTCCCACTGACCACCAATGTAAGGGACATTCTTCCCAAAGATCACCAATGTAAGGGACATTCTTCCCACTGACCACAAATGTAAGGGGCATTCTCCCCCCTGACCACCAATGTAAGGAGCATTCTTCCCACTGATCATCAAGATAAGGAGCATTCGTTCCAATGACCACCAATGTAAGGGACATTCTTCTCACTAATCACCAATCTAAAGGACGTTCTTCCCACTGACCACCAATGTAAGGGGCATTATTCCCAATGATCACCAATGTAAGGAGCATTCTTCAAATGACCACCAATGTGAGGGGCATTCTCCCCACTGATTACCAATGTAAAGGACATTCTTCCCACTGACCAGCATTGTAAGGAACATTCTTCCCACTGATCACCAATGTAAGGGACATTCTTCCCTCAGACCACCAATGTAAGGGACATTCTTCCCTCTGATCACCAATGTAAGGAGCATTCTTCCCAATTTTGTTTATTAAAAGTCTTGCAATCAATAAGCATAAAATCAATATACATAAATAAATATATACATATTTACATGAAAAGGGGGGAAAAAAAAAAATACATAGCAAATTCTGCTCTCAAATAAAGACTGCCTTTACAGCAAAAACAAAACTCACATCATGAAACACATCATTACCGGGAAAAATAATCTTAATAAGACTCACACCACCACACCAGACATCAAACCTGCGAGGTCAAGAAACAAAACCACTCCCATTATGCATGCAGCCCTTCTTCAAAAATGAAGATATTAACTAACAAAAGCTAAGGGCGTGAAAGAAATAGCATAGGAAAAAAGCTTTTCACCCAGAGATGGACAGTTCACCAAAAGCAGGTCTGATATTCCTCCACGCCCTTATCCAGACCGCTCGAGGCTCCCTGCCCTTCTCAAGACCCCGAATCTTCCCAACCTCACCCAGAATATCGTACACCACCACCTCGACAGGGAGGACTTTCTTCCGCAGGGTAATCTGGCACCGTGCATTCCACGTGAAGTAACGGACAACTATACTAACTAGAAAAAGTGTATCCAAATCAAAATCCCAGCGAGTCGGGAATGCCCCGTACACCCACTCCGCATAACTCATGCGATAGAGAAAGGGGATGCCTAGAGCCCTCCCCACCCTTTTATACACCTCTATGTTAAAGTGACACTGGAGCAAAAAGTGGTCCATAGACTCCACTTTACCAACACACTCCGCTCTAGGACAATCCCGATCATCCACAGGGCGATGCTTCAGGTTCCCTCTCACATAGAGCCTTCCGTGGAAAGCGAGCCAGGCTTGATCCCTAAACTTCAAAGGGATTCTTCCTAAGTTAATTAAACGCAACCCCTCCCTCATTACGGGGCCTGGGCAATCCCTTAAGGTCAGCGACACACTGAAAGCAGAGCCCAAAATCCTCTTCTCCAGAAGCTTTCTGGGGAGGGACTTGATATCCCCCACTGTCACCTGCCACTGCCTAAGTATTTTCAGACACGGGGCAACATAAGCCGGAAGCTTGCCATGTCGGACTCTCAGACTTTTCACTGGCCCGCCATCTTCCCAGCATCGCAGAAAAGGCCTAAACCAAGATTGAAAAATACCCACCCATCCCGGCGGGGTCTCTGCTAACATATTACCAAGATTATACTTTAAAAAAAGCAGAGAAAAGAAAACTATAGGGTTGACCATTCCTAGACCACCCTCCCGCCTGGACAGGTAAGTTACATTGCGTTTGATCAGGTTCAGCCTATTTCCCCATAACAGTTGGAAAAAGCAGCTGTACACCCTTGCATAGAGAGATTCCGGCAAGATACAGACAAAGCTGACATATAAAAAGATTGGGATCAGATAAGTTTTAATCAAGTCAACCCTTTCCCTCAAGGAAAGTTTCCATTTCTTCCAGCTTGCCACCTTGGCATTGGCATTCAACAACCTGCTTTCCCAATTTCGATGACCATAGTCACCAGGACCAAATTTGATGCCCAACACTTTAATTTCCTGCTGGGGCTCTGGGAAGGCATCCGGAAGTTCGAAGCTTTCACCCTCCTCACCCATCCAGAAAACTTCACTCTTTTCATGATTGATTTTAGAGCCAGAAGCCTCAGTGTACTGCTCTATCACAGAGACCACCTCCTGCGCCTCCTCCATCCCAGAGATAATAACAGACACATCATCGGCATAGGCCACGACCTTCAAAGGCGGCACACCAGCAATGCCCAAAGGCACCCCACACAACGATCCACTCTCTAACCTTCTTATGAAGGGGTCGATTGCGAATACATATAGCAGGGGGCTCAAAGGACACCCCTGGCGCACACCAGAGCCAACCTCAAAAGGCCGTCCAACCCAACCATTAACAAGTGGGAAGCTCTCAGCCCCTTTATATAATGTTTTCAGCCAATCAATAAACCTCCCCTGCAGGCCGTATCTACCAAGTAGCAAATACAGGTACTCATGATTGACTCGATCAAAAGCCTTCGCCTGATCCAATGCCAGCAAGTACTTTCTCCATCCAGCAGCCCTGCATCGCTCCAAAGCCTCCCGGACAGCTAAAATTGCTGAAAAGGTACTTCTGCCCTGGACCGAGCAGTGCTGATGATTGGACAACAAATCGCCTGCTACTGACGACAAGCGCCAAAAAAGAATCTTCGCCAAGATCTTTCTATCAACATTGAGAAGACTGATGGGGCGCCAGTTCTCAATTATTGAGGGGTCTTTACCTTTTGACAGAAGAATCACAGCGGATTGCCTCATGGAGGGAGGGAGAGAACCCTCTTCTAAACAGCTGTTATAAACCTCCGCTAAAAAGGGAGCCAGAATGGACTTAAAACACTTGTAAAATTCAGCTGTCAACCCATCTGGCCCAGGCGACTTTTTGGTAGCCAGCTTCTCTATAGCACGAACTACCTCATCCGCTGAAATTGGTTCTGTCAAATCCATCAAAGGCAATGTATCATTTCCCAATCCTGGAGTAGAATCCAGAAAGCTTTCCATCCTGTCCCGACTAAGGTCCTTTCTTCCCAGAAGGTCTGCGTAATATGACCTGAAGATCTCCAGGATCCCTGATCTGGACTTCACCAGGGAACCCGTACTATCCCTCAGACCTATGACCGTCTTAACTGCTATGCCTTGCTTACAGTTCTGGTAAGGATCAGGCGAGTGATATTTCCCATAATCTCTCTCCAGAACCAAGGAGGCATGCCGGTCGTATTGACACTTCCTAAGAAGAAGCTTTACCTCCGAGATCTCCCCTGGATCTCCTCCATACGAGACAAGACGATCAAGCTTCCTCCGCAAATGCTGGTAGGCAATATACATACCAAGCTGCTTCTTCTTACTTATGGCCTTGAAAAGTCCAATCGCCCTTTGTTTCACAAGCTCCCACCACTCTGACTTACTGCTGCAAAAGTCCAGAATAGAAACCTGTGCCTGAAAAAAATCCTCAAAGGATTGTCTTACCTCTACATCTTCCAGGAGAGCCGAATTCAGTTTCCAGGTACCCCTTCCCCTGGGTGGAGTGTCCGAGGCATTCAGAGTCACAGACAGCATACAGTGGTCAGAGAACTCCACCGCCCTCAACTCAGGAGCCGAGAAAGCAGAGTTCTCCTTTAAAAAAAACCTGTCTATCCTACTCTGACTATTCCCTCTCTGAAACGTGAATCCCGTGCTGCCAGGGCAGTGCTTAATGTGCACATCTACCAGGCCTGCTTGTCTAACCATATCTCTAAGAAAAACGCTATCATAACCCAGCCTGTCTATGGAGACCCCCCTGTCTTCAGGCCTAATTATGGTGTTAAAGTCACCTCCAAAGACAACCTGCTGGGATGTAAAAAGGAAGGGCTTGATCTTTGTGAAGAGGCATTTCCTGTCCCATTTTGACTGCGGTCCATAGATATTGATGAGGCGCAGGTCCTGCCCCCTAACAGAGACGTCTAAGACCATGCATCTCCCCATTTCTACCTCAATTATCCGCCGGCACGTTACCATATCGGTTTTAAAAAGAACCGCAACTCCGCTGCAAGGCTCAGCCGCAAGAGACCAAAAGGAGGGACCACATCTCCACTCCCTTTTTGCTAGATGGACATCGGCCAAAGTATTGAGCCAGGTCTCTTGCAAAAATAAAATCTCAGCATCAAACTCACTGAGCAAAAATAAGGCAATATCACGAGCTCTTGCAGATTTCACGCTGGCGACATTAATGGTCGCCACCTTTATCAGAGCGGGCACTGCCATCAGGATGATTGGGGTAGTCGTTTCTTAACCTCCACCACACTCTCATCACCCGAAACAGCCCTCTTTACACTATGTGACTCCCCCTCATCCATAGATGATAAAGAAGTGGATAAATCGGATACTAACTCCTCCCCTGATAAAACCGAAAATGTGTTGCCAAGAGGAACCCCTCCTGGCTCTAACTGTAAGGAGGAAACGACCGCTTTACTGGTTTTCCTCTTTTTCTTTTTCTTCCTCCTTGTCCTCTCCCACCCCTCCTCATCCGAATCCTCCACAACAGAGGGTGAGACATGGGACATGGACACCCCTCCCTCAACCCCATCGACCCCACCACCATCCAGCACCCCTGCACCCTCTTGGCCGCGTTTGCGGTGTCGAGAGACAGGGACTGGAGGTGGAGTAGGCCGAGGGGGAAGATCCACTATACCCGCCCCCCCAGCAGCTTCCGCTAATCTGGAGGATCTACGCACAGTAGATGTAGGAACAACAGGAGGGACAGACTCAGGGACCACATCACTAGGGGAAACAAAATCTGACACAACAGACACAGGAAGGACAGACTCAGGGACCACCTCACTAGGGGAAACAGAATCTGACACAACAGACACAGGAGGGGCAACAACAATTTCCTCTCTAACTTCAGCTGCTTCATCTTCTTTATCAAGCCTCTGCAGCTCAGTCTCCAATCCTAGCAAGTTATGCAGTGCCTCTGGGCACTGGCTATATGGATGACCCAGCTGCTGGCACAAATTGCACCGAATCTGGGTGCATTCTCTGGCCAAATGGCCTAAATCCTGGCACAGTGAGCACTTCTTGTGGGTGCAGGACGATGCAAAGTGGCCTTTATCACCACATTTATTACATACCTTAGGCTGACCTTGGTAGAAAATGGTCAGCCTATCCCTACCCAGAAAGGCTGAGCAGGGAAGGTGCTGAACTACATCGCCCAGCACCCCCAATTTTAGTGACACTGTCCAGGCCCCTGTCCATATCCCATGCTCATCAAGGACCTTCCGCAGTGGAGTGAGGACCTCGCCATATCGGCGTAGCCATACTAATAAATCAGCCTCTGGTATGGATTCGTTACGCACCAAGATGGTCACCGACTTTATCAGAGGCTGTCTTGAAATCACCTTTGGCACCAAACCACTCCACTGCTGAAGGCCCTTGCACCTCCTAAATCTCTCCCAAAAGAGATCCAAACTCTCAGGTTTCACAAACGACAAATCAAATTCATAACTTCCCACCGGGCAAATCAAAGCAAAAATGTCACAGGCTTTAAACCCCATTTCCAAGACCAACTCGGCCACTCTCCCCCTTACTGGCGGCGTTCCATCGCCCTCCCACCGCAACTGAACCACATTCCTCCTCCTATACCCACTAACCAACCCCCCAACAAACCTCCTTGAATTGCGATTACTAACCAAATCCCCACCACCCACCCTGGTGCGACTCCCCAAAGCTGAAGCATAGCTTCCAACATTCCTCCCAGCAGAAAATCCATCAGTTTGTTTTGAAACATCCGACACAGACATAACAGATAACGATTGTACAGATCCGGGATTGATCTGTACAATCGATAAATCTTTCCTCTGCTGAGCAGGGGGAGAAATGTCATTTCTATTTTTCCCAGCAATATTATCCCCTTCACCACCACCCACCACATTCATTGCTTTATGATTATTGTCATTTTTAATACTTGCTGGGATATTTGTTGTCTTCACAGCAGAATCCATAGTTGGTGCTGCACTGGTAAGAGTTTTAGCTGTCATCTTCTCTTCCACTGGGACAGGGTTTTCAGCTGTGGAAATGGAATTCAGTTCTAGCACAGCAGCAGGTAAAACACTGCAGGTAACTTCCATGGCTGCTTCCATTCCAAAAACAGCAGCATGCTGATCCCCTCCCCCACCAGCAATCAGCCCTGAAACACTGGGAAGCTCTGGTGAAAGTGAAACAGACTCCTTGGAGCTGGCAGCCATTTTGCTTTCAGAGGGACTACTGGTCTCAGCCAGACCAGCAAAATCCATGTCTGGGGTGTCAGATGCAGGTCCATCCACATTCACCTGATGGTCCGGGGATTTCACGGTCAGGGATTTTCCCTGCATGTCTGTACTGGTTGTGTTCACAGCAGAATCTCCAATAGGTAGCTGTAGGCAAAGCTCCTTCTCACCTGGGACACCATCCACTACAGCAGGTGGGGCAGACATGTTGGATGGCAGCATGGTATACTGGGATTTCTCCACCAGTACTGGCTTTGCTGGTTTGTATCTCCTCTGCCCATCCACAGGGATTTCTGATGGATCATCAGTGAATGCAAACTTATCTGCTCTCAGGGGGGACTCCATCTCCTGGATAAATGTCAGGGATCCATGCCCACTCTCAACCCCCTGGCTGGTTGCCGCTGGCGATTCCCAGTTCTGGCATGGGGGGAGAGGTGCAGAGGCAGATGGAGCCTGGTCATCCATTAACTGAGGCTGCTGATCCACAGAACTTGCTGATGCTTGGCTGGCAAATCTCCTCTCATTATCAAATTTTTCTTTAAACACTCCGCTTCTATCTTTCAACTTTTCCAGTAATAAAGATTGTTTCTTTACCTTATCTTCCAATTCCTGTAGCTCAGGCTTCATGGCTGTGCGATTTTTACTCCAGGCCTGGCAGTATTTGGCTCTGAAGGATTTATGTTCAGCCTTCAAAACTTTAAGCTTTTCTTCAGCTCTTCCAATCGCCCTAAAACGATTGATAACCTTCTGGCTGAAGACATCCGCATTCTCATCGGGGCCTGGACCCACAGACAGGTCCTCCACCTCCTCCTCACTAGGCCCCGTGTCATCAGGGGGGTCCCTCCCAGGGCCTCCCCCAGGATCAGGCATTGTTCCTGGGCCAAGCTAGCAAGCAAGGCCCAGGCTTGAAAAGGGCTGGTTCTCACAGAGAGCTCCTTGGGTGTGTCCTCCTCCTTCTTCCCACTGACCACCAATGTAAGGGACATTCTTCCCACTGATCACCAATGTAAGGGACATTCTTCCCACTGACCACAAATGTAAGGGGCATTCTCCCCCCTGACCACCAATGTAAGGAGCATTCTTCCCACTGATCATCAAGATAAGGAGCATTCGTTCCAATGACCACCAATGTAAGGGACATTCTTCTCACTAATCACCAATCTAAAGGACGTTCTTCCCACTGACCACCAATGTAAGGGGCATTATTCCCAATGATCACCAATGTAAGGAGCATTCTTCAAATGACCACCAATGTGAGGGGCATTCTCCCCACTGATTACCAATGTAAAGGACATTCTTCCCACTGACCAGCATTGTAAGGAACATTCTTCCCACTGATCACCAATGTAAGGGACATTCTTCCCTCAGACCACCAATGTAAGGGACATTCTTCCCTCTGATCACCAATGTAAGGAGCATTCTTCCCACTGACCTCCAATGTAAGGAACATTCTTCCCACTGACCACCAATGTAAGGAGCATTCTTCCCACTGATCACCAATGTAAGGAACATTCTTCCCACTGATCACCAATGTAAGGAACATTCTTCCCACTGCTCACCAATGTAAGGAACATTCTTCCCACTGATCACCAATGTAAGGAACATTCTTCCCACTGCTCACCAATGTAAGGAGACATTCTTCCCACTGCTCACCAATGTAAGGGACATTCTTCCCACTGATCCCCAATGTAAGGGACATTCTTCCCACTGATCACCAATGTAAGGAACATTCTTCCCACTGATCCCCAATGTAAGGGACATTCTTCTCACTAATCACCAATTTAAGGGACGTTCTTCCCACTGACCACCAATGTAAGGGGCATTCTTCTCAATGACTGCCAATGTAAGGGACATTCTTCCCACTGACCACCAATCTAAAGGACGTTCTTCCCACTGATCACCAATGTAAGGAGCATTCTTCCCACTGATCACCAATGTAAGGAGCATTCTTCAAATGACCACCAATGTGAGGGGCATTCTCCCCACTGATTACCAATGTAAGGGACATTCTTCCCACTGACCACCAATGTAAGGGACATTCTTCCACTGATCACCAATTTAAGGGATGTTCTTCCCACTGATCACCAATGTAAGGGACATTCTTCCCAATTTTTGTTTATTAAAAGTCTTGCAATCAATAATCATAAAATCAATATACATAAATAAATATATACATATTTACATGAAAAGGGAAAAAAAATACATAGCAAGTTCTGCTCTCAAATAAAGAATGGCTTTACAGCAAAAACAAAACTCACATCATGAAACACATCATTACCGGGAAAAATAATCTTAATAAGACTCACACCACCACACCAGACATCAAACCTGCGAGGTCAAGAAACAAAAACCACTCCCATTATGTATGCAGCCCTTCTTCAAAAATGAAGATATTAACTAACAAAAGCTAAGGGCGTGAAAGAAATAGCATAGGAAAAAAGCTTTTCACCCAGAGATGGACAGTTCACCAAAAGCAGGTCTGATATTCCTCCACGCCCTTATCCAGACCGCTCGAGGCTCCCTGCCCTTCTCAAGACCCCGAATCTTCCCAACCTCACCCAGAATATCGTACACCACCACCTCGACAGGGAGGACTTTCTTCCGCAGGGTAATCTGGCACCGTGCATTCCACGTGAAGTAACGGACAACTATACTAACTAGAAAAAGTGTATCCAAATCAAAATCCCAGAGAGTCGGGAATGCCCCGTACACCCACTCCGCATAACTCATGCGATAGAGAAAGGGGATGCCTAGAGCCCTCCCCACCCTTTTATACACCTCTATGTTAAAGGGACACTGGAGCAAAAAGTGGTCCATAGACTCCACTTTACCAACACACTCCGCTCTAGGACAATCCCGATCATCCACAGGGCGATGCTTCAGGTTCCCTCTCACATAAAGCCTTCCATGGAAAGCGAGCCAGGCTTGATCCCTAAACTTCAAAGGGATTCTTCCTAAGTTAATTAAACGCAACCCCTCCCTCATTACGGGGCCTGGGCAATCCCTTAAGGTCAGCGACACACTGAAAGCAGAGCCCAAAATCCTCTTCTCCAGAAGCTTTCTGGGGAGGGACTTGATATCCCCCACTGTCACCTGCCACTGCCTAAGTATTTTCAGACACGGGGCAACATAAGCCGGAAGCTTGCCATGTCGGACTCTCAGACTTTTCACTGGCCCGCCATCTTCCCAGCATCGCAGAAAAGGCCTAAACCAAGATTGAAAAATACCCACCCATCCCGGCGGGGTCTCTGCTAACATATTACCAAGATTATACTTTAAAAAAAGCAGAGAAAAGAAAACTATAGGGTTGACCATTCCTAGACCACCCTCCCGCCTGGACAGGTAAGTTACATTGCGTTTGATCAGGTTCAGCCTATTTCCCCATAACAGTTGGAAAAAGCAGCTGTACACCCTTGCATAGAGAGATTCCGGCAAGATACAGACAAAGCTGACATATAAAAAGATTGGGATCAGGTAAGTTTTAATCAAGTCAACCCTTTCCCTCAAGGAAAGTTTCCATTTCTTCCAGCTTGCCACCTTGGCATTGGCATTCAACAACCTGCTTTCCCAATTTCGATGACCATAGTCACCAGGACCAAATTTGATGCCCAACACTTTAATTTCCTGCTGGGGCTCTGGGAAGGCATCCGGAAGTTCGAAGCTTTCACCCTCCTCACCCATCCAGAAAACTTCACTCTTTTCATGATTGATTTTAGAGCCAGAAGCCTCAGTGTACTGCTCTATCACAGAGACCACCTCCTGCGCCTCCTCCATCCCAGAGATAATAACAGACACATCATCGGCATAGGCCACGACCTTCAAAGGCGGCACACCAGCAATGCCCAAAGGCACCCCACACAACGATCCACTCTCTAACCTTCTTATGAAGGGATCGATTGCGAATACATATAGCAGGGGGCTCAAAGGACACCCCTGGCGCACCCCAGAGCCAACCTCAAAAGGCCGTCCAACCCAACCATTAACAAGTGGGAAGCTCTCAGCCCCTTTATATAATGTTTTCAGCCAATCAATAAACCTCCCCTGCAGGCCGTATCTACCAAGTAGCAAATACAGGTACTCATGATTGACTCGATCAAAAGCCTTCGCCTGATCCAATGCCAGCAAGTACTTTCTCCATCCAGCAGCCCTGCATCGCTCCAAAGCCTCCCGGACAGCTAAAATTGCTGAAAAGGTACTTCTGCCCTGGACCGAGCAGTGCTGATGATTGGACAACAAATCGCCTGCTACTGACGACAAGCGCCAAAAAAGAATCTTCGCCAAGATCTTTCTATCAACATTGAGAAGACTAATGGGGCGCCAGTTCTCAATTATTGAGGGGTCTTTACCTTTTGACAGAAGAATCACAGCGGATTGCCTCATGGAGGGAGGGAGAGAACCCTCATCTAAACAGCTGTTATAAACCTCCGTTAAAAAGGGAGCCAGAATGGACTTAAAACACTTGTAAAATTCAGCTGTCAACCCATCTGGCCCAGGCGACTTTTTGGTAGCCAGCTTCTCTATAGCACGAACTACCTCATCCGCTGAAATTGGTTCTGTCAAATCCATCAAAGGCAATGTATCATTTCCCAATCCTGGAGTAGAATCCAGAAAGCTTTCCATCCTGTCCCGACTAAGGTCCTTTCTTCCCAGAAGGTCTGCGTAATATGACCTGAAGATCTCCAGGATCCCTGATCTGGACTTCACCAGGGAACCCGTACTATCCCTCAGACCTATGACCGTCTTAACTGCTATGCCTTGCTTACAGTTCTGGTAAGGATCAGGCGAGTGATATTTCCCATAATCTCTCTCCAGAACCAAGGAGGCATGCCGGTCGTATTGACACTTCCTAAGAAGAAGCTTTACCTCCGAGATCTCCCCTGGATCTCCTCCATACGAGACAAGACGATCAAGCTTCCTCCGCAAATGCTGGTAGGCAATATACATACCAAGCTGCTTCTTCTTACTTATGGCCTTGAAAAGTCCAATCGCCCTTTGTTTCACAAGCTCCCACCACTCTGACTTACTGCTGCAAAAGTCCAGAATAGAAACCTGTGCCTGAAAAAAATCCTCAAAGGATTGTCTTACCTCTTCATCTTCCAGGAGAGCCGAATTCAGTTTCCAGGCACCCCTTCCCCTGGGTGGAGTGTCCGAGGCATTCAGAGTCACAGACAGCATACAGTGGTCAGAGAACTCCACCGCCCTCAACTCAGGAGCCGAGAAAGCAGAGTTCTCCTTTAAAAAAAACCTATCTATCCTACTCTGACTATTCCCTCTCTGAAACGTGAATCCCGTGCTGCCAGGGCAGTGCTTAATGTGCACATCTACCAGGCCTGCTTGTCTAACCATATCTCTAAGAAAAACGCTATCATAACCCAGCCTGTCTATGGAGACCCTCCTGTCTTCAGGCCTAATTATGGTGTTAAAGTCACCTCCAAAGACAACCTGCTGGGATGTAAAAAGGAAGGGCTTGATCTTTGTGAAGAGGCATTTCCTGTCCCATTTTGACTGCGGTCCATAGATATTGATCAGGCGCAGGTCCTGCCCCCTAACAGAGACGTCTAAGACCATGCATCTCCCCATTTCTACCTCAATTATCCGCCGGCACGTTACCATATCGGTTTTAAAAAGAACCGCAACTCCGCTGCAAGGCTCAGCCGCAAGAGACCAAAAGGAGGGACCGCATCTCCACTCCCTTTTTGCTAGATGGACATCGGCCAAAGTATTGAGCCAGGTCTCTTGCAAAAATAAAATCTCAGCATCAAACTCACTGAGCAAAAATAAGGCAATATCACGAGCTCTTGCAGATTTCACGCTGGCGACATTAATGGTCGCCACCTTTATCAGAGCGGGCACTGCCATCAGGATGATTGGGGTAGTCGTTTCTTAACCTCCACCACACTCTCATCACCCGAAACAGCTCTCTTTACACTATGTGACTCCCCCTCATCCATAGATGATAAAGTAGATAAATCGGATACTAACTCCTCCCCTGATAAAACCGAAAATGTGTTGCCAAGAGGAACCCCTCCTGGCTCTAACTGTAAGGAAGAAGTGACCGCTTTACTGGTCTTCCTCTTCTTCTTTTTCTTCCTCTTTGTCCTCTCCCACCCCTCATCATCCGAATCCTCCACAACAGAGGGTGAGACATGGGACATGGACACCCCTCCCTCAACCCCATCGACCCCACCACCATCCAGCACCCCTGCACCCTCTTGGCCGCGTTTGCGGTGTCGAGAGACAGGGACTGGAGGTGGAGTAGGCCGAGGGGGAAGATCCACTATACCCGCCCCCCCAGCAGCTTCCGCTAGTCTGGAGGATCTACGCACAGTAGATGTAGGAACAACAGGAGGGACAGACTCAGGGACCACATCACTAGGGGAAACAGAATCTGACACAACAGACACAGACTCAGGGACCACATCACTAGGGGAAACAGAATCTGACACAACAGACACAGGAGGGGCAACAACAATTTCCTCTCTAACTTCAGCTGCTTCATCTTCTTTATCAAGCCTCTGCAGCTCAGTCTCCAATCCTGGCAAGTTATGCAGTGCCTCTGGGCACTGGCTATATGGATGACCCAGCTGCTGGCACAAATTGCACCGAATCTGGGTGCATTCTCTGGCCAAATGGCCTAAATCCTGGCACAGTGAGCACTTCTTGTGGGTGCAGGACGATGCAAAGTGGCCTTTATCACCACACTTATTGCACACCTTAGGCTGACCTTGGTAGAAAATGGTCAGCCTATCCCTACCCAGAAAGGCTGAGCAGGGAAGGTGCTGAACTACATCGCCCAGCACCCCCAATTTTAGTGACACTGTCCAGGCCCCTGTCCATATCCCATGCTCATCAAGGACCTTCCGCAGTGGAGTGAGGACCTCGCCATATCGGCGTAGCCATACTAATAAATCAGCCTCTGGTATGGATTCGTTACGCACCAAAATGGTCACTGATTTTATCAGAGGCTGCCTTGAAATCACTTTTGGCACCAAACCACTCCACTGCTGAAGGCCCTTGCACCTCCTAAATCTCTCCCAGAAGAGATCCAAACTTTCAGGTTTTACAAACGACAAATCAAATTCATAACTCCCCACCGGGCAAATTAAAGCAAAAATATCACAAGCTTTAAACCCCATTTCCAAAATCAACTCAGCCACCCTCCCCCTTACTGGCGGAGTTCCATCCCCCACCCATCTCAACTGTACCACATTCCTCCTCCTATACCCACCAAACCTCCCTGAATTTTGACTAATAACAGAATTCCCACCACCCACCCTGGTGTGACTCCCCAAAGCTGAAGCATAGCTTCCAACATTCCTCCCAGCAGAAAATCCATCAGTTTTTTTTAAATTATCTGACACACACTTAGCAGATAACGATTGCACAGATTCGGGATTGATCTGTGCAATCGAATCTTTCCTCTGCTGAGCAGGAGGAGAAATGTCATTTTTATTTTTCCCAGCATTACTAACCCCTTCACCACCACCCACCACATTCATTGCTTTAACATTAATGTCATTTTTTATACTTGCTGGGATATTTATTATTGCTGTTGTCTTCACAGCAGAATCCATAGTTGGTGCTGCACTGGTAAGAACTCCAGCTGTCATCTTCTCTTCCACTAGGACAGGGTTTTCAGCTGTGGAAATAGCATTCTGTTTTAACACAGCAGCAGGTAAAGCATTGCAGGATATTTCCATTGCTACTTCCATTCCACTTCCAGAACTATGTTGATCCCCTCCCCCATCAGCAATCAGCACTGGAAGACTGGGAGGCTCAGGTGAACATGAAGCAGGCTCTTTGGAGCTGGCAGCCATTTTGCTTGCCGTGGGACTACTGGTCTCAGCCAGACCAGCAAAATCCATGCCTGGGGTGTTAGATGCAGGTCCATCCACATTCATCTGATGGTCCGGGAATTCATTGGTCAGGGATTTTCCTTGCATGTCTGCTCTCGGTTTCTCCACAGCAGAATCTCCAATAGGTAGCTGTATGCAGAGCTCCTTCTCACCTGGGACACCATCCACTACAGCAGGTGGGGCAGACATGCTGGAAGGCAACATGGTGTACTGGGATTTCTCCACCAGTACTGGCTTTGCTGACTTGAATCTCCTCTGCCCATCCTCAGGGATTTCTGATGGATCATCAGAAAAGACAAACTTGTCTGCTTTCAGGGGTGACTCCATCTCCTGGATAAATGTCAGGGATCCATGTCCACTCTCAACCCCCTGGCTGGTTGCCGCTGGCGATTCCCAGTTCTGGCATGGGGGGAGAGGTGCAGAGGCAGATGGAGCCGGGTCATCCATTAACGGAGGCTGCTGATCCACAGAACTTGCTGATGTCTGGCTGGTAAATCGCCTCTCATTATCAAACTTTTCTTTAAATGCTCCACTTCTGTCTTTCAGCCTTTCCAATAATAAAGATTGTTCCTTTACCTTTTCTTCCAATTCCTGTAACTCAGGCTTCATGGCTGTGCGATTTTTACTCCAGGCTTGGAAATACTTGGTTTTGAAGGATTTATGTTCAGCCTTCAAAACTTTAAGTTTTTCTTCCGCTCTCCCAATCGCCCTAAAACGATTGATAATCTTCTGGCTGAAGACATCCGCATTCTCACCAGGGCCTGGACCCACAGACAGGTCCTCCACCTCCTCCTCACTAGGCCCCGTGTCATCAGGGGGATCCCTCCCAGGGCCTCCCCCAGGATCAGGCATTGTTCCTGGGCCAAGCTAGCAAGCAAGGCCCAGGCTTGAAAAGGGCTGGTTCACACAGAGAGCTCTTTGGGTGTGTCCTCCTCCCTCTTCCCACTGACCACCAATGTAAGGAGCATTCTTCCCACTGATCACCAATGTAAGGAGCATTCTTCCCACTGATCACCAATGTAAGGAGCATTCTTCCCACTGATCACCAATGTAAGAGGGCATTCTTCCCACTGATCACCAATGTAAGGGGCATTATTTCCAATGACTGCCAATGTATGGGACATTATTTACGTTGGCCATTATACTAACGTATCATAAGCTGTAGATAAAAAAAAAAATTATTAACAGGGCTTTCCCGAGACTAGAAAGTTATTTCAAGGGTTCCACCTTTTTAAAAAGGTTGATAAAGGCTGGTTTAGAAGGCATTCTACTATTTCTGTAATTTGTTTAGAAAAAAATACCAATCACGGTTGGAGGGTGTGCTGCGTTTTCAGTATCACCCGGGCAATAAAATGTATTGTGTCAACTCCAAGCTTTCTTTTTTCATCGTCGGTGACACGGTAAAACGCACTGATGCCGCCGTCAAGTCCACAGATAGACCGTCAGGAGTTTTCAATAATCTAGCCAGGGGGAATCAGCTGCCTAGATCCATTATTGGCCGGATTAAGTCATTCATTCATTAGCATTACTAGGGGCTCCCGGGAGAGAGGAAATCGCAGATAATTGCCCGCCTTCTCCACCTCCTGTCCCCAGAGAGACTTCTCTGGCACTCATTGAGCTTTGTGTGTCTCCTTCTTCCATTGTGTGTCCAGATTCATTGGCTTCCAAGGAAAGAGGAATAATTGATTTTAGATATTTAAATGAAATGTTATTTACTTCTTATCCCCCGAGGGACGTATAAACTGTAATTGGGTAGCTAAGTGTCTACTAGTGTGGTTTTAGGTTGGTCTGTATCATGGTGTGAACACCAAGATATTTATGTGTATTGTCTTTACATTATTGTAATGACTTTAAAATCTTTTTTGAACACAATTTAGTGACACTTCTTAATTCCAATAACCCAAGTCAGGAGGATTGATGCTGCAGACCACATTCCCCCCAGGTGACATTTACATAATTTAGCCACTTTACCACCGGAGGATTTTGCTGTCTTACGTCTGGGCCACTTTTTGCGATTCGGCACTGTGCGAATTTAACGGACAATTACGCGGTCATGCAACGCCGTACCCAAACGAAATTTACGTCTTTTTTTCCCCACAAACAGAGCTTTCTTTTCGTGGTATTTGATTACCTGTGCGATTTTTACTTATTGCACTATAAACAAAAAAGTGCGTACATTTTGAAAAAATAACAATATTTTTCAAATTTTTTTATATGAAATTCCCCCCCAAAAAAATGTAAAAATCTAATTTTTTTTAAATTTTTGGCCAATTTGTTTTCTGCTACCTATGTTTGGTAAAAAAAAAATCACAATAGGCGTATTTTGATTGGTTTGCGCAAAAGTTATTGCGTTTACTAACTAAGGGAAAGATTTTTGTCATTTTTGGTGTTTTTTTTTTAACGAGTAATGGCGGCGATCTGCGATTTTTTTTGCGGGACTGCGACATTGCGGCGGACAGATCGGACCCTTGACTGAAATTTTTGACACTTTTGGGGGTACCAGTGACATTACTACAGTAATCAGTGCTATACATATGCACTGTTACTGTAAAAATGACACTGGCAGGGAAGGGGTTAATTTTATTGGAGAGGGAGGGGTTAATGTATGCCTGGTGCTTACTAACGTGTGTGAGGGGAGGTGACTGAGTGACACAGGGACAGATCGCAGGTTCAGCTATGCTGAACCCTGCAATCTAACCCTGTCTGTCACTTAGGAGATCCGCCCGCTTTGTTTACACAAGCAGGCGGATCTCCAGACTCGATTCCCCGACGATCGGGGAAGAGCGGCGGTGATCACCGCTGCTCCTCCCCTGGCCTGACTCCCGCTGTGACTGAAAACAGCGGGAGGGAGCCTCCGGCGGTGCACGCGCGCGCCGCCCACAAGGTGGGGAGTCCAGCGGCGTAGGTCTACGTCGCTGGACGGGAACGAGCCACTTTGCCGCAGTACAGTCAACGTGACTGGTCGGCAAGTGGTTAAGAAAGCCTTTATCAACCTTTTAAATACAGAGAAACCCTGAAAATAATTTCTGTAATTACAATTATTTTCTTTCATGTTCTTTGAGGGATACAGGATGTCCTAAAGCTCAGTTTGAGACACACAAACACAAAAAAAAAAAAAAAAATCTCTTGCAGTGGGGCCCCCCATACTGCACGGGTTAAATTCTCGTTATGTCTTGGGGGTTGCAGAAGAGGGGCAGTATTACCTTTTCCTTGCTTGTAGACTTCTCTGTAACATGCTAATGACAAGAGCCTCTTTACATTGACGGTCAGTAGAAAAGGTCCCTTGTACATTAGTGGCCAGTGGAGTAGGCCTCCTTACATTGGTTGTCAGTGGAGAAGCTCCTTACTAACATTGAGGGTCAGTGGAGAAATTTCCAGTTACTTTGCTAATCAGTGGATATGTTCCCCTTACATTGGAGGCCAGTAGAGAAGGGCCTTCTTATGCTGGTTTTGTGTGAAGAACTGGCCCCTCACAGTGATAGTCAGTGGAGAAGGGCCTGCTTACATTGGTGGTCAATGTAGAAGTGTCCCCTTACATTTGTGGCCAGTTGACTAGTGTCCCCTCACAATGGCGGTCATAAGTTAAGTGCCCCCTCAAAATGGTGGACAGTGGAAAAATGGCTCAATATTGGTGGTCATAAGGGGAAAAAATGCCCTTTTATTGCTGGTCAGTGGAGAAGTTCTCCCTTACATTTCTAGTCATTGGAGAAGTGCCGCCTTGTTATCAGGGGTCAGTGGAGACGTGTCCCTCTATATTAGTAGTCAGTGGAGAAGTGCCTCTCTACATTGTTGGTCAGTAGAGAGGTGTCCCCTTTTATTGGTGGTCAGTGGAGAAGAGCCCCTCTACATTGGTGGTAAGTAGAGGTGTCCCCTTTTATTGGTGGTTAGCGGAAAAGAGCCCTTCTACATTGGTGGTCAGTAGAGAGTTGTCCCCTTTTATTGATGGTTAGTGGATGGATGGTGGATGGTTTTAGTGGAGAAGAGCCCCTCTACATTGGTGGTAAGTAGAGGTGTCCCCTTTTATTGATGGTTAGTGGAAAAGAGCCCTTCTACATTGTTGGTCAGTAGAGAAGTGTCCCCTTTTATTGGTAGTCAATGGAGAAGAGCCCCTCTACATTGGTGGTCCATAGAGAAGTGTCCCCTTTTATTAGTGGCCAGTGGAGGAGGGTCCCCTTGCATTGGTGGTCAGTAGAGAAGTGTCCCCTTTTATTGGTGGTCAGTGGAGAAGGGCCCCCTTGCATTGGTGGTCAGTAGAGAAGTGTCCCCTTTTATCGGTGGTCAGTGGAGAAAAGCCCTTCTACATTGTTGGTCAGTAGAGAGGTGTCCCCTTTTATTGGTGGCCAGTGAAGAGCCCCTCTACATTGGTGATAAGTAGAGAAGTATCCCCTTTTATTGGTAGTTAGTGGAAAAGAGCCCCTCTACATTGGTGGTCCGTAGAGAAGTGTCCCCTTTTAATGGTGGTCAGTGAAGGGCCCCCTTGCATTGGTGGTCAGTAGAGAAGTGTCCCCTTTTATTGGTGGTCAGTGGAGAAAAGCCCTTCTACATTGGTGGTCAGTAGAGAAGTGTCCCCTTTTATTGGTGGTCAGTGGAGAAAAGCCCTTCTACATTGGTGGTCCGTAGAGAAGTGTCCCCTTTTATTAGTGGCCAGCGGAGAAGGGCCCCCTTGCATTGGTGGTCAGTAGAGAAGTGTCCCCTTTTATAAGTGGTCAGTGAAGGGCCCCCTTGCATTGGTGGTCAGTAGAGAAATGTCCCCTTTTATCGGTGGTCAGTGGAGAAAAGCCCTTCTACATTGGTGGTCAGTAGAGAAGTGTCTCCTTTTATTAGCAGTCAGTGGAGAAGAGCCCCCTTACATTGGTGAACAGTAGAGAAGTGTTCCCCTCTTGATAGTGGTCAGTGGAGAAGAGCCCCCTTACATTGGTGGACAGTAGATAAGTGTCCCCCCTCCTGATAGTGGTCAGTGGAGAAGGGCCTACTTACAGTGAGTAATGGTCATCTGACAGGCGTCCTCTTATGTTGGTGGACAGTGAGAGGAAGAAGGCCCCTTACATTAGTGGCCAGTGGGATGACACAGACAGCTAAGGAGATCTTTGGTGTTATCAGTTACCTACTGTATATGAACGAAACTAACAGAGGCTCCACTGCCGGCCCTGCCAAGTGACATCAGCTATGGCACTGTGCAAGCCTCATTAGGTAGGATGGGTCACTGCTCAAACCCCTAACAACATCTGGAACAACCCTAGTTGGGAAAGACTAGTTTAAAATACCCCGTGGCAACAGATTGCTGAAAACGTCAACATGAATGGGTCACCTCACCGGCATATATGTGGTATTTGGTTTTGGTAGGTGGGCATGTGATATACTGTTAGCCAGTATAATTCTAATTAAAAATGATGAATCTGTAGGTGTACACTATATGACGTGTCTCATTATATTTCCATTGTTAGATGAGAGCTGCGAAGCAGATACTGTCCTCAGAGAGGCCACGGAACTACTGCAGACAAAGTTTGAGGTCTTTATTTGCACAATCCAGGTGGAGCGATATTTGGAAGACATGACAGCGTGTCCACGATGCCAGGACCCAACTGGATGACCAGAAAGCCTTTCGTAAAAATGTACCACCCATCATCCTGAGTAGAACCGGAGAATGGGAGGAGCCAGACCCAGCGGTGGGGTCAGATCATCCATCACGTGATCATGCATCATTTATAAAGGGAACATATGTCTCCCTGTCATATGCTAACAAAGACTTACATGCCAACCACACATTATCATTCTAGACACATTCCATGCTCTCAATATGAAGAAGAGACGACTTTATGACATTGGACAGATCAGTGATGGACAGACAAAAGCTATTGCTAGAGGTACATTATGCCATGCCGATATAATGTTCACCTGTCAGACATAGCAGCCCATCCAGATTTAACTGAAAGGGGGGACCGTAGATCATCCATATGATGGGACCATCACCTACATGTTTGTCATTATTTGGAAGAGTCCAACACAACAGATGTAACTACGGTGGCAACCCCTTATCTATAAGTGGCTTAGATGACTGTGGTTCTAGGTGTAGTTGGAAGGGTTCAAGGACTGTGATGAAGTTGCTAAGCAAATGTGAATGTTCTGCCCCGATCTACCAATTTTTGCAATGCAGATTTTTCTTTTTTTTTGCTACATGACAAGTCTTAGAGGTGTCACAGGGGACTTTAAAGCGTAACTCCACTTTTGTTGAGAAAAAATAATTCCCCACTGGGTGATCTCTGTACATTACAAGGATTGTAACAAACTTTGTTGCAGATTCCTACCTTTTATTATTCTTAAGAAATCATTATTTGTTCCTCTGTGCTGAGTGGGTCAAATGGGAGTGGTTTCATAAATATCTGTCAGCTGTGAAAGCTGCAGAGCACTAATGAGGAAATCTGCTGGGTCTGCATCCTTTTAGACGTGTTTCTATTGGGAGTATCTCACCAAAAATTACATTTCTCTTTCATTCACTGACAGACACAGCTTCAAGTCTTCAGACCATTGGGCTTTTTGCTCTCTCTCTCTCTAGGAGTAGGACTAGGCGGAAACATTTTTGGTTACGCCCCTGAGTAATACCATCACTTCCTGCTGTAGGACTCCAGTTTTTTCTGCCTAGTCAGGAGTAAGGACCTGGTTCTCTGCTGTGATCTGCAGTCCTGCCATTTTTTCCTATTTCAATGGAATTTTTTTTCTTTATTATTTTTGTTCACATGTGAACTACAATCAACTGTTCCTGTGTGAACTACAATCAACAGCCAGGACTGGGCGACGCACTGGATATTCTAGATCCTTATGGCTTTCCCAGTCTGGCTTGCGAGCACAACTCAACTATTAGCTCCGCACTAGGTTGGCTGTGACATAGCCCCACTGGACGGGGGCTGACTGGCGAGTGAAACACCTCGTGTGGTTGCATAGTCCTTGTCACAATCACAGTCACGATCAGAGTCGTAGCGTACCTCAGGCCGCAGCACCCCCATTCCAAGATGGTGCTGTGGACTGTTGGGAGTAGCGCCGTCTTGAAACCGTGGTATGGTGAGTAGTGTCCCTCCTACTTTCCTACGGAATTGTTGGGGTGGTCGCGGCCATTCCCGGGGATGGTAGGCTCCTCCTGTGTCCCCCCCTCATACTTTTCCCCTTCTCTTTAGCGGGGTTTCCCCTGTATAGATGCCCGCATCTATCCCCTATCCCCTCCCCTGGCCCCTCGGGAAGGGTTTTGGCTGAGGGGGCTTGTAAATTGCTGGAACGGAGAAGTAGTGGGTGTCGCCGCTACCACCCCCGGTGGGGGTGTCCGTACCTGGAGTGCTGTGGGGGGGTTCCTGCCAGACCCATGCAAAGGGAGATTCTGATCGAATGGAAAAAGGATCCGCTGTCATTGGACAATCTGATGAGTCAGGGTTCAAGGGAGCCTCTCCTATAGTGGCTCCGCTCCCCAGCCCTACGTCTTGGAAAATCCTTTCTTCCCCTGTATTAGACTGTAATCACCACGGATGCCAGTCCGTCCGGGTGGGGAGGTGTCTTCGGAGTGTGTTCGGCCCAAGGTGTCTGGACTCGGGAGGAGTCCAGGTTGCCGATCAACATCCTGGAGATTCGGGCGATCAGACATTGTCTTTCTCAATGGATGGATCGTCTGCATGGATGCCCTGTGCGGATACAATCAGACAATGCTACAGCTGTGGCATATGTTAATCATCAAGGGGGCACAAAGAGTGCTCTGGCGGCCCGGGAAGTGGCCAGCATCATGAGGTGGGCAGAACGATATGTTCAGGCCCTCTCTGCTGTGCTCATTCCGGGGGTAGGGAATTGGCAAGCAGACTTTCTCAGTTGGTAGACGTTGGATCTGGAAGAATAGTCTCTTCACCTGGAGGTTTTTAATCAACTGTGTCATCGATGGGGGACCCCCGATGTAGACCTGCTGGCTTCCCGTCTCAACAGGAAGGTGCAGAGGTTCGTGTCAAGGTCTCGGGATACTCTGGTCGATGCCGCAGACGCTCTGGTGGCCCCTTGGGGTCAGTATCGTCTGATTTACGCCTTTCCTGCAATACAACCTCTGTCGAGACTGCTACGCAGAATCGAGGTAGAAGGAATTCTAGTCATTCTGGTGGCACCAGACTGGCCTCGCCTGACAAGGCTGGTAGCAGACGTCCCTTGGAAACTTCCTCTCAGGGAAGATCTCCTGTTTCAGGGACCAATCTTCCATCCTGCTTTACGGTCGCTGGATTTAACGCCCTGGCTATTGAAAGCCAGGTGCTGAAAGACAGAGGGCTATCGGAGTCGGTGTTCCTATGCTGTTGAAAGCTAGGAAATCTTCCTCCAGGAAGGTTTATCATCGAGTATGGAATGCGTACATTACTTGGTGTGAGTCGCGGGGGAGGGGTGTTGGTGGGGTTTCTCTCTGCTCCTTTTCTGTGTCTCGCCTGTTGGAGTTTCTACAATTAGGTGTAGATCAGCGTTTGGCTCTGGGCACCATTAAGGGCCAGATTTCCACCTTGGCTATTTTTTTCCAAAGGCCGCTGGCGGCGAAGTCCTTGGTTCACACTTTTGTGCAGGGAGTTCGCCATCTAGCTCCACCGGTGCAATCCCTGGTACCTCCGTGGTACTATCATACTTGCCTCCTTTTGAAAATATTTGAGAACTTCCTCTGTTCACTTTGTCGCAGAAGGTGGCTTTCTTAGTAGCTATTACTTCCGCAAGTCGTGTGTCGGAGTTAGCTGCGTTGTCAAGTCGGTCACCTCACTTGGTGATTCATAGGGACAAGGTGGTGTTGCTACCCTGTCAGGCGTTCCTTCCTAAGGTTGTCTCAGGGTTTCATTTGAATGAAGACATTGGGTTACCATCCATATGTCCTATTGCCTTACATTCCTTAGATGTGGTAAGGGCTATTCGGGTGTACCTGGTGGTGACTAAACCGATTAGAAAATCTGATTCTTTGTTTGCTCTTATGGATGGACCTCGTAAGGGGCAGGCCACATTTGCTGTGACCATTTCCAAATGGATCAAGCAGACGGTGGCGCAGGCCTATTCCATTAAGGGTCAGGCTCCTCCTTTCCCTGTTAAAGTGCATTCTACGAGGGCACTCAGTGCCTCCTGGGCCTTCCATCATCAGGCGTCAGTGGTTCAGGTGTGCAAGGCGGCTACGTGGTTGTCTGTACACACATTCACATTTTAAAGGTGGATGTACTTGCATCTTCGGATGCGTCGTTTGGCTGCCAAGTTTTGCAAGCCGCGGTTGCAGAGGCTTCCGCTTCTTGAGGGTGAAATTTTTTCCTGGTGGTGAGCTCAAGTTGTTCCTAGTTGAGCTCCGGTTGTTACCTGGTTGGCTATGTTTAGCCTTGTTGGGAATTCTGCATTTGCTGTGTTTTTCCCCACCCCTCATGTTGACACTGCTTTGGGACACCCCAATAGTCTGAAGACTTGAAGCTCTGTCCGTCAATGAACGAAAGAGAAAACTGGATTTTTGTCTTACCCTAAAATCCTTTTCTCTGAGGTTCACTGATGGACACAGCACCAGCCCCTCTGTTGGGGTTGAGTTATATGTTCTTCTGACACTGGTTGTCACAAACTGGAGTCCTACAGCAGGAAGTGATGGTATACCCTCTGGGACTGCCCCAGGGGCGTAACCAAAAAGGCTTCCGCCTAGTCCTACTCCTAGAGAGAGAGAGCATAAAGCCCAATGGTCTGAAGACTTGAAGCTGTTTCCGTCAGTGAACCTCAGAGAAAAGGATTTTACAGTAAGGAAAAAATCTAGTTTTTTGTTCCAGGGGATGACATAAATCTGACTTGTATCTTAGTGCAGACTTCTGGGAAAATTGGTGAGCCAATCACACAAGCAGGAAATTATATTTCTGGGGTGTGGTCAGTATACATTCTGTGTACAGAACAGCTCCAGGCGGCCATATTGCATTGCATTTTCAGAAAAATACAACAGCTGCAGATTGAAAAGGAAAGGCCATTTTTAATAACATTCAATTACAATAAGATTTGTGTCGCAATTGTATACGCTATATTGTTTTTTCTTTATTTGCTATTTTTTCCCCACAAAAGTGGAGTTACCTTTAAAGTATGACTTTGTGCCAATAGTTGTTACAGGCTTGTTGGAGATCTGTGGTGGGCTTGGTTTCTTTTGGAGACATGAATTGAAAAATTGCACGAGTGCTTCCAGTAGTAGATGAAAACACAGGGCCACAGTGACAATTGTAGGCTTGGTATGCTCCTTGCGGATACTTGTATACTGCTGTCTTGGCTGCCTATATTTTCATAAACAATGTTTTACTGCCACACATGATCGCTTCCACTGGGAAGGATGGTAAAAAAAAACCATGTTCCAGCAAAGTCATAAATTCGAAGCATTCCATGACTGGTATCAGGTATCTGTGGATATTTGATCATAAGGGTTGATCTGCTGCTTCATGAGCATTTTCATTCATGTCATTGGCCCCCTCTACCCATAGCACCATGACCAATGGTTCTCCACCTATCTCCGGTTCTACCGCCTATGCAGCGTTCTTTCGACATTCCAAAGTGAAGCGTGATGCCACATCATCAACCCCATAACGTGAGCGTCAACCTTGGTTGGATATCGTGCAATTTATTTTGTCCCGTGATGTGAGAGCTTTAACCCGTTTGTCTTAAATGTTTGTGTATGGCCAAACCGCCAGCAATGATGTGACCCGTTCATGGCTAGCCTGTGCTCCATGACCTGGCTCTGCTCTGACCAACAGAAGACTGGTCTTTAGGGGGGAAGAAGCTGAAACAGAAGTCCACTGAGATTTAGGATTGTGGATGTGATCTTTGGCCATGATGATGGTTGTCACCTCCTTACTGGCAGTCTGGGGTGTCTCAATGTTGTGACGAATGTGTTTACAAAGCTGGGATCTTCCCACTGTGCTGCCAGAATGCACACCCCGCACAGATCCTGTACTGGATATTCAGAGACAAGGACAAATTTATGAGGGCCACATGCAAGGCCATCCTTGATCACAATATTCCAGAAGTAAGGGAAAATCGAATAATTGGTAAAAAAAAAAAAAAGTTACTTCCATTCATTCCTGTCACCCTAGAAAAGTGCTTGGGGATCGCCACACAGGCTGTTGGGTGTGCATAAGGATGGTTGCCACTGAAACAGTAAGGGTGCTGGCTGGGGATGGGTTTTTTCAGACCCAGAACATGCAGGCAAAGTAAAAAAGAGGTTTTCTAGCTGCCAAACACCTCACCCGGTCACATAGTAGAAAGACAAAAGCAACCTCAGTTCAGTACATCAAGGCCACGTACCAACGCGTTTTGCCCCACCCCTGGGGTAAGGCGAAACACGTTGGAGCATACATAGCCTTAATGGACTGAGTTGAGGTTGCTTTTATCTGTCTACTACACTGCTGGGTGAGGTGTGTGGAAACCTCTTTACTTTGCCTTCAATTCTTCCCCACTCTATCCATAATTTAAATAGGTTTAACTAAAATTAGCTTTTGCATTTCCAGACCTTTGTAGAATGAGGAACTGTCCATCATTCATACACATCCCACAGTTCTGGAATCACTGTCTTGGGGGAACAGCAAGAACTTGCCAGGAATCCCGACTTATGCCTCGTACACACGCAACGATTATCGGCCGACCGATTGGCCAACTTTTGTCCAGTGTTGTTGTGTTGGTTGAAATGTGCTCTAGACTGCACACGAATTTTCTCGGCCAACAAAAATCTACTTCAGAAGTGATGTCATGTGATGATTTACTTTCCGTGTGTTTTTTCATCTCTGAGCATGCCCAGTCTTGCTCATCAGATTTTTGTCTGCCAAAATCTGTACTGACTGACGGAAAATCGGCCGTTGTGGTGACGGCCAACAAAAATTTTATAGTCTGCACACCAGATTTTTCTTCGGCTGAAAAGTCGGAGTCGGTTGTCGGAAGCATCATACTAACAAGCCGAAAAACGGCCGATCGGACGTTGGCCGAAAATTCACGGCCAACTATCGACGCGTGTGTACGGGGCATTAGAGAATTCCCCATCCCCTGAGATCAGGTTGCGAGTACTCATCCATAGGTAACACCAGTTTCCCAGCACAGACTCTCAGCGGTCTCTGAATTCTCTTCCCCGCACACATACATCAAAGAAAAACTTGGCTTTAGTATAAACAGCGACATAGCAATCACATTCCCAGCGGGGTCCGGAGAACCAATTTTCAACCTCGCGATCCAAGATTTCTGGCCCAGCGGGACCCTGGCAGACGTAGGCTGTGCGTATTCTGGCGGCACACACTCTGGCTCCAATGTAAAGATTGTGTAGTGTTGTACGTGTATATCACACCGTGTGTGTAACGTCTTATGTTCCTGTACTGGTGGAGCTCCGTACAACATGAATCCCCCCGTCTGTAAGTACGCCGCCGGTGGGGGTGGAAGTAAGTCATTCTCTGAGGTGGTGGGTCAGAAACCTTTCTTTCAACACTGAACAAGATTTTATATTTAGATCTGTCTCTAGGGAACACCTGTATGTCCCACGAATATCACAATGAAAAGGCCTCTGTTGGGGGCAACAAGACCCCAGTCTGTTAGTATCAATGAATTATCTTTATATACCTTACATATCCTAATTAATATACTCTTTTCCATCTCCTAGGGGTGATTGCAGGTTTACAAGGGCTAAGGTTTTTGTAAAGCACCTGAGAAAGGTAAACAGAAGCCAGAAACCTTGGGCTTCATCATGGTGGGCTTGCATCAAACTGCCAGAAAATTCTAGCAACAAAGTGGAGGTACCGGAAAATAGTTCTGACCCATATCTAGATACGTGGGATTTTCCTGGACCTGTAAACGATCACTCTTCAGCTGATTGTGGTGTGTTGGAGCGACTGTGTGACTCCAACCACCATGTGACTTATCCAGAAAGGAAGCCATTATTAAAGTGAACCATTTAGCTTATTTACATGTTAAAAGGTGACAAAGAACAATAAGCAGAAGTGGTCTACTATTACTTTTATCAGCTGGAAAATATTCCCTTCCAACAAATGCCATACACCTTCTCCTATGAGAATGCCTAAGCAGCCAATAAGCATGCTCTCATGAGATGGGTGGATGGTGGTTGTTGAGGCCTAGCTCTGATGTATCTTTGGCAGCACTTTCAGGAAGGCACACAAAGGAGGGGCTATGAATGCCAACAGCAAGTGTCTTTTGGGGCCCGCTTGTAGAGAAGACTTCTAAATTTGAAAATAGCTGACAAGGTTACTTTGTAGCTAAAGTCCATGAATTCAGCCACTTAAAAAAAACAAAAAAAAACTGCAGGCATACCACGAGCTAAGTCTAACAAGGTGCCTGCCGCCTTGTAGAATTATCACTTTTATTCACATCTGAGGGATGGATGAAGATAACTTCTGGAGCTCAGACGCTGCTCACTGTAGTTCCTTCAAGAGCAGAGTCCCTGGAGCTGCTATGCAGTCCCTCCTCTCCTTCTGCCCATTCACAGAAGCCTTTGTATACATGAACTCATTTACCAAATACAAAGGCTTCTTTGAATGGACAACAGATGGGGGAAGGGCGAACATAGCAGCTCTGTATGCTTCTCTCCTCTCACAGGAGTGTATTCTCCGGGAGTGCAACAAACCTGTCACATATACTGTAAATAGAGATAAGTCCCCGGAAGTGAAATGCACCTAATTGGTCTTAACTCGTAATGTACCTGCACGTTTTGCAAAGTTGCTGTATTCCTGGAATTCAGCTTTAAAGTGATCCTTGGCCCAGGCTATGGAAATTGAATTGTGAACATATTCTTAACAAGCAGTCAATGAGCTTTAGAAGTTCTCACTGCCCCGTAGGAGAAGGCACTGTGGAGAAATAAATCCTTAAATCTCTCATAGCAGAAGCAGAGAAGTTCTAGGATTCATTCCTACAAAAGGTCAGTGAAGGGTTGTTTTAAAGCTCATTTACTACCTGTTTAGAATTTGTAAATACTTCAGAGCCCATTCACACTAAAGTTTTGATGGAACGTGCATTACAAATGTTCCTGCAACCGATGCTTTTAAAGTACATGGCACCCCAAAGCATCTTGCTCAAGGATATGCATTGCCAGACACAGTGCACTGGCAGCCTATTCTTTTCAATTTGCCCACTAAAGCATTGTACATTGATACACGGCCTAACGCATTTCAACACACTGAAATAGTGGGAATGGGCCCCTCAACATACATATCCTGACAGTGGTACTTTAGGCTGTGACTTCTGAGGACAGCACTTGGATGTCCAGTCACTCACAGACCCACCACCCCCACCAGCGTAGACGGACAGATGGGTTCCTTTCATGTCGCTCCTTGCTGGTTGTATAGCTGGTGTTTGTGACACTGTTGTCTTGTCACGTTGTGACTGTATATTTGTACCGACATTCTTGTGCTGTACAGAATGCTTTTCTACAATAAAAACGAAAAAACACTACAAGCGTTGTGTGACGGATATGGCTTGTGTAATGTAAATGCAGTTACAGTCTGCCCTACCAACTAACCAAGAACACATATTGGATGTGGACTACAGAGGAAGGTCGAAGGAATTAAACAAGGGCCGTGCAATAGAACCTATACTCCACTTATTGATTGCAGAACTGAGGGCTCTTAAGAGGAGTACCGAGGCAGGCTGCTATAAATGTTTTCAGGAAGGTATGCACAGCACCCTGAATGCCCCTCCCACCAGTCATAACCTGCCTGCATTGCATAGAGACCCAGCGATGACATCACTTGGTCTAAAATTGGATTTTTTGTAAGAACTTACCGTAAAACCCTTTTCTCTTAAGCTCATTGACAGACGCAGTCCTCTTTGATTAATATCAGTAGGGTTATACTGCCCCCTACAGGAGTAGGACACTAGGCAGGAAAAACGTTCTGGCCACACCTTAGGGGCAGTCCCAGAGGGTATATCCTCTCTCTCTGCTACAGGATGTTAGTTATGTCACAAAGCAGTGTCAGAGAATTTAACCCAACCCAACTCAAAAATAGAGGGGCGGGTACTGCGTGTCAATGAGCTTAAGAGAAAAGGATTTTACCGTAAGTTCTTACAAAAAATCCAATTTTCTCTGTCGCTCATTGACAGACGCAGTCCTCTTTGATTAATATCAGTAGGGACGTCCCAAAGCAGTGCCACAAATGAGGGGTGGGATAACGGAAATCAAAATCCAATCCAGAAGGCTCAACTGGTGCCAACTAGAAGTTTTAAAGGCTCATCAGACAAAAAGGATGAGCTCAACTGAAAACCCAACAGAAAAAAAACCCTCGAGGTAGACCACCGGTCTCCTCAAACAGCGGCCTGCAGAACCTTGCGGCCAAAAGAGGCATCCGCCGATGCCAGCACATCAACTTTGTAAAATTTTGTAAAGGTATGAACCAACGACCAGGTAGCCGCCTTGCAAACCTGAACCACTGACGCCTGATGGCGGAAGGCCCAGGAAGCACTAAGCGCCCAAGTGGAGTGCGCCTTAACAGGGAACGGAGGAACCCGACCCTTAATAGAATAAGCCTGTACCACCGTCTGTCTGATCCATCTAGAGATAGTCGTGGCAGACGCAGGCAACCCCTTTCTAGGGCCATCCGTGATCACAAAAAGTGAATCCGTCTTACGGAAAGATTCCGAAGTAGTCAAGTACACCCTGATCGCCCGAACCACATCCAAGGAGTGTAACGCAAACTCCCGAGGATGACTGGGCTGAGGACACAGGGAAGGTAACACAATGTCTTCATTTAGATGGAAATCTGAAACCACCTTAGGAAGGAAGGATGGATTCGGACGAAGAACCACCTTATCCCTATGAACCACCAGATATGGGGAACGACAGGACAATGCGGCCAGTTCTGACACCCTGCGTGCATAAGTGATAGCCACCAAAAAGGCCACCTTCTGGGATAAAGTAAGCAAGGGAATCTCCCTAATATTTTCAAAGGGAGGTTTCTGAAGAACCGACAACACCAAATTAAGATCCCAGGGCGGTAAGGGTGCGCGCACCGGCGGAGCCAGGTGCCGCACCCCCTGGATGAAACTCCGCACCAAGGAATGAGTAGCCAGAGGCCTCTGAAAGAAGATTGCTAACGCTGAAACCTGACCCTTGATAGTGCTCAAGGACAGTTTCTGCTCAACCCCCTTTTGCAGAAAAGCCAATATACGGGCCACCGAGTAGGAACGTGGAGGAAACCCAAGGGATTCACACCACGCGATATAGGACTTCCATGTGCGATGGTAGACTTTTCTGGAAGTCGCTTTCCTTGCTTTAATTAGAGTAGGAATAACTGAAGCTGACAACCCTTTGTCCTTCAGCACCTGGGTCTCAACAGCCAGGCCGTTAAAGCCAGCGATCGTAAAGCAGGATGGAAGATCGGTCCCTGAGACAGCAGATCCTCCCTGAGAGGAAGTCGCCAAGGAACGTCTGCGACCAGCCTGACCAGGTCGGCGTACCAGGCCCAACAAGGCCAGTCCGGAGCTACCAGGATAACTGGAATTCCCTCCACCTCTATCCTGCGAAGAAGTTTCGGCAGCAATTTGAGAGGAGGAAAGGCATGCAGTAGCTGGTACTGCCCCCACGGGGCGACCAGCGCGTCTTCGGCGTCCGCTAGGGGATCGCGGCAGCGAGCTACAAACCTCCGCCCCTTCCTGTTTAGCTGAAATGCCAACAGATCCACATCCGGGGTGCCCCAACGAAGGCACAATTGGTGAAATACCTCTGGATGAAGAGACCATTCCCCTTGATCCAGAATCTGACGGCTGAGGAATCTGCCTGCCAATTCTCCACCCCCGGAATGAATACCGTGGAGAGGGCTGGAACAAATCGTTCCGCCCAACGAAGGATGCTGGCCACTTCCATGGCCACCAGAGCACTCTTGGTGCCCCCCTGGTGATTGACGTAGGCCACTGCCGTGGCATTGTCCGACTGGATCCGCACCGGGTTGCCCCGGAGCTGCTCGGTCCAGTGAATCAGACAAAGTCTGATCGTTCTCAGTTCCAATACATTTATCGGTAACCTGGATTCTTCCAGGAGCCAGAGCCCCTGAGCAGATCGTCTGCCGAGAACCCCACCCTACCTGGATAGACTGGCATCCGTGGTGACAATCGTCCAATAGATTGGAAGAAATGACTTCCCCTGACTGAGCATTGGTGATCGAAGCCACCAAACCAGAGATTCCCTGGTCCGTTCGCTCAGCCGGATCCGATTGTCCAGGGAATCGGGATTCCGGTTCCATTTGAGAAGAATCTCCTTTTGGAGAATCCGGGTATGAGACTGGGCAAATGGTACTGCCTCGAAGGAGGCCACCATCAGTCCCAGAACCCTCATGCAAGTCCGCAGAGAAGGCCAGTTGACGGTCAATAATAACTGAGTCGCCGACTGAATCTTCCTGAGTTTCTCCACCGGGAGAAACACCTTTGCTAAGGATGTATCCAAAGTTAGGCCCAGATAGTTCAGTCTCCTGGTAGGGACCAGGGATGATTTCTGCCGGTTCACCAGCCACCCGAACTCTTCCAAAGAGATCATTGTGATCTCCAAGTTTAGTAACACAGCCTGCGGAGACTCCGCATGGAGTAGAAGGTCATCCAGGTAGCCTAGAACTGATATGCCCGCTGTCGCAACAGTGCCAAAACTGGGGCCAAGACCTTTGTGAAGACCCGGGGAGCAGAGGCGAGACCAAAGGGTAACGCCACAAACTGATAATGGTTCTCTCCCAAGGAAAAGCGAAGAAAACGCTGATGTCCTGCATAAATGGGAATGTGAAGATAGGCATCCTTGATGTCTATGGACGCCAGAAAATCCCCCTGATGCAGGGAGGCCACTACTGTGCGAATGGACTCCATCTTGAATTTTTGTACTTGGACAAAAAGATTGAGTGCTCTCAAGTCTAGAATTGGACGCACCTTGCCCTCTTTTCTGGGTATGGTGAATAGGTTCGAATAGAACCCCTGAAACCGTTCTGTCCAAGGACCGTGGACCAACACTCCTTGTTGCATTAAATCCGTCACTGCCCCCCGCAAAGCTTCTAAGCGGTCCGGGGATAGTCGGATTTTGGAAGGGAAGAACCGCACCGGTGGAAGTGATCGAAACTCGATCTTGTATCCTGCCCGTATGACCTCTTGAACCCATCTGTCTGGAAAAATGGAGAGCCATGGGTCCGGAAACCGGTGAAGACGTCCCCCCACCCCAGATATGGGTGTGGGCGCACCTTCAGGCTGTATTGGTCTTATCTTCAGGTCTGGCAGGGCTGGACCTTTGTTTATTCGACCAGCGCCCTTTGAATCCCCCTGGGGGGGCTTTGAAGGACTTCGCCTTATCGCTCGCCCCAGAGGAGCGAAAAAATTTCTTATGAGCGGAAAAGGAAGGTCCCCGTCTGCGACGCGGTGCTTTCCCCTTAGTAGTCTGTAGTAAAAAGGTGCTCTTACCACCAGTGATACCCTTGATGATCTCATCCAAGGTGGCACCAAACAGGCAATCCCCTTGAAAGGGGAGGTTAGTCAAAGCTCTTTTGGAAGCTTGATCCGCTGACCAGCACTTTAACCACAGCATACGCCGAAGGACCACCGCCGAGATCGATACGCGCCCCATTAATGGAGCGGCGTCACAGACAAACTGTAGCGCTTGTACCATCTGCTCCAGCAAGTCCGATACTGCCGGGGGGAGACTTCTCCCCTCCAGATCTCGGCGTAACAACTTGGTCCACTCTGTCAATGTTTGTGCAACCAGAGCAATGGTGAACACTGGCCTTAAGGCTGACCCTATCAGGGAAAATATAGAGCGGGATATAGATTCCACTTTACGGTCCACTGGATCCCGAAAGGACGGAGCGTCCTCCACCGGGATAACCATCGCTTTATTTAATCTGGAAATCGGTGAATCCACCGACGGTGGTACCGTCCATCTATTAAGGAGAGATTCTTCAAATGGATAGCGTCTAGCAATCCGTTTGGAAATACCAGGGGCTCGTTTTGGACGGACCCATTCTTCCTTAATAATATATTGAAAACATTTGGGCAAAGGAAACACCTTTGCCATCTTGGTAGGCTTGCGAGTACCAAAAGCAATTTCAGTATCAACTGCTTCCGTAGGTATGAGCTCAAGTCTTAAAGTTTCCCGCACAGACACAATCAGTGCATCTACCAATGCTTCATCCTGCGCTATAGCGGAGGGAGAAATGTCTTCCTCACTATCCGAGTAGATGGGATATGAGACACTAATCCCAGAAGAGGGACCTGCAGCTGCTGCGACAGGCTCAGAATCTGTACCTGAAGTGTCAGATGAAATAGGGGTAGGCGGGGGTCGCTTCTTTGCGCCCTGTCCCTGACAGGCCACCTCCACCCGGGATACAAAGGACTCCAAAACCGCTGATAATGCATCAATACTAAGTGGGGAACTGGAGGGTCCTGCGGCCACCTCAAGGGGATCAGGTGGGGATACATGTGTAGCAGGTTCCATGACAATTCCAGGAACATTTGCCAGCAACCAAGGATTGTAAAAGAAAAAAACTTTTTTTTTGTATAATCCCCCAGCGCAACAGCGCCCCTCAGTGTTACCTGCTTCGGACCCCCACAGAGAGAGAGAGACCCCAAGGGCTCACCACCTGATGTACAGAAGCTTCTACCGAACTGCTCTCAGCGCTGTCCTTTACAGAACAGGAAGTCTTGTGGATCGATTTACCCGGGTAAAGGAGGAGGCTCCGCCCCTTTACACGCCTTCCGGCACTCCCACCGCTACTCCACGAGGTAGCTGGGTGTATCCAAAATGGCCGCCCCCATGTAGGAGACATTAGGCTACGCCAAAATGGCGGCTCCGTGCGGCCTGCGGAAGAATGGCGGACCGTACGGTCTGCCGGTGTGTGCGGCCTGCGGAAGGATGGCGGTCCGTGCGCCTGCGAAAGGATGGCGGCCCGTGCGACCTGCGGAAGGATGCATCGCTATGTGATAGGTAGGTGCTTGATCTTATCACCTCTCTGTATGGCTGTTTACATACAGCAACGCCAGAAGCACCCTGTCCATCCCTGACTGCTCAGTCATGGCTCCTTCCTTTTAAAATGCAGGCTCCTTGCAGTGACTCATGTAGATATTCAGCTCCCAAACCAAGCCTGCTGGAGTGGTATACCTGCAAGTAGGGAGATATGTGGAGTGTGTCACAGGATAGAGGGGACCCGGGATCATGAGGGTCCGACCATCCACAGAGAGGCCCGCATCCATTCCCAAAACCCGACAGGGGGAGAGGGGGAACATTCTACTCACCATACTGGAACAGGCGGGCACCCACTCCTAACAGAACCCCTCTCCACCGAGGTGGGGGGGCTGTTGACCAATACGGATGCCGCGACTCAGTTTCTGACTGGTCGTAGGTGACCTGACGAGACGTTTAACTCGCAGGGCCAGTCCCTGTCCAGTGGGACTATGTCGTGGCCGACCCAGCGCGGAGCTAGGGCCTGCACGCGCTCGTAGGCCGGCTGGGGTGACCACTGGATCTCAACATCCAGCCCGTCGCCCAGCTCCAGCATAATTGCTTGAAGATCTCACAGGAACAAAAACTGGAGAGAAAAAGCTAACTAAAAAAGATTTATCTAGAAAAAGCTTGCCAGGACCAGAGATCCCAGCAAGGAACTTAGGTCCTTACTCCTGACTAGGCAGAAAAAAACTAACATCCTGTAGCAGAGAGAGAGGATATACCCTCTGGGACTGCCCCTAAGGTGTGGCCAGAACATTTTTCCTGCCTAGTGTCCTACTCCTGTAGGGGGCAGTATAATCCTACTGATATTAATCAAAGAGGACTGCGTCTGTCAATGAGCGACAGAGAAAATAAGGTGTGTAATTAAACAAAAAAAAAAAAAAGTCATTAGCATGTTGAGGAAGGGGGGGGGGGGGACCAGGGAAGGCAACATTTATGGAGCTTTAAACTGACTCTGGTGATGTAGCTGTACATCCAGAGGGTCTCCAGTCCAAGAGTGGGTTTTTACTGGTCAATCCAGAACGGCCTTGTTCTCTGGTGAGGTGACCATACACCCAGAGGGTGTCCGGTCCCAGAGCAGGTTTACCGATCAGGACTGAACAGACTTGTGCTCTCTTGATGTAGCCATACACCCAAAGGGTCTACAAACGCAGCGTGGTTTTATTGGTCAGGACTGAATGGACTTGTTCTCTGGTAATGTGGCCATACAGTCAGAGGGTCTCCCATCCCAGAGAAGGTTTACTGATCAGGACTGAACAGACTTGTTCTCCCCTAATGTAGCCATACACTCAGAGGACCTCCTATTCCGGGGGGGGGGGGGGGTTTACTGGTCAGGACGGAATGGACTTGTCCTCTGGTGAAATGGCCATACACCCAAAGGACCTTCCATCTCAGGGTGGGTTTACTGGTCAGGACTAAATGGACATGTTCTCTGGTGAAGTGGCCATACACCCAGAGGGTCTCCGGACCCAGGTCAGGTTTGCTGATTAGGACTAAACAGACTTGTTCACCCCTGATGTAGATATACACCCAGAGGGTCTCCCAACCCAGCATAGATTTACTGGTCAGGGCTGAATGGACTTGTTCTCCCCCGATTTAGCCATACAACCAGTGGGCCTCCCAACCCAGGGTAGGTTTACAGGTCAGGACTGAATAGACTTCTCTGGTGAGAACAAGCTTTGCTGCCCTTCATGACTGGGGAGGTCCTGAAATCACTACAAGAAACACAGAAAGGCACACCAGCCTAGTGCATTATCCCACAAACTCACTTTATTAAGAAATGGTCACAAAATGTACTCGCAAGCGTGCAAATAAAGAACTCTTAATGTGCTACTCCTCCGTAGCTTAACCGTCTTTGGTTTTGAAGAAGTGCTTTCTTTGAAACGAGTCAGCCTCATCAAACCTCAGCAGGGCCCCTATGTGTTCTGGAGTACACCGTATCCAGGACTGTTAAGCTACAGACGAGTAGTTCAATGAGCGTTCTTTATTCGCACGCGTGCGAGTACATTTTATGAGAGTTTCTTAATAAAGTGAGTTTGTGGGATAATGCACTAGGCTGGTGCACCCTTCTGTGTTTGTTTCTTGTACTGAATGGATATGTTCTCTGCTGAAGTCACCATACACCCAGAGGGTCTCCCACCCCACAGCAGGTTTTACTGATCAGGATTGAAAGGACTTGTCCTCCAGACAAAGAGCCATGCACCCAGAGGGTCCTTATCCCAGCGGGAGTTTACTAATATGTACTGAATGGACCTGTTTTCCCCTGATGTAGCCATACACCCTGAGGGTCTCCCATCCCAGCATGGGTTTATCAATCAGGACTGAAAGGACTTGTTCTTTGTTGATATGGCCATATATCAAGAGGGTCTCCCATCACCACTTAAGTTTACCAATTAGGACTGAAATAAGTTGTTCTCCTGTGATGCAGACATAAATCAAGAGGGTCTCTCATGCCAGAGCAGGTTTACTGATTAGGACTGAACGGACTTGCTCTCTGTTGATGTTGACATACACCTAGAGCAAGGGTGTCAAACTCAATTTCATTGCGGGCCGCATCAGCATTATGGTTGCCCTCAAAGGGCCGGTTATATCTGTAAGATGTCCAGAGCACCCCACGCCCCCTTACACCCCTACATGAGATGTCAAGAACCCCACCACCATTAGAAGTCAAGAGTCACCCACCCTTCCTTACGTCACAATGCATCCCCTTACCTTGTACTGCTGCCAGGAAGGAGATGCGGGTGGATCTGTGAAGTGCAGGATCTGTTGGAGAACCAGAGGAGTGCTGGAGTCAGCTTCTAGAGTCTGCTGAATGCTGAGACCAGGGGAGGCAGAGGCAAGGTGGTGTTGCGGCTCCACAGAGAGGTGCAGGATCTGTAGGAGGAGTTCTGCTCTCCTCTCTGCTGCGGACTGCTGAGAAGAGGGGGGGGGGGGTGGAAAAGACCAGCCTTTCTGCAGCTGCACAGAGGAGTGCAGGATCTGGCAAAGGAGTTCTGTCCTTTCTGCTGCCGGCTACTGAGACAAGGTGGGGGCAGAAACAAGGGGGGGTGCTGCAGCTGCAGGAGAGGTGCGCAGGCCACATGAAATGGCATGGGGGGCCGCATTCGGCCCACGGGCCTTGTGTTTGACAGATGTGACCTAGAGGGTCTCCCATCCCAAAGCTGGTTTACAGATCGGATTGAACAGACTTGTCCTACATACACCCAGAGGGTCCCCCCATTCCAGAGGGAGTTTACTGATCAGGACTGAACATACTTGTTCTCCCCTAATGTAGCCATACACCCATGGCATCTCCCAACCCAGTGTGGGATTACTGATCAGGACCGAATAGACTTGTTTGCTGTTGATGTGGCCAAATATACTGAGGGTCTCCCATCCCAGGTTGGGTTTACTGATCAGGACTGAATAGACTTGGTCTCCCCTGATGCAACCATACACCCAGTGGGTTTACAGGTCAGGAACGGAATGGACTTGTTCTCTGGTGAAGTGGCCATGCACCCAGAGGGTCTCCGGGCCCAGAGCAGGTTTGCGGATTAGGACTAAATGGACTTGTTCCCCCCTGATGTAGCTATACACCTAGAAGGTCTCTCAACCCAACGTAGATTTACTGGTCAGAGCTGAATGGACTTGTTCTCCCCTGATGCAGCCATACAACCAGTGTGCCTCCAAACCCAGGGTAGGTTTACAGGTCAGGACTGAATAGACTTCTCTGGTGAGAACAAGCTTTGCTGCCCTCCAGGACTGGGGCGGTCCTGAAATCACTACAAGAAAGTTCAGTGAAGTGGCCATTTATCCAGAGGGTCTCCGATCCCAGAGCAGTTTTACTGATCAGGACTGAATGGACAATGCTTTTGATCTGGAATAATGCAGCAACATGTCAGTAAAATGGACACGAAGAGTCTATTCAAACTGAAGGTTTTATCATATAGAATTATGATGGAATCAGGTGTGAAGACCAAATGCCTGACTATTTGGAAATGTCCCAGTAAAAATCAAGACAGACACGGGTATAAAAATGCAGATTTTTAATAAAGAACCAGAAATTCACCTTCTAAAGCAGCTCAATGTGAGCGAGTGTACATTAAAGGTAATTCCACAACAGACATCGTCTGCCTATCCCCCATTTCCCTATCAGCCATCCCTCTGGCCGCGTTCATTTCACATGTGTCAGATGGCACTGGTCAGGGACAGAGAATCTTCGTCATCCTCAACATCTCTCAATGGATAAAACTGAGCTGAATTCAAATCCCCCATAATATCCAGCCTGGGGGGGCATACCTCTGACCACCCTAAGCCTCAGAGGGTCATGGTACATAAGTGCTGTCAGGAAGGGTTGGGGAATGGGGGTAAAAAATTCACCGACATTTAAAAAAAGATAAAAACCAAGAAGTGATACAAATATCTCTGAAGATGGACCTCGTCTTTGACGGTATGACGTTCCCAGTGAGATAGACGCTCACTCTCCTGAGGAGTCTACAGACATTACTGTCACTATACAAGCTTCTGCTATAGCTGACTTTCAGGACTACAGTCACTCTCACATGTACGATTTGTAGCCTGGAACTGTGCGGTCTTCTCCTCAATCATCCTCCGGCCCACTGAGGACACCAGGCCACGGATACAGTGCACCCGAACCAGGCCAGAGTGACCCGCTGAAACGATCCATGTGTACGTATCCAAATTAGGGCTGAAACGAACCTGGAAATGACAGAAATAATAAATAGTTGACTGCATAACACGAGTTCACCAAAAGCAGATAAAAAGGCTGGCAGATCAATTCCCATCCTCTCCTGTGGCGATTACAGACAAAACAAAAAATGGGATCTTCATACTTACCTTAAAATCCATTTCCTGAAGTCCATGGGGGGTGGGTATGTGCAAGGGACAAGCGGAGTTCCACCCATTTTTAATACGTTGGATTACATAGATGTATGTAATCCCCTTTAAAACGACTTTTACCAATGGAAACCTTTTTTTTTTGCTAGTAAATACCTTATTTTCTTGTTTATTCCTCCTCTCCTCACTTCCGGGTCCGATCGGCGATGACGTCATTCGGCGATTCGCAGTGTGTGCTGGGATGTATTCCATGCCAGAAATCTCACAGTATTACCCAGGAGCTGAGCTGTACTGTGTGTATGGAGGCATTGACCTGCCCCGCCTCCTCTCAGTGAGTTGTACTGAATGCATTGTATTCAGGCCGTTCTCTGCCCCGCCTCCTCTCAGTGAGTTGTACTGAATGCATTGTATTCAGGCCGTTCTCTGCCCCGCCTCCTCTCAGTGAGCGAGGACTGAAAGCATTATATCCTCACTGAGCTCACTGAGAGGAGGCGGGGCAGAGAACGGCCTGAATACAATGCATTCAGTACAACTCACTGAGAGGAGGCGGGGCAGAGAACGGCCTCCATACACACAGTACAGCTCAGCTCCTGGGTAATACTGTAAGATTTCTGGCATGGAATACATCCCAGCACACACTGCGAATTGCCGAATGACGCCATCGCCGATCGGACCCGGAAGTGAGGAGAGGAGGTATAAACAAGAAAATAAAGGTATTTACTAGCAAAAAAAAAAAAAGTTTCCATTGGTTAAAGTCGTTTTAAAGGGGATTACATACATCTAAAGTTACGAAAATGGGTGGAACTCCACTTTAAGGTCTATGGGGAAGGAGATTGGCATTGGGGTTTCAAGGGCCTTAAGGTCCATCCGGGGGTGGGAGAGGGCCTTGAAGTCCATCTGGGGAAGGTGACGTGGTGGTAGGGGTGGTCAAGGGCCTTGGAAGTCAACCAGGGGGGGTTGGTTTGTAGCAGCATTAGACAAAGGCCTTTTTTGGAAGTCTAGCAGGGGACAAAGATCTTCAGATATGGTCAGGTTTTAATGTCATCTAAAGGAGGATTTGGACACTGGCAAGGAGAAAAACCTTAAGCCTTTCCCCAGTACAACCCCCTCCTCTACCCAGCACGCTTCTTCAGTTTTTGAGATAAAGCAGTACTAAAGGCATACAGAAAAACAGAGGGACAGGGCCTGTGTTCTTTAATGAACTTTAATAGGTTTTACAGGTTGGAACATAAACATTCATCCATGGAGACCCAGGAAATCAGATCCAACATTGGGACAACTAAAAGCACTCTGAGGGCTGGGCCATACAAGGAAACCAACAACAAGCCTCACTGGGGAGGGCAGAGGACCTCTAGCAGGCCAGGAGCTACTAAAGGTGGGTGATGGTAGGTGGGTTAAAAGGGAGGCACAGAATCGGAAACTAACAGAGGACCCACCAGGATGCACAAATCAACCCCTCCAATTGTAGACGCAGGAGTGCACTTTAATGCGATGGGCTGTCCTGGGTACTAGCCCTTCGGGTCAGGCTCAGAGGGCCTAGAAGCACCTACTGCAAAAGAAAATGGAGAAGGGTTGAATTCAGCTGACCTTTTCCAGGACCTCCAGGGCAGGTGCATGCTTTGACCCCCTGTGACATTATTGGTTATGGTGTCCAGTGTGGGGCTAGAGCGATGGCATCCCTCAAAAGCCAATGGTGTCCGATGCTCTTTGGATAGATCATCAGGGTCCCAGCAATAGAACCATACTGCTCTACGCATCTGTATGGGCATCAGACTTGTGAGGAGTTCTAAAACTGAAGCATAAGGCTGCAGACATTTGCTCCACCCAATCTCTGAAACAAGGGTCAATCCTTGGCAAAGTAAAGAGAAGGTTTCCCAGCTGCCGCACACGTCACATGACAGATAAAGGCAGCCTTAGTTCAATCCATCAAGGCCATACCCCCAACATGTTTCGCCCCGTCCCAGGGCTTAATAATGGACTTCCATGGGCAGGGTGAAACACGATGGGGGCGTGGCCTTGGACTGAGGTTGCTTTTATCGGTCTACCACACAGCCGTGGGAGGTGTGCGGCAGCCTGGAAACCGACTTTGAAAGCCTCTTCACTCAACGTGCGCCAAAAGAGTGGCACGCATAGTTAAAAAGTCCTGAGTGGATATGGAGATTCTTCAGGAGAGGTCTGGGGAACTCAGCCCACTGAATAGAACTAGCAAAGATGCCCCAAAAACCATGGGGGTACTGGGTTCCAGATTACAGGTTCCTAAAGTAGATCCTAAGTGCCTAAAGTAGATCCAAAGTAGATTCCAGGGGGGTACTGGTTTCCATATTACAGAGGACGATTCCTAAAGTAGATAACAGGTTTCTAAAGTTAGTCTAAAGTAATCTGAAATGGATCCCATGAGGGTACTGGGTTCCAGCTTACAGGTGACAGTTCCTAAAGAAGATCCCATGGGTGTACTGGCTTCCAGACTATAGGTGACAATTCCTAAAGTAGTTTCCAGGTTCCTGCAGTAGATCTAAAGTAGATCCCATGGGGGTACTTGGCTCCAGATTTTAGGTGACAGTTTCTAAAGAAGATCCCAAGTAGATGTCCTCAGAACCCCCCTAGGGGTGTATGGGCTTGGCTCAGCCATAGCAGGGGGAACTCTCCCTCGCTGTGCAGACATGTTGTAGGTGCTTAGCGGTAATGCAGCTAGACCCAGAGCTGGTGAGGGTTGAGTGGCGGGAGATGACCAGGAAGAAGCAGCGGTAGAAGACTGGAGACCCACATGAGGGGCTTGCAGGCAGTGGCATGGTGTCTCCTCTTATGCTGAATGGTGGGAAAAAGAACATGCGGAACCGAGATATCAGTGCTCCAGTGTTTTCTTAGTGCCGGTTCACACTGATCCGACTTGAACCGCGACTTGTCAGCCTGACAAGCCGCGGTCCGTCGGGCTCCCATTGTTTTTGGACAGGAGCCGTTCTAATAGTCGCTCCGACTTAGAAAAAGGTTCCTGTACTACTTCGGGGCGACCTGGAGCGACTTGCATAGACATTCATTTTATGAAGTCCGTGCAAGTCGCGGTGCACGCGACTTCACAGGTCGCTCCCGAAGTCGCGCCGCTGCAGTGTGAACAGGCACTTACTGTGGTGAAACTGACAGGGATGGGAAATTTAAAAGGTAGCTATTGGTGCAGACAGTGAGGTAGGTCCTTCAGCCTAAATGGCTTTACTCACTAATTGAGCCTTCAGAGACAGGGCCACAACTCTGGACCCAGAAAGCACTATGTAGGGAACACAGTACACAATGTAAAGCCCAGTGCCCGAAGGCCACATTCCAGGCTAGCCTATCCAGTCCAGCGGGGTCCAGGTACATGCCGAGGAAAGGCCTCAATGGACCAGAAAGAAAATGGTTTAATCGGCGGGACAGCCAGTGAGACAGAGCCGCATACAGAGGAATATATACAGAGAGCGAGGAGAGAACCACACTGTGTTCTCATTTCATGCATCATTAACTCTCAGCTCTGCAGGCAGAAATCACAGAGTGGAGCTCTGCACCATTCCTGCAGATGAGAATCAGTCCCCACCTCCCCTCCCCCACCACATCCCGAGTATAGCAACACTGACCTCTGATCTCATATTAAAGCATCTACCAAGCAATCAGCTGTTCAAGTCTTATACTTCCGATCACTGCTCTCCAGCCTGGACTGTCTCAGGGCTGACCCCACCCAGGACCGGTATTTCAGTCTTTGCAGAATGTGGAAAACTCTGCAGTTTTGTTACACCTCTTTACCAAATTCATAGCTCTGCACAGGCTGTGCCAATTATGAGGGGTTCCCACCATCCCTATGCTAGGTTCTTGGGTCTGTACACCTGCTGTGTCCATTATGAGGGGTTCATTATGAGAGTCCATTATGCCCATTATGAGAGGTTCCCACCATCCCTCTGCTGAGTTCCTGGGTCTGTACACCCGCTGTGCCCATTATGAGGGGTTCCCACCATCCCTCTGCTAAGTTCCTGGGTCTGTACACCTGCTGTGCCCATTATGAGAGGTTCCCACCATCCCTCTGCTGAGTTCCTGGGTCTGTACACCCGCTGTGCCCATTATGAGGGGTTCCCACCATCCCTCTGCTAAGTTCCTGGGTCTGTACACCTGCTGTGCCCATTATGAGAGGTTCCCACCATCCCTCTGCTGAGTTCCTGGGTCTGTACACCCGCTGTGCCCATTATGAGGGGTTCCCACCATCCCTGTGCTGAGTTCCTGGGTCTGTACACCCGCTGTGCCCATTATGAGGGGTTCCCACCATCCCTGTGCTGAGTTCCTGGCTCTGTACACCTGCTGTGCCCATTATGAGGGGTTCCAACCATTCCTGTGCTGAGTTCCCAGGTCTGTACACCTGCTGTGCGCATTATGAGGGGTTCCCACCATCCCTGTGCTGAGTTCCTGGGTCTGTACCCCTGCTGTGCCCATTATGATGGGTTCCCACCATCCCTGTGCTGAGTTCCTGGGTCTGTACCCCTGCTGTGCCCATTATGAGGGGTTCCTACCATCCCTGTGCTGAGTTCCCAGGTCTGTACATCTGCTGTGCCCATTGAGGGATTCCCACCATCCCTGTGATTGTACACCTGCTGTGCCCATTATGAGGGGTTCCCATAATCCCTGTGGTGAATTCCCATGTCTGCACACCTGCTGTGTCTGGTATGAGGGGTTCCCACTATCTTTATGCTGAGTTCCTGGGTCTGTACACCTGCTGTGCCCATTATGAGGGGTTCCCACCATTCCTGTGCTATGTTTTCAGAGGAGCCCTCTCCTAACAAACCCTACCAAATGCTGTGTGTGGAGGAACAGAGCGGCTCACCTTGTGTATAGACTCCAGCTGGACGCGCTCCATGTTCATATCGCCCTTCGTCTCATTGGTTATCATCCTCCTGTTGGGCTCTCTGCTGTTAATACGATGGAAGTCTCTCTGTGGAGAGGAGAAGAGATAAAGAACTCAGTATACCCTGGAATATGGCCCACCTATCACAGATCTTTTTTGTTTGGATGGAGCAGGAAGCGGAGATTTTCTGCCTGGTTTTTACTGTTCAACGTGCCCGATGGGAAATAGTTTCCATCTGTACCTGTTCTGGTGACCACTGTTCACTACCAGGGAGTGCAACTTCCCAATGGGGGGAGGGATTGAGGGGGTCAGCCCTTCTGTCACGCAGCACTAGCATTCCAAGCTCTAATCCTACCCAGGACACAATCTGCATGGAGTTTGCATTTTCTTCCTGTGCCGTAGTTCTTTATTCACAGGCTTCCAAAACCACCAGCTATCGGGACAACGGGACGAAACGCATCAGCTGGCGTGGCCTAAGGCGAGGACTGGGTTTTGGAAGCCAGCTACATTGAATAAAGTCCTACGGTGTTATATCAGTGTGCGGGCTTTTTCTTCACAGTCTACAATAAATGCCAAGCAGGACGAGTAGCCAGAGCCAGCACCATTTGGACAGAGGTAGGTGGTATGGAGCCTCCAGCAACCTGTGTGACTCAAGATATAGACAAACGGTACTGAGCCTCCTGAGGTCTGTGTGTGTCAAGATACAGACAAAAGGTACACTACTGTGCAAAAGTCTTAGGCAGGTGTGTAAAAAATGCAGTAAATGAAGAGTACTTTCAGAAATAGAAGTATTAATAGTTTATTTTTTATCAATTAACAAAATGGATAGTAAATGAAGAGAAGAGAAATCTAAATATAATCAGTATTTGGTGTGACCACCCTTTGCCTTCAAACTAACATCACTTCTTCTAGGTAGACTTGCTCAGTTTTTGAAGGAACTTGGCAGGTAGGTTGTTCTAAACATCATGGAGAACTAACCACAGATCTTCTGTGGATGTCAGCTGCCTCAAATCCTTATGTTTTCTACATGTCATCCCAAATAGTCTCCATGATGTTGAGATCAGGGCTCTGTGGGGGCCAAAGCATCACTTCCAGGACTCCAGGTTCCTCTTTATACTGAAGATCGTTCTTAATGACATTGGATGTATGTTTGGGATCGTTGTCCTGCAGCAGAATAAATTTGGGGCCAATTTACGCCTCCCTGATGGTATGGCATGATGGACAAGTATCTGCCTGTATTTCTCAGCATTGAGGACACCATTGATCCTGACCAAATCTCCAACTCCATTTGCAGAAATGCCGCCCCAAACTTGCAAGGAACCTCCACCATGCTTCACCGTTGGCTGCAGACACTCATTATTGTACCGCTCATCAGCCCTTCAACAAACTTCCTCCTGCTACAGCCAAATGTCACATTTTGGCTCATCGGTCCAGAGCACCTGCCGCAATTTTTCCGCACCCCTGTCCCTATGTTTTCCTGCCTAGTTGAGTCGCTTAGCCTTGTTTCCACATTGGAGGTTGATGACTTTTTGGCTGCAATCCTTCCATTAAGACCACTTCTGGCCAGACCTCTCCAGACAGTAGATGGGTGTACCTGGGTCTCACTGGTTTCCACCAGCCTTTCCCTGATCGATGGGGTGTGAGTGGTATTAAAACCCCCCTTCTTTGTATGCACTCACAAGGGATCAAAAATATCACAGCATGACAAAAAGCCCAATGCCTCAAAAAATTTAATGAACAGAGGGATGCAACGGCCGTCGAAGAAGTCATAATGACGAAACGCGTCTGGACAGGAACACCCACGCCGCCGGCTTCTTGTCTCCACCCGGGATCGCCGCTCTCATCTGAGGACAGGTGACAGAGACTGAGAAGGAGCAGGTTACATTCCTTTGTTCAATGAGGCATTGGGCTTTTTGTCATGCTGTGATATTTTTGATCCCTTGTGAGTGCATACAAAGAAGGGGGGATTTTATTAATAAACCTTATTTTAATATTACGCTATGTAGCCCCCTCTTCTTTCCATTTATATTGTTGAGTTTCTATGCTCTGGGCCTACTTCTATCTAATGGTGGAGTGTCAATATAACACGAGATCCCTACTGCAGTTTTGTGATCTCCCGATTATTCCCTATGAGGAGTGGTTGATATGAGGATTTATTAAGCAGTGATCTGGTGAGTGCAATCTATATTGGGAAGTGGAGCATACGTGGTGTGGTGAAGGCACTTTCATTTATTGAATCATTTGGATAAAATCATTATGAGATGGACTGATGAACTTTGTTACGCTGTTTGCAAAGACAAGGGGTTATCTAGTTAACATTAGGAGCGCTGCTAAACGTTTTGATTGGTTTTATGTTCATTGAATTTTTTTTTGTTTTAGGTTTATGCGAGTATATAGCAGCAGCACCAACTGCAAGAGTTGTAAGAATCCTTTTGCTACATAAGCGCTGGGGTTGGAGGACATTTGTTACCTATTTTTTGTTTGTTTCCACATATGAAATTGATGATTGGTATAATATGTTTATCATACACCTGACTCGAATCCTAGAAAATCACGGACTGTGCAAGTGTACAGAGTCTGCAAGTGTAAGAAATGATGTTGGTTAGGAGCCAAAAGGGTAGTCACACCAAATATTGATTTGATTTTACATTTTTCTTCTGCTCACTCACTTTTTAATTTTTCAAATTGATAAAAAAAATTGGGTTTTTGTCTTACCGTAAAATCCTTTTCTCCGAGTTCATTGACGGACGCAGTCACTGATCTTCATATCAGTAAGGTTATACTGCCCCCTACAGGAGTAGGAAACTAGGCAGAAAAAAGTTCTGGCTACGCCTATGGGCAGTCCCAGGGGGTATACCCTCTCTCCCTGCTATAGAATGTCAGATTCGTATCAAAGCAGTGTCAGAGAAATAATACCAACCCAACTCACAATAGTGGGGCGGGTACTGCGTACGTCAATGAACTCAGAGAAAAGTATTTTACGGTAAAACAAAAATCCAATTTTATCTATCGTTCATTGACGGACGCAGTCTCTGATCTTATATATCAGTAGGGACGTCCCAAAGCAGTGCCATAAAAATGAGGGATGGGAACAGCAGAAAAGTATTCCCCAAGGCTAAACCATAGCCAACCAGGCAACATAGGACTCATCAGAACAACAAGATAAGACCCACCTGAAAAAACATTAAACACCCTCAAGGGAAACTAAAACACCCTTAAAAAACGGCAACCTGCAAATCTTTGCGGCCAAAAGAGGCATCTGCAGATGCCAGCACATCCACCTTGTAAAACTTTGTGAAAGTGTGAACAGACGACCAGGTGGCCGCCTTGCAAACCTGAAGCACAGATACCTGATGGCGAAAAGCCCAGGAAGCACTAAGCGCCCGAGTAGAATCCGCCTTAACAGGGAAAGGTGGAATCTGTCCCTTAATCGAATAAGCCTGCACAACTGTCTTTCTGATTCACCTGGAAATAGTCGCAGTGGACGCAGGCAGCACTTTCATTGGGCCATCCGCGAGTACAAAGAGCGAATCTGACTTTCGAAAAGACTCAGTAGTCGCCAAGTACACCCTGAGTGCCGGAACCACATCCAAAGTACGTAATGCAATTTCCTTAGGATGTTTAGGCTTAGGACACAAAGAGGGTAACACAATGTCCTCATTCAAGTGAAAACTGGAAACCACCTTCGGAAGGAAGGACGGATCCAGACGAAGTACCACTTTATCCCTGTGAACCACTAGATAGGGAGAACGACAGGAGAACGCCACCAGTTCTGATACCATGCACGCAGAAGTAATAGCCACCAAGAAGGCCACCTTTTGGGATAAGGTAAGCAGAGGAATCTCCCGAATACTTTCAAAAGGAGGTTTCTGGAGAACCGACAGCACCAAATTAAGGTCCCAAGGTGCAAACGGTGGTCGCACCCCCTGGATAAACCTACGCACCAGGGAATAGGCGGCTAGTGGCCATTGGAAGAAAATTACCAAGGCCGAAACCGGACCCTTGATAGAACTCAAGGCTAACTTTTGATCAACTCCCCGTTGAAGGAAAGCCAAAATCCGAGACACCGATTAAAACCCCAAGAGACTCACACTACGCAATAAAAGACTGTCATGTACTATGATAGATCTTCCTAGAAGTCACTTTCCTCACTTTAAGCAGAGTAGGAATCACTGAAGCAGACAACCCCCTGTCCTTCAGCACCTGGCTTTCAATAGCCAAGCCGTCAAAGACAGCAACTGTAAAGCAGGATGGAAGATGGGCCCTTGAGACAGTAGATCCTCCCTGAGAGGAAGTCTCCATGGAGCGTCTGTGACTAGCCTGACCAGGTCGGCGTACCAAGCACGGCGAGGCTAGTCCAGAGCCACAAGAATGACCGGAATCCCTTCCGCCTCAATCCTGTCTTGGCAGCAACTTGAGAGGAGGAAAGACATACATCAGCTGATACTGACCCCACTGGCCACCAGCGCATCCGTGACATCTGCCAGAGGGTCCTGGGAGCGGGCCACAAACCTGTGCACTTTTCTCTTGATCCGAAACGCCAACAGATCTACATCTGGAGTGCCCCAATGAAGGCACAACTGCTGGAACACCTCTGGATGGAGAGACCATTCCCCTGGATCCAAGGTCTGTAGAGTGAGGAAATCCGCCTGACAATTTTCCATTCCCGGAATGTGAACAGCGGAGAGAGCTGGAACAAAGCGTTCCGCCCATCGGAGGATGCCGGCCCCTTCCAAGGCCACAAGAACACTTTTGGTGCCCCCTTGGTGATTGACATAAGCCACGGCCATGGCATTGTCCAATTGAATATGCACTGGAAAACCCTGAAGGTACTCGGTCCAGTGGACTAGGCAATGCCTGATCCCTCTCAGCTCCAGTACATTTATCGGTAACCTGGATTCTTCCATGGACCAGACTCCTTGAGCAGAAAACCTGCCGAGAACCCGGACAGACTGGCATCCGTGGTGACAATTGTCCAATATATAGGAAGGAAAGAACTCCCTTGTTTGAGCATCGGGGACCGAAGCCACCAGATCAAGGACTCCCTGGTCACCTGGCTCAGCTGGATCTGATTGTCCAGGGAATTTGGATTCTTGTTCCATTTGAAAAGGATTTCCTTCTGGAGGATTCTCGTGTGGAATTGAGCGAAGGGGACCGCCTCTAAGGACGACACCATGAGTCCCAGAACTCTCATACAGGTCCGAAGGGACGACCATTTGCTGGACAGCAACAGCTGAATCGCAGTCTGGAGTTTTTCCGAAGGAAGAAACACCCAGTCTAAAAACGAGTCCAAAGTCAGACCTAGATAGTCCAGTCTCATGGAAGGGACCAGGGACGACTTCTGAAGGTTCAGAATCCATCCGAACTCCTCCAGAGCTCGCTTGGTGATCTCTAAATTTGTCACCAGCACCGTGGGAGACTCCAAACAGAGAAGCAGATTTTTCAGGTAACCCAGAATCGATATCCCCCCGCTGTCCTAACAGCGCCAGGACCGGAGCCAACACCTTTGTGAAGACCCGAGGAGCAGAGGCGACACCAAAGGGTAACGCCACAAACTGATAATGATCCTCTCCCACGGCAAAGCGCAGAAACCATTGAAGTCCTGCACATACTGGGATGTGAAGGTAGGCATCTTTGATGTCTATGGAGGCCAGCAAATCCCCTGATGTAGGGAAGCCACCACTGTGCGAACGGATTCCATCTTGAATTTTTGAACTCCCACAAAGCAATTCAGTGCCTTCAGGTCCAGGATTGGATGCACCTTTCTTCCTTCCTGGGGACCATAAACAGGTTTGAATAAAAGCCCTGAAAATGTTCTGCCCCTTTTGTCTTGTATCCGGGATAGCCACAGGTCCGCAAAGATGTCCCCTCATCCTTCAGGAAGGGGCCTTGAAGGACTTTGCCTTATCAACTGACCCTGAGGGACGAAAAAACTTCTCATGTGCTGAAAAGGAGGGCCCCGTCTGCGACGCGGGTCCTTACCCTTGGTAGCCTGTGGGAGAAAGGTACTCTTACCCCCTGTGAGACCTTTGATAATGTCATCTAGCGTAGCCCCAAACAGGCGATCTCCTTGAAAAGGCAGATCAGTCAGGGCCTTCTTTGGCTAAAGTGCTGGTCTGCGGATCAGACCTCAAAGTATATGCCGGAGGACCACCGCCGAAACCGACAGTTAGCCCAAAATGGGAGCAGCATCCAGCGCGGCATCACAAACAAATTGCACCCCCTGCACCAACTTGTCCAACAGCTTCGCAAAGGCAGGGGGAAGTTCTTTGCCCTCCAGGTCCTTGCCTAGCAATTTAGCCCATTCAGTCAAGGTTTGCAATACAAGGGCAACCGTAAACACCGGTCTTAGTGCAGACCCCGCCAGGGAGTACATATGGTGAGCCACAGACTCCGCCTTTCCTTAAAGGCGGGGAATCCTCCACTGGGATCATGGTAGCTTTTTTCAGTCTTGAGACCGGAGGGTCCACCATAGGTGGCACAGTCCACTTCTTTATAAAGGACTCCTCAAAAGGGGTAGCGCCTAGCAATCCGCTTAGGAACCCCAGGGGAATGCTTTGGGCGGTCCCATTCTTTTTTGACCATATTGTCAAAATATGCGTGAAAGGGAAAATCCTTTCCCGCTCTGGATGGCTTGGGAGTGCCAAACGTAACCTGCGCCTCATTCGCAGTCGCGTCCTTCATTTTTAGGGTCTTACGCACAGTCCACCAGCACCTTTTCTTGCACGGTGGCAGAGGTAGAGATGTCATTCTCACTATCAGAGAAGACAGGGAGCGAGGTAGTATATCCGGCATCTGCAGTGGCTGAATCAGATTCAGAATCTGACATATCAGATGAGGCAGGGGTAGGCAGAGGGCGTTTTTGGCACCTCGCCCTTGAAAGGCCACCTCCACCCAGGACACAAAGGATTCCAGGGCTGCCGAAAGTGCATCTATAGATAGCTGGGATCCAGAGGGCCCTGTGGCCTCCCTGAGGGGGTCAAGTGGGGACACTTGTTGTTCTGCAGGGTCCATGTTGCACCATGGGAACCCATCAGCAAAAAGTTGAGAAATTTGTTTTCTTTTTTTTTTTTTTTTCAAGAACGTCCCACCGCGCTACAGCACCCCCAAGAGGCAGGAAAGGGGGCCTTGGGAGTGACAGGTAAACCCCCCACGCACTATCATTCGTCCTTTGTCGGTAGCGCAACCACCAACCCCCACCGTCGGTCTGAAGCTCGGTCCCAGCCCCCGGGAGTAGTCCCATAGCCCCAGTAGTGAGGGTCCGGCCGTCCTAGGGAGGGGTCTGCGTCCACCCCAAAATCCGCCAGGGGAAGAGGGGAGAACATTTAATCACCATACCAGGAACAGGCGGGCGCCATCTCCTGACAGAACCCCTCTCCGCTGAAGTGGGGGGGGGTGGCTGTCGGCCAATAAGAACATTGTTACTCAGGCCTAGACTCGGTCATATGCGACCTGGCGAGACGTTTAACTCCCGGGGCCAGTCCCCGTACAGTGGGACTATATTGCGGCCGACCTAGCACGGAGCTGGGGTCTGCGCACGCTCGCTGGCCAGCTGGGGTGACCACTGGATCCATAGATCCAGCCCGTTGCCCAGATCCTGCTTAGTTGCTTGTAGATCTCACAGAAAAAAAAAAAGTCCGGAGAAAAGCGAACTAGAAAAAACAAAAAAAACTTTTGCCAGGACCAGAGATCCCAGCAAGGAACTAGGTCCTTACTCCTGACTAGGCAGATTAAAACTGACATTCTATAGCAGGGAGAGAGGGTATACCCCCTGGGACTGCCCATAGGCTTAGCCAGAACTTTTTTCTGCCTAGTGTCCTACACCAGACTGCGTCCCTCAATAAACGATAGAGAAAAAACTATTAAAATATATATTTTTGAAAACATTCTCACTTTGCAGCTTTTCTTCACACCTGCCTAAAACTTTTGCACAGTACTATATGTGGTACTGAGCCTCCTGCTGTGTGTCTCAGACCACAGACAAAGAGTTAGGTGGTCCAACAGCCTCCATAGTGACACAGTGAGAGAGTGGGGCCCATTACCCACAGCAAGAAGAAAGGGCCCATTACACAGCGAGAGGGTTTGTTACCATCTGGATTACCAAATGACGCCCCATCCTTTACTGCTGTATTTAGGTTATGTGGTTGTCAATCCCGGTGACGGGAGGAAATCCCTCTAAGCTGTTAAACTACAAGTCCCAGCATGTCCCAGAAATGTTCAGGTCTTCAACAGCTGCCTGCTAAGAAGGACATTATGGGGAGAATATGAGATTTTAGTGATTAGGTGTACATAGACTTTCACATAAAGTTTGGCTGAGAAATTCCCAAAAAGACGTCACCAGAGGGAAGAGCGATTCTTACCAGATCCGTGTCCTGGAAGAGGAGGCGGGCACGGCAGGCTGCCGCTCGGAACGACTTTGGCTTGAAACGTTGGTAGTCCGTGCTCTCTGATGGGCTCTGTGTGTCGCTGTCCGCGGGAGGAGCGGAGGAATGGAAATCCGCTTTATAAATGGGCTACATGGAAAAGACATAAAACGACCATTACTGATAGATGAGGAATCGGCACTACCCGGCACAGGTGAGCGTCATCTTGTAGAAGGACCTTTTTAACCACTTACTGACCGCAATACACATATACACGCTGCGGTCTGCAAGTGGTTTACCGGGGTTATGGCTGAACCTGGATACATGAAGATACATTATATACAATTCAATTACACAAGAATAAAATCTATCATTTCTAAAATGGGACCTCTGACACCTCCAGGAAAGTTACAGTTTTAGAGGTGTGAATTGCGCTCATACTCACAAATCTACGGTCAGCCGGCCGTTTGGTGTTAAGAGAATGGACATTGAGAAAAGGCATCATGACGGCCATCACCTCGCCTGTAATATCCCCCGCGGTAACCGTCCCCAACCAGTCCGAGCCGGACACACTCTGCAAAACAGCATGGAGAATAGACTGTTGGGAGATCGCGGGATGGAAGGTTCAGGTGACGCAATGTGATATTTCCTGCGCTGATACTACATCCTTACTGTTAGAATGGATTCTTCCCAACCCTTGCCTGGCCAATTCAGTCATAGCCTTCCAACCCTCTAAGCTGTGTCAAATTATAGAGTCCTCCATACTATACCTCCGTCCAGCTGATCCAATCAGTACAGTCCACCAACTTATAATGGGTATAAAAAAAAAAAGAAATCCCCCCCCATCCCCCTCGCCCATACTATATTCCAACCTCGGCCTACCCTTCCAAATAGAGTCTCCCATATTACATTCCAACTTCCCACCAACCCATCCAATAAGTAGAGTCTTCTATATTAGATCTCAACTTCTGCCCAGGCCTTCCAATCAGTTGAAACCCACATACTATATCCCAACCTCTGCCTAGGCTATCCTCCAATCAGTAGAGTCCCACGTATTATAACAACCTCTGTCCAGCCTATCCAATTATTGGTTTCCTCCCATACCATATCCTAGCCTCTCCAATCAGTAGAATCCTCCATACTATATCCCAACCTCTGCCCAGCCCATCCAATTAATACAGTCTTCTAAACTATAACCCAACCACTTAAAGCGGAGTTCCACCCGAAATTTATACTTACCTCCATCTTCTCGCTCCCGGTCACCTGAAAAACAAATGGATAATCGCAATTTTTTTTTTTTTTTCACTTACCTTTTAGAGAAAATATACTCACCTTACTTCCTTCTTCCTCCCCTAGGCGGCCACGGCGATTCGTCACTTCCTGGCTTTTGCAATGATTCCTGGGAGCTGAACGTCATAGCTCCCAGGAATCATTGCGCCTGCACCGGCCCCGACGTCAGTTCCGGGGCGCGCGCGTCATTCCCTTCTAAACAGCTTCTGGGCATGCCCAGAAGCTGTGGAGGGATGACGCGCGAGACCCGGAAGTGACGTCGGGGCCGGTGCAGTGCATCGTGGGACCAAAGAAGAAGGAAGAGGACCGAAGAGGACGCGGAAGAGGATCGCGCTGGCTTCAAGCTGCCCACACCTGAGATGGCAGCGCTGGACAAGACAATTTCAAGGTAAGTATTTCTTCTGAAAGGTAAGTGCAACCCGGGACAGATCAGAGGCTAGCCATTGTGGAATGTGCTAGCCCTGACTGTCCCGGGGGTATTTTTATAAAAAAATGTATAACGAGGGTGGAACTCCGCTTTAACCAACCATAGTTTGCAATGAAGGATAACGCATGACACAATAAGATTTTCCTTACCCAGACTGTCCCTCTGCGAGGTGCAGCAAAGTATGGCTTGTATCCCATAAATCCCGCATCCACATAATGGAGGCCGCACAGCCCGAACCTACATTGAGACGGATAGATTAGATTTTAGAAGGTCCATCTGCCCAGCACTTGCCTTCTTGAAAGTGCTCTAACACCCCCCTCCCTGGCATTGTCTGCACTGGACTGAGAAGACCACAGCTCCAGCTCACCTTAGAGAGTCTTCAGCTCAGAAGGGGAAGTCTCTACTATCCCGCTGCAATCTTCAGAATAAGAAATTCCACTAATAGTAGAGGGAACTTCTTTTCATGGCAGTGTTTACCAATGGGGTACTTTGACGTAGTGGTGGGCTTGAGCACGATATGGCCATATGGTGGGACCAAATCCCCATTTTTATGTATGGACTGTCTTCATATTTGATAGTCATTTCTTTTGCATGTGTGCGCTATTCTTTTTTAAAGTGTTTACCACTGGAAACCCCAAAACCAAAATTTTCAAACTTAGGTAGAACTGGAGCAAATGCTGCTCCATTCTCTCCACCATACTGCTCACATGCTCTAAAGCCGGAGACACTGCTTTCGGGGATCTCTACTGGTCAAGGTTCATTGTACCCCCCCCCCTTCTATAGCAGTGATCGTGTGACCCAACGACCATGTTTTTGGGCATGGTTAGATTCCTGTATATTAATCCATAACAGCAAGACTGGTAACATGTTAATGTTAATATTTGAGAAGGGGAGTGCTTAAAAATGTCCAGAACCCATCAGACAGAAATTTTAGGTTAACATGGTTTGCCCCCCCAATATTTAGTCACACTTACGCGGCAAAGCAGTTATCTTGTGCCAGCACCACTCCGCAATATGGCAGCAGCCATGTCACCTCTGTGCTCTGGAAGCGCTTAAAATCATTAAGTGGAGCAGCCAACCTCCGAAGGTCCCAAAACTTCAAATTTCGATCAACACCGGACGTCACAATGAAATTACTAAGAATAAGAAAAGAGAGCACATTGACCAATCACATAACTGTAATAGGCAAGAAACTCCCAGTCTGAGTAGCGATTGGTCCCATGACCTGGATGAGGATGGTGAAATCTCCATATGAGTGGTAAACCATCAAAACATGGTCATCCTATGGACTACACACTTCCTGTAGGTCAGCTGTGACCGCAGATTGTGTACACCATGGAGTACAGACTGTTGGGGGATAGGGAGATGGAAGGTTCAGGTGACACCAAGTGATATTTCCATAGCTATAACTACTGTGATACCCAACATTAACTCTAGAATGTATTCTTCCCAACCCCTTTCCAGTCAATCCAGTCTGAGCCTTACAAACTATGTCCCAACCTGCCCAGATAAATTAAACTACAGAGTTCTCCATAATATACCCAAACCTCTGTCCATATCAGTAGGGTTCTACATACTATAACCCAACCCCTGTACATCCCATCAGTAGAGTCTTCCACACTATACCGAAACCTCTTCCCATTTCATCAGCAGAGTCCTCCAAAACATACCCCAACCTCTGTCTATCCCATCAGTACAGTCCTCCATACCATACCCCAACATCTGCCTATCTCATCAGTAAAGTCCTCCATACTACACCCCAACCTTGTCCCATCCCATTAGTAGGGTTCTACATATTATACCCCAACCTCTGCACATCCCATCAGTAGAGTTCTCCATTCTATACCCCAACCTCTGCAAAACCTGTCGATTAGGTAGAGTCCACCAAACGATGTCAATTAGGTAGAGTCCACCAAACTATGGCACCAAACACTAAACTGATTCTTCCCAACCCCTTTCCAGTCAACCTTCAAAACTATGTTCCAACCTGCCCTATAAGAGTCCTACATAATATAGCACAACCCATATCCAGCCCATCCAATCAGTAGAGTCGTCCATACTATATCCCAGATAGACACTTCCTGTAGGTCAGCTGTGACCATGCTTTGAGAACAGTAGGGTTCCCCCTTTTTTTTGTCATTCTAGTAAATCACAGGTTGGTTGTGACATACATCTTTGATGCAATGAATATGGATATACAGTGGGGGAGGGGGTTTAGGCTGAAGGTGACAATATGGGTCCTTCTTTCAGAGATATACGAGTGACTCATATCCAGTACCTGTCTGCCTTGCACCATTCGATGCAGCGCACAGCGTGGTTGTGGGCTGAGAAGCTGAGGAAGGGGTACTGCTTGATCAAAGAACCTTGGCGCACCTTCTGCAGAATGGATTTTGTATACAGATCCCAGATGGACACCGTGCCTGGAAAGCAAAGACGACAGAGTCAGAGGGGGAGGGAAGGGGATCACGGGCTAAAAGCAATCCTGTACGGAGGTAACCTCAGACTGCCACTGCTGACCTTGTCTGGTTACTTGGCTCCCACAGTGATTTAATGGCTTCAGAACGTTGGGCAAATTATTGCCTGGTCGGTGACTCAAGGTATTGGATTAAGAGGCAGCCAGGTAACTAGCATTTTCAGTAGTGGCAGCCTGAATGTTTCTCTCAGTAAAGGAGTTCTTCTTTTCAACCAATCGTGGTGGCCATTGATCATCAGCCCAGCCAATAACAGGGATTGCTGCCCATCAGTGCAACTTGCCTTAGAGCTAATAAAAGTGCACTGTGTCGGACTGTGATGCAGTGAGACCTGGAATAAACCATGACGAAGAACATATAACTGAACATATAAACTGGGGAGGTCAATGGGAAATGCAGAGAGAACTCACCATCGTAGAATCCAGCTGCCAGGTACTGGTGTGGTTTTGAGTGATGCCAGGCCACTGAGAAACACTGCCCATTGTTTCCAGATTTACATGACTTGATGGAGCCAACATAAAGCCGAACCACAGAGTCCACCTGGGGGAGAAGAACATCAGCTGACCACCTAATATCTCAACACATTCATTACAGAGGGTCTGGTGAGACTTCTTTCCCACCATCTTCATACTGAAGTTCTATTCCATGTCCTGGGTTAAAAAATATTCCTCTGTACGCCCAAAGAGCGTGAAAAAGATGAAAAGACCCATACAAGTTCTCATGTTATGTGTATGTGGAGGTACAAATAGGCTTCAGAGATATCAGTATACTGTACACTGTCTAATAGAGGACATATATAACGCCAATCCAGGATGAGGGAGAACTCTTACAGGATGGAATTACACCAAAAGGCCAGGTCTTTGGACACTGAACCAATTACAAGCTTTTTGAAGATCAAACTTTAAAACCATGGCCATCAATATTGAGTTGACCAATTTGTGGCCAGAACAGCCTCCATTCTTCTGGGATGGGTTCTGAAAATTTGTGCTCGTTTGTGAGGTCAGGTACTCACCATCGGTGTGCCAATTCATTCCAAAGGGTCTGCAGGAGAGTCGAGGCCCTAAGGGTGCTCAGTAGGGTTCGAGGCCCTAAAAGGTGCTCAGTAGGGTCTAGGCCCTAAAAGGTGCTCAGTAGGGTCTAGGCCCTAAAAGGTGCTCAGTAGGGTCGAGGCCCTAAAAGGTGCTCAGTAGGGTCGAGGCCCTAAAAGGTGCTCAGTAGGGTCGAGGCCCTAAAAGGTGCTCAGTAGGGTCGAGGCCCTAAAAGGTGCTCAGTAGGGTCGAGGCCCTAAAAGGTGCTCAGTAGGGTCGAGGCCCTAAAAGGTGCTCAGTAGGGTCGAGGCCCTAAAAAGGTGCTCCGTAGGGTCGAGGCCCTAAAAGGGTGCTCCGTAGGGTCGAGGCCCTAAAAGGGTGCTCCGTAGGGTCGAGGCCCTAAAGGTGTTCAGTAGGGTCGAGGCCCTAAAGGTGTTCAGTAGGGTCGAGGCCCTAAAGGTGTTCAGTAGGGTCGAGGCCCTAAAGGTGTTCAGTAGGGTCGAGGCCCTAAAGGTGTTCAGTAGGGTCGAGGCCCTAAAGGTGTGCAGTAGGGTCGAGGCCCTAAAGGTGTTCAGTAGGGTCGAGGCCCTAAAGGTGTTCAGTAGGGTCGAGGCCCTAAAGGTGTTCAGTAGGGTCGAGGCCCTAAAGGTGTTCAGTAGGGTCGAGGCCCTAAAGGTGTTCAGTAGGGTCGAGGCCCTAAAGGTGTTCAGTAGGGTCGAGGCCCTAAAGGTGTTCAGTAGGGTCGAAGCCCTAAAGGTGTTCAGTAGGGTCGAAGCCCTAAAGGTGCTCAGTAGGGTCGAGGCTCTACAGTTGTTCAGTAGGGTCGAGGCCCTAAAGGCGTTTAGTAGGGTCGAGGCCCTAAAGGCGTTTAGTAGGGTCGAGGCCCTAAGGATGCTCAGTAGGGACGAGGCCAGGGTTCCATACAAGACACTCAAATTCCTACACACCAAACTGGCCAAAACCTGTAAGAAGCGATTGTCTAGAATGTCTGCTGTAGTATTCAAGTACCCTTTACTGGAGACACCTGAATGCCATGTACTAGTTGTGATGGTTCAACATCCACATACTTGGTGTTATTTACCTCTATAGATTTGTAAATAAACTGAAATTGGATGACAGATGAAGGGATAATTCTTTATCATCAAAACATGATCACGCCCCAATATCTGACATGCTCGACCTAAACTAGGCTTCTAACTAGTCTCTTCAGTGGATAATGCCTACTAGCATGAGAGAACTACACTATATTGTGAAAAGTATTGGGACGCCTGCCTTTACACACACACACACATACATTTTAATGGCATCCCAGTTTAGTCCATAGGGTTCAATATTGAGTTGGCCCACCCTTTGCAGCTATATCAGCTTCAACTCTTCTGGGAAGGCTGTCCACAAGGTTTAGGAGTGTGTCTATGGGAATGTTTGACCATTCTTCCAGAAGCGCATTTGTGAGATCAGGCACCGATGTTGGACGAGCAGGCCTGGCTCACAATCTCTGCTCAAATTCATCCTATTGGGTTGAGGTCAGGACAGTCAAGTTCCTCCACCCCAAACTCGCTCATCCATATCTTTATGGACCTTGCTTTGCGCAGTCGTGAGTCATGTTGGAACAGGAAGGGGAAACCCCAAAAAGTTCCCACAAAGTTGGGAGCATAAAATTGTCCCAAATGTCTTAGTATGCTGATGCTAAGCCCAGCCCCTGAAAAACAACCCCAAACCATAGTCCTCCCTCCACCAAATGATTTGGATCAGTACACAAAGCAAGGTCCATAAAGACATGGATGAGCCAGTTTGGGGTGGAGGAACTTGACTGGCCTCCACAGAGTCCTGACCTCAGAACACCTTTGGGATGAATTAGAGTGGAGACTGCGAGCCAGGCCATCAAACATTGCCACGGACACTCCTAAACCTTGTGGACAGCCTTCCCAGAAGAGTTGAAGCTGTTATAACTGCAAAGGGTGGGCCAACTCCATATTGAACCCTACGGACTAAGACTGGGATGCCATTAAAGTTCATGTGTGTGTAAAGGCAGGCGTCCCAATACTTTTGACAATCTAGTGTACATCAGGGGCTGATATGTTACGTATAACGGGTTGTGTAGGCTGGATAACGGGTTGTGTAGGCTGGATAACGGGTTGTGTAGGCTGGATAACGGGTTGTGTAGGCTGGATAACGGGTTGTGTAGGCTGGATAACGGGTTGTGTAGGCTGGATAACGGGTTGTGTAGGCTGGATAACGGGTTGTGTAGGCTGGATAACGGGTTGTGTAGGCTGGATAACGGGTTGTGTAGGCTGGATAACGGGTTGTGTAGGCTGGATAACGGGTTGTGTAGGCTGGATAACGGGTTGTGTAGGCTGGATAACGGGTTGTGTAGGCTGGATAACGGGTTGTGTAGGCTGGATAACGGGTTGTGTAGGCTGGATAACGGGTTGTGTAGGCTGGATAACGGGTTGTGTAGGCTGGATAACGGGTTGTGTAGGCTGGATAACGGGTTGTGTAGGCTGGATAACGGGTTGTGTAGGCTGGATAACGGGTTGTGTAGGCTGGATAACGGGTTGTGTAGGCTGGATAACGGGTTGTGTAGGCTGGATAACGGGTTGTGTAGGCTGGATAACGGGTTGTGTAGGCTGGATAACGGGTTGTGTAGGCTGGATAACGGGTTGTGTAGGCTGGATAACGGGTTGTGTAGGCTGGATAACGGGTTGTGTAGGCTGGATAACGGGTTGTGTAGGCTGGATAACGGGTTGTGTAGGCTGGATAACGGGTTGTGTAGGCTGGATAACGGGTTGTGTAGGCTGGATAACGGGTTGTGTAGGCTGGATAACGGGTTGTGTAGGCTGGATAACGGGTTGTGTAGGCTGGATAACGGGTTGTGTAGGCTGCATAACGGGTTGTGTAGGCTGCATAACGGGTTGTGTAGGCTGCATAACGGGTTGTGTAGGCTGCATAACGGGTTGTGTAGGCTGGATAACGGGTTGTGTAGGCTGGATAACGGGTTGTGTAGGCTGGATAACGGGTTGTGTAGGCTGGATAACGGGTTGTGTAGGCTGGATAACGGGTTGTGTAGGCTGGATAACGGGTTGTGTAGGCTGGATAACGGGTTGTGTAGGCTGGATAACGGGTTGTGTAGGCTGGATAACGGGTTGTGTAGGCTGGATAACGGGTTGTGTAGGCTGGATAACGGGTTGTGTAGGCTGGATAACGGGTTGTGTAGGCTGGATAACGGGTTGTGTAGGCTGGATAACGGGTTGTGTAGGCTGGATAACGGGTTGTGTAGGCTGGATAACGGGTTGTGTAGGCTGGATAACGGGTTGTGTAGGCTGGATAACGGGTTGTGTAGGCTGGATAACGGGTTGTGTAGGCTGGATAACGGGTTGTGTAGGCTGGATAACGGGTTGTGTAGGCTGGATAACGGGTTGTGTAGGCTGGATAACGGGTTGTGTAGGCTGGATAACGGGTTGTGTAGGCTGGATAACGGGTTGTGTAGGCTGGATAACGGGTTGTGTAGGCTGGATAACGGGTTGTGTAGGCTGGATAACGGGTTGTGTAGGCTGGATAACGGGTTGTGTAGGCTGGATAACGGGTTGTGTAGGCTGGATAACGGGTTGTGTAGGCTGGATAACGGGTTGTGTAGGCTGGATAACGGGTTGTGTAGGCTGGATAACGGGTTGTGTAGGCTGGATAACGGGTTGTGTAGGCTGGATAACGGGTTGTGTAGGCTGGATAACGGGTTGTGTAGGCTGGATAACGGGTTGTGTAGGCTGGATAACGGGTTGTGTAGGCTGGATAACGGGTTGTGTAGGCTGGATAACGGGTTGTGTAGGCTGGATAACGGGTTGTGTAGGCTGGATAACGGGTTGTGTAGGCTGGATAACGGGTTGTGTAGGCTGGATAACGGGTTGTGTAGGCTGGATAACGGGTTGTGTAGGCTGGATAACGGGTTGTGTAGGCTGGATAACGGGTTGTGTAGGCTGGATAACGGGTTGTGTAGGCTGGATAACGGGTTGTGTAGGCTGGATAACGGGTTGTGTAGGCTGGATAACGGGTTGTGTAGGCTGGATAACGGGTTGTGTAGGCTGGATAACGGGTTGTGTAGGCTGGATAACGGGTTGTGTAGGCTGGATAACGGGTTGTGTAGGCTGGATAACGGGTTGTGTAGGCTGGATAACGGGTTGTGTAGGTTAAATAACGGGTTGTGTAGGTGGGATAACGGGTTGTGTAGGTGGGATAACGGGTTGTGTAGGTGGGATAACGGGTTGTGTAGGCGGGATAACGGGTTGTGTAGGCTGAATAACGGGTTGTGTAGGTTGGATAACGGGTTGTGTAGGTTGGATAACGGGTTGTGTAGGTTGGATAACAGGTTGTGTAGGCTGGATAAAAGGAGTTATTTCTGAGCTGCTGTTGAACACTCATTGACTTGTATAGGGAGAAAAGCAGTCCTGAGACATATTCCCATACATGTAAATTGATTATGTACAAGGAACCAGCAATGGCGGATCTTTCAACAAACCCACATACTGGTCATAACATTGGCTACCATATGAGAGATTTGCTATACAGTGACGAGTGGGGTGTACACAGGAGTCTTGTCATCTTATGGTGTCCAGGTACAAATGGCTCCTGTGTCGGGAGGGCTATTGAGAAGTCACATTGCAGACAATCCATGTATCTAATCTACTTTTTCCGGCATCTCGGGCGAGCTGTCTGCAGGACGTTCTGGAACACCATCCATCTCCATAAAGATGATCTGCTACGTTCTGCCTGAGTGACTTTAATTAAAAAGGACGAAGTGACAGCTAAGTGAATATTGACCTAGAGACAGGAGGATTTATTACACGTAGCAGAGAGACACTGACCAAACCATCAGTGGCATGTACTATCAACAGAACAGCGTACGGCAGTTCAGGATATACAGTATCTCACAAAAGTGAGTACACCCCTCACATTTTTGTAAATATTTTATTATATCTTTTCATGTGACAACACTGAAGAAATGACACTTTGCTACAATGTAAAGTAGTGAGTGTACAGCTTGTATAACAGTGTAAATTTGCTGTCCCCTCAAAATAACTAAACACACAGCCAATAATGTCTAAACCGCTGGCAACAAAAGTGAGTACACCCCTATGTGGAAATCTCCATATTGGGCCCAAAGTGTCAATATTTTGTGTGACCACCATTATTTTCCAGCACTGCCTTAACCCTCTTGGGCATGGAGTTCACCAGAGCTTCACAGGTGGGCACTGGAGTCCTCTTCCACTCCTCCATGACGACATCACGGAGCTGGTGGATGTTAGAGACCTTGCGCTCCTCCACCTTCTGTTTGAAGATGCCCCACAGATGCTCAATAGGGTTTAGGTCTGGAGACATGCTTGGCCAGTCCATCACCTTTACCCTCAGCTTCTTTAGCAAGGCAGTGGTCATATTGGAGGTGTTTGAGGTCATTATGTTGGAATATTGCCCTGCAGCCCAGTCTCCAAAGGGAAAGGATCATGCTCTGCTTCAGTATGTCACAGCACATGTTGGCATTCATGGCTTCCTCAATGAACTGTAGTTCCCCAGTGCCGGCAGCACTCATGCAGTTCCAGACCATGACACTCCCACTGCCATGCTTGACTGTAGGCAAGACACACTTGTCTTTGTACTCCTCACCTGGTTGTTAGGTCTGGAGACATGCTTGGACAGTTCATCACCTTTACCCTCTGCTTCTTTAGCAAGGCAGTGGTGATATTGGAGGGGTGTTTAGGGTCATTATGTTGGAATACTGTCTTGCAGCCCAGTCTCCTTGTCTTTGTACTCCTCGCCTGGTTGCCGCCACACACGCTTGACACCATCTGAACCAAATCAGTTTATCTTGGTCTCATCAGACCACAGGACATGGTTCCAGTAATCCATGTCTTTAGTCTGCTTGTCTTCAGCAAACTGTTTGCGGGTTTTCTTGTGCATCATCTTTAGAAGAGGCTTCCTTCTGGGATGACAGCCATGCAGACCAATTTGATGCAGTGTGCTGCGTATGGTCTGAGCACTGACAGGCTGACCCCCCACCCCTTCAACCTCGGCAGCAATGCTGCCAGCACTCATACATCTATTTCCCAAAGACAACCTCTGGATATGACGCTGAGCTCATGCACTCAACTTCTTTGGTGGACCATGGCGAGGCCTGTTCCGAGTGGAACCTGTCCTGGTAAATTGCTGTATGGTCTTGGCCACCGTGCTGCAGCTCAGTTTCAGGGTCTTGGCAATCTTCTTATAGCCTAGACCATCGTTATGTAGAGCAACAATTCTTTTTTTCAGATCCTCAGAGAGTTCTTTGCCATGAGGTGCCATGTTGAACTTCCAGTGACCAGTATTAGAGAGTGAGAGCGATAACACCAAATTTAACCCCCCTGCTCCCCATTCACACACGAGACCTTGTAACACTAATGAGTCACATGACATCGGGAAGGGAAAATGGCTAATTAGGCCCAATGGGCAACAAAAGTGTACTCACTTTTGTTGCCAGCGGTTTAAACATTAATGGCTGTGTTGAGTTATTTTGAGGGGACAGCAAATTTACACTGTTATACAAGCTGTACACTCACTACTTTACATTGTAGCAAAGTGTCATTTCTTCAGTGTTGTCACATGAAAAGGTAGAATAAAATATTTACAAAAATGTGAGGGGTGTACTCACTTTTGTGAAATACTGTACACACCCTGTGGACAGGGGAGGAGTGGCAGGGTTTATCCCGGGATATACACACCCTATGGACAGGGGAGGAGCGGCAGGGTTTATCCCAGGATATACACACCCTGTGGACAGGGGAGGAGCGGCAGGGTTTATCCCAGGATATACACACCCTGTGGACAGGGGAGGAGCGGCAGGGTTTATCCCAGGATATACACACCCTATGGACAGGGGAGGAGTGGCAGGGTTTATCCTGGGATATACACACCCTGTGGACAGGGGAGGAGCGGCAGGGTTTATCCTGGGATATACACACCCTGTGGACAGGGGAGGAGCGGAAGGGTTTATCCCGGGATATACACACCCTGTGGACAGGGGAGGAGCGGCAGGGTTTATCCTGGGATATACACACCCTGTGGACAGGGGAGGAGCGTCAGGGTTTATGCCGGGATATACACACCCTGTGGACAGGGAAGAAGCGGCAGGGTTTATTCTGAGATATACACACCCTATGGACAGGGGAGGAGCGGCAGGGTTTATGCCGGGATATACACACAATATGTGGGCAAGAGAGAAGCGGCAGGGTTTATTGATCTTACCTTACAGATTGTCAGCTCCGAGGCATCTGTAGGAAAACAGAAAAGCCGGTTACAATTGGTTCGGTGAGATAAATACCATACATTGCTTTATAAATAATAAAATCATATAAATCAGGACACACCTACAGAATACAGGTCTTACATTATTTATGACTCACACAGAAGAAAATACTGTAAAACCCTCCTAAAAATATGAATCAACTCTTACGATAATTTGTAAAAGCTACGAGTTCACAGTTACATAAATCTTATTAATAACTATCAATAAGAATGTCAATTTACAGCGCTAAGAACAGGTGACAAAAGCATTCTGCGCCTGTCAGCGGGCTGCAGTGCCGTACAATAAATGTAATGCTGGGCTCTCTGTGGGCTGCAGTGCCGTACAATAAATGTAATGCTGGGCTCTCTGTGGGCTGCAGTGCCGTACAATAAATGTAATGCTGGGCTCTCTGTGGGCTGCAGTGCCGTACAATAAATGTAATGCTGGGCTCTCTGTGGGCTGCAGTGCCATACAATAAATGTAATGCTGGGCTCTCTCTGTGGGCTGCAGTGCCATACAATAAATGTAATGCTGGGCTCTCTCTGTGGGCTGCAGTGCCATACAATAAATGTAATGCTGGGCTCTCTCTGTGGGCTGCAGTGCCATACAATAAATGTAATGCTGGGCTCTCTGTGGGCTGCAGTGCCATACAATAAATGTAATGCTGGGCTCTCTGTGGGCTGCAGTGCCATACAATAAATGTAATGCTGGGCTCTCTGTGGGCTGCAGTGCCATACAATAAATGTAATGCTGGGCTCTCTCTGTGGGTTGCAGTGCCATACAATAAATGTAATGCTGGGCTCTCTGTGGGCTGCAGTGCCATACAATAAATGTAATGCTGGGCTCTCTGTGGGCTGCAGTGCCATACAATAAATGTAATGCTGGGCTCTCTGTGGGCTGCAGTGCCATACAATAAATGTAATGCTGGGCTCTCTCTGTGGGTTGCAGTGCCATACAATAAATGTAATGCTGGGCTCTCTGTGGGCTGCAGTGCCATACAATAAATGTAATGCTGGGCTCTCTGTGGGCTGCAGTGCCATACAATAAATGTAATGCTGGGCTCTCTGTGGGCTGCAGTACCATACAATAAATGTAATGTTGGGCTCTCTCTGTGGGCTGCAGTGCCATACAATAAATGTAATGCTGGGCTCTCTGTGGGCTGCAGTTCCATACAATAAATGTAATGCTGGGCTCTCTCTGGGCTGCAGTTCCATACAATAAATGTAATGCTGGGCTCTCTCTGTGGGTTGCAGTGCCATACAATAAATGCAATGCTGGGCTCTCTGTGGGTTGCAGTGCCATACAATAAATGTAATGCTGGGCTCTCTGTGGGCTGCAGTGCCATACAATAAATGTAATGCTGGGCTCTCTGTGGGCTGCAGTGCCATACAATAAATGTAATGCTGGGCTCTCGGTGGGCTGCAGTGCCGTACAATAAATGTAATGCTGGGCTCTCTGTGGGCTGCAGTGCCGTACAATAAATGTAATGCTGGGCTCTCTCTGTGGGCTGCAGTGCCGTACAATAAATGTAATGCTGGGCTCTCTGTGGGCTGCAGTGCCATACAATAAATGTAATGCTGGGCTCTCTGTGGGCTGCAGTGCCATACAATAAATGTAATGCTGGGCTCTCTGTGGGCTGCAGTGCCATACAATAAATGTAATGCTGGGCTCTCTCTGTGGGTTGCAGTGCCATACAATAAATGTAATGCTGGGCTCTCTGTGGGCTGCAGTGCCATACAATAAATGTAATGCTGGGCTCTCTGTGGGCTGCAGTGCCATACAATAAATGTAATGCAGGGCTCTCTCTGGGCTGCAGTGCCATACAATAAATGTAATTCTGGGCTGTCTCTGGGCTGCAGTGCCGTACAATAAATGTAATGCTGGGCTCTCTGTGGGTTGCAGTGCCATACAATAAATGTAATGCTGGGCTCTCTCTGTGAGATGCAGTGCCATACAATAAATGTAATGCTGGGCTCTCTGTGGGCTGCAGTGCCATACAATAAATGTAATGCTGGGCTCTCTGTGGGTTGCAGTGCCATACAATAAATGCAATGCTGGGCTCTCTGTGGGTTGCAGTGCCATACAATAAATGCAATGCTGGGCTCTCTGTGGGTTGCAGTGCCATACAATAAATGTAATGTTGGGCTCTCTCTGTGGGTTGCAGTGCCATACAATAAATGTAATGCTGGGCTCTCTCTGGGCTGCAGTGCCGTACAATAAATGTAATTCTGGGCTCTCTGTGGGCTGCAGTGCCGTACAATAAATGTAATGCTGGACTCTCTGTGGGCTGCAGTGCCATACAATAAATGTAATGCTGGGCTCTCTCTGGGCTGCAGTGCCATACAATAAATGTAATGCTGGGCTCTCTGTGGGCTGCAGTGCCATACAATAAATGTAATGCTGGGCTCTCTGTGGGCTGCAGTGCCATACAATAAATGTAATGCTGGGCTCTCTCTGTGGGTTGCAGTGCCATACAATAAATGTAATGCTGGGCTCTCTCTGTGGGCTGCAGTGCCATACAATAAATGTAATGCTGGGCTCTCTGTGGGCTGCAGTGCCATACAATAAATGTAATGCTGGGCTCTCTCTGTGGGCTGCAGTGCCATACAATAAATGTAATGCTGGGCTCTCTGTGGGCTGCAGTGCCATACAATAAATGTAATGCTGGGCTCTCTCTGTGGGCTGCAGTGCCATACAATAAATGTAATGCTGGGCTCTCTCTGTGGGCTGCAGTGCCATACAATAAATGTAATGTTGGGCTCTCTGTGGGCTGCAGTGCCATACAATAAATGTAATGCTGGGCTCTCTCTGTGGGCTGCAGTGCCATACAATAAATGTAATGCTGGGCTCTCTCTGTGGGCTGCAGTGCCATACAATAAATGTAATGCTGGGCTCTCTGTGGGCTGCAGTGCCATACAATAAATGTAATGCTGGGCTCTCTCTGTGGGCTGCAGTGCCATACAATAAATGTAATGCTGGGCTCTCTGTGGGCTGCAGTGCCATACAATAAATGTAATGCTGGGCTCTCTGTGGGCTGCAGTGCCATACAATAAATGTAATGCTGGGCTCTCGGTGGGCTGCAGTGCCGTACAATAAATGTAATGCTGGGCTCTCTGTGGGCTGCAGTGCCGTACAATAAATGTAATGCTGGGCTCTCTGTGGGCTGCAGTGCCATACAATAAATGTAATGCTGGGCTCTCTCTGGGCTGCAGTGCCATACAATAAATGTAATGCTAGGCTCTCTCTGTGGGCTGCAGTGCCATACAATAAATGTAATGCTGGGCTCTCTGTGGGCTGCAGTGCCATACAATAAATGTAATGCTGGGCTCTCTGTGGGCTGCAGTGCCATACAATAAATGTAATGCTGGGCTCTCTGTGGGCTGCAGTGCCATACAATAAATGTAATGTTGGGCTCTCTGTGGGCTGCAGTGCCATACAATAAATGTAATGCTGGGCTCTCTGTGGGCTGCAGTGCCATACAATAAATGTAATGCTGGGCTCTCTGTGGGCTGCAGTGCCATACAATAAATGTAATGCTGGGCTCTCTGTGGGCTGCAGTGCCATACAATAAATGTAATGCTGGGCTCTCTCTGGGCTGCAGTGCCATACAATAAATGTAATGCTGGGCTCTCTGTGGGCTGCAGTGCCATACAATAAATGTAATGCTGGGCTCTCTGTGGGCTGCAGTGCCATACAATAAATGTAATGCTGGGCTCTCTGTGGGCTGCAGTGCCATACAATAAATGTAATGCTGGGCTCTCTGTGGGCTGCAGTGCCATACAATAAATGTAATGCTGGGCTCTCTGTGGGCTGCAGTGCCGTACAATAAATGTAAAGCCTCTCTGGGCTGTACTATTGTATGATAAACCTTAATTTTCAGGCCTGTGCCCTCATCTTACCACATCTGCTGTATAAATTTGTGCCATGTCAGATCGAAACACTGCTCCGCCCAACCAGGAGAATGGCTGAGTGGAATCCAAGGTTGGTTTCAGAACCTGCCATCAAATCCCTGCAATCCCCAGCTGTACAAACATTATTTTATTTCCTCCTAGTAAAACAAATCCTCAACCAACCAAAATCTTCTGTGCCTTCATCAAGTTGAGCACGAGTATTTGCAATGGTGAGCAGATCAAAAACACATATCTGATCACAACCAGAGATGACCTTGAAGAAAATAGCGTATCAAAGCAAATGAGTAGACTCGGAGCTATAACAGCTGAAGTTCTACCCAGATTAACAGTCAGTAGATCCAGCGGTAATGCAGCTGAAGTTATATCCAGATCATGTTTGAGTAAATGATGGCTTTGGTCAGGTAGGTCGTTCATTGCATTCAAAGACAACGGAGGACGGGAGGTTGTAAACCCAAACTCCACTTTCACTGGAAAAGCCAAGATTTTACAAAAAATCTTCAGCTGCTGATATGGATTCTCTGGATTCATTGATCTGCAGCTTTCTTAGGCGGTTTATTGAATCATCGAAAGTTTTGTGTGAATGTTTTGCAGTAAGGTTTATTCAAACTAAAATATGGAATACTTCTACAGAGTAATATTGCTTGTTAATAGTGCCCACTAGGAGTTTAAATGCGTCAAAAAAAATCCATCCTGTCATCGGTAATAAATGGGCCTCTAGGTAGCACCCAGACGGTAGCAGATCTCTGGAGCTTCTCAGTCTGTCCCATTGTGCTCCCTCCCATCTATAAATACAGGACGTGATGTACAGATACGGCTCCTTCCAATGTGTGTGCGGAGAGATAAGAGGCAGCAGAGCACCGTAATGATTGTGGTGTCACCGGATGATAAATGGCCGACTCTACAGAAGGTGAAGAGACTCGGCCATACAATAGATGTCAGTCCATAGACGTCCCCTATGCGTGACCCCTCCATGACACAGGCCAGCCCCTGAAGTAACGCCATGTACAGTTTAAGAAGAAATCAGACGATGGTCAAAACAAGGAGGTCAACAATACCCCAGACCAGAGCAGTGGCCACGGTGGGGGGAGTTTTTAGACCACCACAAAATGAAAAAAAGTGGAAAGTTACATGTCATCTAATAATGAAATTAACGACCAAAGGGCCCCATGACCAGCCTGGAAGAGGGCAGAGGGCCCCGGACCAGCCTGGAAAAGGGCAGAGGGCCCGGACCCGCCTGGAAAAGGGCAGAGGGCCCCGGACCCGCCTGGAAAAGGGCAGAGGGCCCCGGACCCGCCTGGAAAAGGGCAGAGGGCCCCAGACCCGCCTGAAAAAGGGCAGAGGGCCCCGGACCCGCCTGAAAAAGGGCAGAGGGCCCCGGACCCGCCTGAAAAAGGGCAGAGGGCCCCATGACCAGCCTGGAAGAGGGCAGAGGGCCCCGGACCAGCCTGGAAGAGGGCAGAGGGCCCCGGACCAGCCTGGAAGAGGGCAGAGGGCCCCGGACCAGCCTGGAAGAGGGCAGAGGGCCTCGGACCAACCTGGAAGAGGGCAGAGGGCCCCAGACCAGCCTGGAAGAGGGCAGAGGGCCCCAGACCAGCCTGGAAGAGGGCAGAGTGCCCCATGACCAGCCTGGAAGAGGGCAGAGGGCCCCATGACCAGCCTGGAAGAGGGCAGAGGGCCCCATGACCAGCCTGGAAGAGGGCAGAGGGCCCCATGACCAGCCTGGAAGAGGGCAGAGGGCCCCATGACCAGCCTGGAAAAGGGCAGAGGGCCCCGGACCCGACTGGAAAAGGGCAGAGGGCCCCGGACGCGACTGGAAAAGGGCAGAGGGCCCCGGACGCGACTGGAAAAGGGCAGAGGGCCCCGGACCCGACTGGAAAAGGGCAGAGGGCCCCGGACCCGACTGGAAAAGGGCAGAGGGCTCCGGACCAGCCTGGAAAAGGGCAGAGGGCCCCAGACCAGCCTGGAAAAGGGCAGAGGGCCCCGGACCAGCCTGGAAAAGGGCAGAGGGCCCCGGACCAGCCTGGAAAAGGGCAGAGGGCCCCGGACCAGCCTGGAAAAGGGCAGAGGGCCCCGGACCAGCCTGGAAAAGGGCAGAGGGCCCCGGACCAGCCTGGAAAAGGGCAGAGGGCCCCGGACCAGCCTGGAAAAGGGCAGAGGGCCCTGGACCAGCCTGGAAAAGGGCAGAGGGCCCCGGACCCGCCTGGAAAAGGGCAGAGGGCCCCGGACCCGACTGGAAAAGGGCAGAGGGCCCCGGACCCGCCTGGAAAAGGGCAGAGGGCCCCGGACCCGCCTGGAAAAGGGCAGAGGGCCCCGGACCCGCCTGGAAAAGGGCAGAGGGCCCCGGACCAGCCTGAAAAAGGGCAGAGGGCCCCGGACCAGCCTGAAAAAGGGCAGAGGGCCCCGGACCAGCCTGAAAAAGGGCAGAGGGCCCTGGACCAGCCTGAAAAAGGGCAGAGGGCCCTGGACCAGCCTGAAAAAGGGCAGAGGGCCCTGGACCAGCCTGAAAAAGGGCAGAGGGCCCTGGACCAGCCTGGAAAGGAGCAGAGGGCCCTGGACCAGCCTGGAAAGGAGCAGAGAGCCTTGGACCAGCCTAAAAAAAGCAGAAGGCTCAGTTAGGAAAGGACAGTAAGGAGCAGAAGTGTCAGCTCAGACACATACAGAAGCCCTCAGAGACGGGTTCAGAGGGTGCATCATGGATAGCAGAGGACAGGAAAGAGTACAGGCAGGTTTTCCAGTGTTTTCCTGTAATTCAGGGGTATCTGCAGTGCACAACAAATGCCAATTAGCAGATTCCCTTTTACTTCAATGGTGCCATGCGATGACCAGTCTAAGGCTGAGGGTCTGCCTGTGTTTTTGTGGGCACAGCAGGTACTAATGAGATGCTTTTGCACTGCAGGAAGCGCAGGTTACACTTGGCCTTTGCTGCATCTACACAATCCCTAATCCTGACACAAGCCGATGCGGAGAAGTCCTGGCTTGGTGAGGTAGAGGAATGAGACAATAGTGTGAGGTCCCATGAGGATGAAGGGAAGTCCCAGCTGTGGAGTGCCTCAGGCAGATAATCGTGGACAAGTGGATCTTTAATGACCATTAATTTCTGCTCGAATAACTTCCCCCCAGAAACCAGACTACCCAAGCAGAGTCCATCAATCATTGCCGAGACAGTAGAAGGAAGACGGCCAACCACCCAACCTCACACAGCGTCTACAACGCTACCAGAGACCCAACTCCCCATACAGAACCCATCACTCATGGTGAGCTCAGCAGGACAGATACTTCTATTTACTACACCGAAGAGACCGACGGTGCACACCATGCTGAGACTGGTCATCTGAACTCTACAAATGGTCATCATATGACAAGACAAGAGGTGGGGCAAGGGCACCTGCTAGGGGCATCGCAGTGCAAAGGTGTATCTTGTGCCCAGATATACTATATTATGTTAACCCATTCACTGATCGCACATCCTATAAATCCTGGAACGTGACAGGGGAAACACAGCAGCAGATGTGACAATGGGAGAGATGGAGGCGTTCATCCAGTACATGGAGAGACGGAGGCTCTCATCCATGTAATCAGCATCTGGATAGTCTGTAATGGTGATCAGACCGCACAATAGAGGGCTGGTAAAACACGTTTCCTGAGAATTACCCTGGAGGAGGGGGGTCTCCCACCCGCTCTGCTGAGCCCAGCGGGGAGGAACAAACAATAAAAGAACCCCCAGCTCAATGTCCTGCAATGTACAGACCAATCATCACCCAGAATCCTCTGCTGTGACTGCAGACAAAGGCTGCCAGTATGTAACAGACACACACTGTGCAATCTCTGAACCTAGATCCAATTCCTGCATCGTTATCGGAGGATGTAAAGCCAACTCTGTTCATTTGCCTGTATGTGTGGGTACCAGGAGTCAGCCACCAATCGAGCATGGTCTGCACTGGCACATCCCTCTTATTGGATACTATGTGCCCCCACAGGAGCGAAGAACAACATTTATACTGTGATGCATAAATCAATTTCTGTTCATCCGGTGTTAGAAGTGTCATGTGGAAGTCCTCTTTTACAAATCTCCATATTGTATGCCAGCTAGACCAGTGATAGAATGCATTTAGGTGGTGGTGCCACCCTCTTTAGACAGCACAGTTTGAAGATGCAAGGGCGCCCTCTAGGGGTAGCATAGTATAAAGTTCAGTAAAAGGTGAGGGTAAGGGCTGCACAGTGCAAAGTAAGGCAAGAGGTAGTGCAAGGGCACCCTCTAGGGGCAGCAAACGACAAAGTAAAGGGACAGGAGGGATAGGGGCTCCATCTAGGGGCAGTACAGTATGAAGATGTACAGTGCCTTGCGAAAGTATTCGGCCCCCTTGAACTTTGCGACCTTTTGCCACATTTCAGGCTTCAAACACAAAGATATAAAACTGTAATTTTTGCGAAGAATCAACAAGTGGGACACAATCATGAAGTGGAACGAAATTTATTGGATATTTCAAACTTTGTTAACAAAATAAAAAACTGAAAAATTGGGCGTGCAAAATTATTCAGCCCCTTTACTTTCAGTGCAGCAAACTCTCTCCAGAAGTTCAGTGAGGATCTCTGAATGATCCAATGTTGACCTAAATGACTAATGATGATAAATAGAATCCACCTGTGTGTAATCAAGTCTCCGTATAAATGCACCTGCACTGTGATAGTCTCAGAGGTCCGTTTAAAGCACAGAGAGCATCATGAAGAACAAGGAACACACCAGGCAGGTCCGAGATACTGTTGTGGAGAAGTTTAAAGCCGGATTTGGATACAAAAAGATTTCCCAAGCTTTAAACATCCCAAGGAGCACTGTGCAAGCGATAATATTGAAATGGAAGGAGTATCAGACCACTGCAAATCTACGAAGACCTGGCCGTCCCTCTAAACTTTCAGCTCATACAAGGAGAAGACTGATCAGAGATGCAGCCAAGAGGCCCATGATCACTCTGGATGAACTGCAGAGATCTACAGCTGAGGTGGAAGACTCTGTCCATAGGACAACAATCAGTCGAATACTGCACAAATCTGGCCTTTATGGAAGAGTGGCAAGAAGAAAGCCATTTCTTAAAGATATCCATAAAAAGTGTTGCTTAAAGTTTGCCACAAGCCACCTGGGAGACACCACACATGTGGAAGAAGGTGCTCTGGTCAGATGAAACCAAAATCAAACTTTTTGGCATCAATGCAAAACGTTATGTTTGGTGTAAAAGCAACACAGCTCATCACCCTGAACACACCATCCCCACTGTCAAACATGGTGGTGGCAGCATCATGGTTTGAGCCTGCTTTTCTTCAGCAGGGACAGGGAAGATGGTTAAAATTGATGGGAAGATGGATGGAGCCAAATACAGGACCATTCTGGAAGAAAACCTGATGGAGTCTGCAAAAGACCTGAGACTGGGACGGAGATTTGTCTTCCAACAAGACAATGATCCAAAACATAAAGAAAAATCTACAATGGAATGGTCACAAATAAACATATCCAGGTGTTAGAATGGCCAAGTCAAAGTCCAGACCTGAATCCAATCGAGAATCTGTGGAAAGAACTGAAAACTGCTGTTCACAAACGCTCTCCATTCAACCTCACTGAGCTCGAGCTGTTTTGCAAGGAGGAATGGGCAAAAATTTCAGTCTCTCGATGTGCAAAACTGATAGAGACATACCCCAAGCGACTTACAGCTGTAATCGCAGCAAAAGGTGGCGCTATAAAGTATTAACTTAAGGGGGCTGAATAATTTTGTACACCCAATTTTTCAGTTTTTTATATGTTAAAAAAGTTTGAAATATCCAAAAATATTTTGTTCCACTTCATGATTGTGTCCCACTTGTTGATTCTTCACAAAAAATTACAGTTTTACATCTTTATGTTTGAAGCCTGAAATGTGGCAAAAGGTCGAAAAGTTCAAGGGGGCCGAATACTTTCGCAAGGCACTGTAAGGGCACCCTCTAGGGCAACACAGGACAAAGTTAGGAGAGGTGGGGTAAGAGCGCCCTCTAGGAGCAGAACAGTATAAAGTAAGGTGTAAGGTCACCCTCTAGGGGCAATACAGAATAAAGTAAAGAAAGGTGGGGTAAGGGCGTCCTCCAGGGGAAGCACAGTATAAAGTAAGGCGACAGGTGGGGTAGGGGCTCCCTATAGGGGCAGTACAGTATGAAGATGTAAGGGCATGCTCTAGGGGCAGCACAGGACAAAGTTAGGAGAGAGGTGAGGTATGGTCACCCTCTAGGTGCAGCACAGTATAAAGTGAGGTGAGAGGTGGGGAAAGGGCGCCCTCTAGGGGCACAACAATATGACGCAAGGTGTAAAGGGTTTTAGGGGCATTACGGTAAAAAGTAAGGCAAGAGGTGGTGTAAGGGCGCCCTCTAGGGGCAGCACAGTATGAAGGTGAGAGGTGGGGGAAAGGGCGCCCTCTAGGGGTAGAACAGTATGAACTAAGGTGTAAGGGCACCCTCTAGGGGCAATACAGTACAAAGTAAGGCAAGAGGTGGTGTAAGAGTACCACCTCTAGGGGGAGCACAGTAAAGGGTAAGGTGAGAGGTGGGTAAAGGGCGCCCTCTATTTCTCTCTCCCATCTGATCAATATTTAAAAATAATGTTACTTTGTATTTCTCTATCTCCCGTCTGATCAATGTTTATAAACAATGTTACTTTGTATCTCTCTATCTCCTGTCTGATCAATGTTTATAAACAATGTTACTTTGTATCTCTCTATCTCCCGTCTGATCAATGTTTATAAACAATGTTACTTTGTATCTCTCTATCTCCTGTCTGATCAATGTTTATAAACAATGTTACTTTGTATCTCTCTATCTCCCTTCTGATCAATGTTTATAAACAATGTTACTTTGTATCTCTCTATCTCCCGTCTGATCAATGTTTATAAACAATGTTACTTTGTATCTCTCTATCTCCTGTCTGATCAATGTTTATAAACAATGTTACTTTGTATCTCTCTATCTCCCTTCTGATCAATGTTTATAAACAATGTTACTTTGTATCTCTCTATCTCCTGTCTGATCAATGTTTATAAACAATGTTACTTTGTATCTCTCCATCTCCGGTCTGATCAATGTTTATAAACAATGTTACTTTGTATCTCTCTATCTCCCGTCTGATCAATGTTTATAAACAATGTTACTTTGTATCTCTCTATCTCTGGTCTGATCAATGTTTATAAACAATGTTACTTTGTATCTCTCTATCTCCCATCTGATCAATGTTTATAAACCATGTTACTTTGTATCTCTCCATCTCCTGTCTGATCAATGTTTATAAACAATGTTACTTTGTATCTCTCTATCTCCCGTCTGATCAATGTTTATAAACAATGTTACTTTGTATCTCTCTATCTCCTGTCTGATCAATGTTTATAAACAATGTTACTTTGTATCTCTCCATCTCCTGTCTGATCAATGTTTATAAACAATGTTACTTTGTATCTCTATCTCCCATCTGATCAATGTTTATAAACAATGTTACTTTGTATCTATCTCCTGTTTGATCAATGTTTATAAACACTGTTAGACAGAGCTTTTTAGAGATCAGATGTTTTAGCTGCTAGTAATATGATAATAATAAGGTACGATATTACAGACACTCTCAGTAGTTGACAGATGCTCATAGTTTACCTGGGCCGGCTTGCAGACCAGTACTAACACCTAGTCCTAGATGCAAACCAATCTCTGCAGGCTTGTGGTGTACATAAAAGTTAATTGGCTTGCAAGCCATCAAAAGAATCCCCCCCAAGACACAACTGCAAGATCAATTGGGGAGGGAGGGGGGGGGGGGGGAATAGGCCTTTACATGCAAGAGAAAAATGTCCAAAAAGACAACGGAGAGAAGAGAAACTTCATCGTGGTCAAATAGATGCAATGTTCAGTGTTTTATCGGGGCCTCACACGGTCTGGGTATCACCCCTAAAATTCCTTAGATCAGAGATGAATTTAATCCCTCACAAGAACCACAATCTTCCTTCTGATAGTACAAACTGTGAGCTGTATGTAGATACAGAATGAAGGAAGGACTTGGTTGAGATGAAGATGTGCCACCACCACCAATGGAGATGTGCCACCCACCACAGGGTGCCAGCCAGCCACCCACCATAGGGTACCAGCCAGCCACCCACCACAGGGTACCTGCCAGCCAGCCACCCACCACAGGGTGCCAGCCAGCCACCCACCACAGGGTGCCAGCCAGCCACCCACCACAGGGTGCCAACCAGCCACCCACCAACCACAGGGTGCCAGCCAGCCACCCACCAACCACAGGGTGCCAGCCAGCCACCCACCAACCACAGGGTGCCAGCCAGCCACCCACCAACCACAGGGTGCCAGCCAGCCACCCACCAACCACAGGGTGCCAGCCAGCCACCCACTAAAGAATGCCAGTCAGCCACCCAACACAGGGTGCCAGCCAGACAGTTTTTTTCAAGCCTATATTGAATTTCATTAGTGTCTTTCAAATTTCAATGGAGATGGATGCAGATAGAAAAAATAAAAAAGTGTGGTCTGGGACTATTTCTCATCTCCATCTCCAGGAAAATCAGCAGCACTGTGCAACACATGCAAAAAAACAATGCAAGCATGGGATCAATAACTACAAAAAACAAAAATACGTCTAATCTTTGGGCCCATCTAAGAGTTCATTATGTTGAATTGTATAATGCAGCTCAGAAAAAACAAAATGAATCACAAGGTGAAACATCACTATCCCAGGCAACAATAACAGATATGTTTCAGAAAAAAAACAGGTGGCTAAAATCTGATGGAAGATCCCAACTGCTGGACAGAGTAATGACAGAGATGATGGTCACCGATAACCAGCCATTTACAATGGTGTCTGACTCTGGATTTAGGCGGTTGATGTCCATAGTTGAGCCAAGGTACACACTGAAGAGTGACAAATTTTATCGAACTGAAATGCTGGGAAAGATTCACCAAAAGGTAGTTGACAAAGTAAAGACTATGCTGCAACCAGAGAATGCTGGCAACTCACTCTCATTCACGACGGACTGCTGGTCAGGACAAACCGAATCACTAATGAGTCTTACATGCCACTTCATTGACAGCGGATGGACAAGAAGGCATTTGGTGTTGAATACAAAAGTGAGGCAAGGATCCCACACTGGGGAGTACATTAAAGAAAGGGTTCTAGGCATGCTAGAAGAATGGGGAATCACCAAAGACCGAGTGATGCTTCGAGACAGCGGAGCGAACATGGTGAAAGGAATGAGACTTGCTGAAGTGTCAGACCTCAGTTGAATGGCACACACCCTCCAACTTGTGGTAAATGATTGTTTGTCAAACCAGAAAGCTTTGCTTGACATAATTAGCATGCTGAAGAGGTGTGCAGGCCATTTCCACCATTAAATCCTTGCCAAGCAGCGACTGAGGTCATTCAGGAAGACCTTGGCCTACCCAAAAACAACTTGATACAGGCTGTTCCA